>NC_081345.1:72305898-72388946 GCF_029784015.1 Lycium ferocissimum
TTACATGCTCGCATATCTGCATCGACCCCCTTTCTCGGGGTCGCGTTTCATGCCCGCAGTACGTATTTTGCGATCCGCCGGCGTCAGATTCCCATCGACGGCCTTTGAGTGCTCCTTTGTTCGGAGCTCCACACTTTGGTACATATTCGTCCGTTGCATATGTATTTGTTTGTTCGTGGGCACGGCGGCCCCGTCCCGTCATATGATTCGTTGGTGTGTTAGATGTCCGTAGACGTATACGTGGGTCGCGCCCATTCCGTATGTGTGTTCGTATGTTATATGTTCCGGCGATCCCATTCGCCGTGCGCCCGTCTCGCTTGATTTGTATATGTTTTGGGCCGTTGCGCCATTTGACAGCTCCTACCCCGCTCGATATATATATGTTTGTGTATGAGTCGGGCCATTGAGATAATTTGGGACAAATACGATATTTGTATACGTATAAGTCATATGTATGTGATTCGGATTAAGGAATGTGGTTTGGTGCCCACGGCACTAATCACGGCCACGGGCCGGGTCGTGACAAATGTTCACCCCATTTGTGAGATTCCTTTCCTTGTAAGGGCTTTAGCTCGTTCACTCAGAATTCTCGAAGGTGGTCATTCTTCAATAAGCGAGCCACCTCCTCCCTTAGTTGGCCAGGGCCCTCGTCTCCGTGCCCACGGGTTCCGTGATACTCATACATCACGCCGGTCCCGCGACCCGGTCCGATCTCGCTGGTCACTATCTTCGTCGCGATACGGCCAATGGCCAAGATCTGAGGTATTGATGCTGAAGTTGTACTCCGATATCCTTGGTAAGTCTTTGTTGCTAGCCGAACTCCCGACATTGTTTCTAAATGATAAACTTCGACTGTTCGATGGGCGCTCAGCCCGTTTATCACCCAGACTAGAGAATTTACTGGGGCCAACCCTTGATTTCTCCGACCTGAAACCCTATTTTTTTGAATGAGAGTATGGCCGGTATCTGTCCCTTGATGATCGGACCTCCGGATCATAAGCTTTTTTCGACCTTTCAGAGCTTTTGCTCATATTTACGGGTCCCGGAGGGAGCTCGAGCTGGTCATCCTCTACCCGAATCTTTGATTCGTACCTGTTATGAACATCTACCCAGGTCACAGCCTCATATTTCAACAAGTTCTCTTTCTGCTTGAATGAGGTCATCGAGCTTCGAAGATTAAGCCCTTTGGTAAAAGCCTGTGCAGCCCATTCCTCCAGAACTGGAGGGAGCTCCATCCGTTCCCTTTGGAAACGGTTCACAAATTCTCGTAGTAATTCATCATCCCGTTGGGCCAAGCGGAAGATGTCCGCCTTTCGGGCCTGCACCTTTTTAGCCCCGGCATGGGCCTTTATGAACGCATCTGCGAGCATTTCAAAAGAAGTGATTGAATGCTCAGGTAGATGGTAATACCAGGTCAGCGCCCCTTTCGATAGTGTTTCCCCAAATTTTTTCAGCAAAACGGACTCAATTTCATCCTCTTCGACATTATTGCCTTTTATGACACACGTGTACGAAGTCACATGCTCCTGCGGGTCCGTTGTACCGTCGTATTTCTGGATATCTGGCATCTTGAACCTCTTCGGGATCAACTTTGGAGCCACACTTGGAGGGAAAGGCCTTTGGATGTATCTCTTCGAATCCGGCCCTTTTAGAATCGGAGGAGCCCCCGGGATCTAATCCACCCGAGAGTTATATGTTTCCACTCTCTTTTCAGTTGAGTCTACCCGCTTTGCCAAGGTTTCGAGCATTCTCAGAACTTCGGTGGATGAACCGGCTCCCGATCCATTACTCTCGACTATCCGTGTTTCGTCCCTTCTCGGTTCGGCGGCGCCTTTTGACCTTTCCGGGGCTGCTTTATCATTTTTACTTTGCAGCTGAGCTATTGCGATTCCCTGTTCGGCGATGGCAGTTCCCTGTTCCTAACATTTCAAAAATTAGATGCAAGTTAATCTCATCTGGGGTATCCGGTGCTTTCCGGCCTTGTGCCCAGGATAAAGTAACTGAATTATGAGTATAAGGATCAGTGGCCGGTGGGGTGGCATTCTCCTGATTCATGGTGTTCTGCCAGTTGAGGCCTTCCCTCGAATCAACAGAGTTTGGGTCGATCGGATCAGCTGGTAGGTTCCGTAACCCACTGTTCTCATTTTCGGCCACAATCTCGTTGTTGTTAACATGACCAGACTGTCCGCTGCTCGCCATTTGTCCGTTTATTGATAGAAATTAAGAGAAGATTCTGTAATCAAACGGGTATAAGGTAGAAGCCAAGATTAAAAAATCACTATTATCCTAGCCCCACGGTGGGTGCCAAACTATTTACCCCGGATTTAAGTAATCAATTGAATTTATAAGTGAGGTATAGGATATGTGGACGAACTTTAATCTATTTTGGGTTGATGTGGAATATATATGGACTTGTATGCAATGATATGTATATGTGAGTGTATGCGTTAATGCCTTGAATAAATATGTAGATATTGATGATTAAGCTAATTGTATTGAATGAACAAGCAAAGCCAAAACACCACTGATTCGGACCAAAAAACAAAGAGAGAGAGAGAGAGCTTCAATATATATTTTCTATTACAATGTTCTAGATCTCCCAAAGCCAACCCCTAAAAGTAGGAAAATGTCCTCTATTTATAGTTTTGCCTCATGGGCCTTACATACAATCCAAGGCCTTTTTAGAATAAAGAAACCCTAAAAGGATAAGGTAGGGCCGTACGCTCTGACACCCGTACGATTGTCAGTACAAAATGGCAGAACGGTCTTAGCGCATGGCAATTCTGCAACTGGTTAACCGGACCAATGGCCACGTTCAGCTCGGACCTGAAGAAACCAAACTAACGGCCATGAGAACTTGACTTGGAGAAACCGGACTAACAAAGAACGAGTTTGGTCCGAGACACCGATCAACAGATTTACTTTCTTTCTCGGATCAGCCACATCCGGTGCAATTCCCCGTCTGAAGAAAAGTCTGATCATACTCGTGCTCATTTGGTCATACCCTCGGCCCCCGGTCTCACCGGTCTTACATATATCCGGTTTTACCGTATACAACTAGGTTTGCATGTAATGACAACAGAGAAAATGTGTATTTAGCATCTACAAGTTAGCAAGAGCCGGCATATACCTAAGGTTTCCTAATTACTTAGCAAAGCAATGATTCTAGAATTTATTAATAGATTAAATACTAAGTCCAGTATATATATTTTATTTCTATATTCTTAGTCATACTTAATTGTGAATATAAGGTATTGCTGGTTTCCATCTTGTTGGGAATATTCTACACAGTAACTTATAGGTTTAGGCAACAAGAAGCCGCACAAAGAGAATCTAATGCTGGGAAGAATCCATGGGCATGTTTTATCATCTGGTGGTTGATCAAATTATGCTTTGAAGTTGCTGATAGATTGTTGTTGTCACGACTAGGGGTGTCGGCATGATTCGACCGGTTATTTTTAACAAATTATATCTTTTTTTTTTTTTGGTACTGCGCATAACAAAGTTACTTTTTAAAACTATCTCAATCATTCCAGTTTCTCTTCGATATTAGTATGGTTCGGTAATTTTTTTTTTAAACATCATCTAAGAGCCCGTTTGCATTAGCTTATAAGGTGGTTTGCCATTTTTAACTTTTTTGGGTGTTTGGCAAAACAGAAAAGTGCTTAAAATAAGTTAAAAAGTGCTTAAAATAAGCCAAAAACAAGAAGTTGGGGAACCCCAACTTTTTTCTTTTTGGCTTAAAAGCCATTTTGGTTTGACCAACAATTTTACTCTTTTATCCCTTATACTTCCTTCTAATTCCAATATTACCCTCATTACTAAAAACCCTAAACTATCATCTTTCCCTTTCAACAACTTATTTTCAACTTCAGCACTTTTATCCAAACACGTAACTGCTTATTTATAAAATAACTTTCAGCACTTAAAAAGTACTTTAAGCACTTATGCTTAAAAGCCATTTTTTTCCAGCTAATCCAAATGGGCTCTAAGGGTCACACTTGTTTAGCCTAAACCAATTGAGTTAGTTTGAATGAGGTCACAAGCGGCGTTTAATCCAAATTGTAACTTTTGTGTCAGTAGAATTAAAGTTTTGTGATTTTTCTGGTAGAAAACATAGTTGGTATCTGATTTTAACAAGAAAATGTCAAAGTTATAGAATCATTTATGAAAGGCATAATTTATAAACAGGTCCTCAAATTTGACCTTAGCTGGCAAGTATGTCCTCCAACTTTGGGTGTGCACAAATAGGCACCTCAACTTATTTAAATTTGAACACGTAAACACGAATGTTAACATGACACATAAATTTTGGAGGTATCTAGATGATGTTTTGAAGGTTGGAGTGTTCAACTGACAAAGTAGAGACAAATTGAGGTGTCTACTTGTGCACACCCAAAATTAGAGGGCATACTTGTCAGCTGAGACCAAGTTTGATGGTCATGTTATGTTATGCCTTTATGAAATTTAGCCAAATACATTTAGAAAGTACTATTTTCAGCTTCCACTATATTAAAAAACCAAAAGGGGTTGAAAATAAGATCTCAACTGGAACTCAGATATTTCTCTAGATATTGTTAGAAAAATACCAGTAATTAATTCGAATTTTCCACAAGAACAAAATGTTGTGGTTTGTAGTGAAAGCAATAGAGAGAAAAAGAGAGTCTATAATCGTACATACTCTGTTTTGAAGCATTACCACGTATTTATAATACCCTAGGAATCTATCGGCAGCAGACACATCTGTTCAATGAAACTTTTCGTAACAGACACATCTTTTAAAATGACTTTTTTTTTCTCTGAAAAAAGTGACCTTTTCTGTGATAAGAGTGACAT
Organism: Lycium ferocissimum; assembly: GCF_029784015.1. Lineage (NCBI taxonomy): Eukaryota > Viridiplantae > Streptophyta > Magnoliopsida > Solanales > Solanaceae > Lycium > Lycium ferocissimum. The sequence goes on from NC_081345.1 coordinate 72,310,735, forward strand.
TTTTAATTTTTTTTTTAATTTTTTTGGAAAAAGTAACTTCTTCTCTATGAGCTAACCCATCAACACTAAAAGATGTTGGCCCCCCTATTTCTCCTCTAGTCTGCGAGTTAACGCCTACTGGGAATACCTTAGAGCTATTTCATGAAACTGCTCTTTTGACGAGTCTTCTTTCTGCTTTGCTCTACCTTTATGATGGATACAATGGTACTTATGATGGATTTGTGACCAGATGTTTCTCCTGGCGCTGCCAAGTGTTGCTGTCCCAAGCTTATGATTTTTATTTTATTTTTGGCTTAACCATCTAGTACTTGTCACTATTGGTTCCACTAATTCGTATTCACCTGAATTTAACCAAAAAATCTCAAGGATCCGTGAACGGGGGTTTGAAACTCAAACGATAATGGACTCGTGATATGTGCCTAATCCACATATCACCAAGCTCTTTATCCATCGAATTATTATCTATTGAAAAACTTGGTTCATAAAATCTTGAACTTTATAAGAAAAAAAGGGAAATCCATAAATATCTTCAATGCATTTTGCATAGGCTATAGATAACCGGACCTATCACACTTTTGGAGTACATCATGATAATATCACCAGAACTACTGGAAAGTTTGCTGCATTTGTGTCTTGAAAGAAAGTTTTGAATTTGATGAAGACATGCAACTAGTTATTGTTGAATTTATTTTATAGCACTGATTGGGGCTAGAAGTATATATTTTTAGTGATGTTTCGCCTCATAGATAGATCGCCTTTTAAGTACCTTTCATTCACTTTGTCCTTAATATTCGTATTTTGTTGTGTAGAATACGAATTGGTGAAAACATGGTGACTTGGTGCCAAAAAGCGATGAAAATGGGCTTTGAAGTCTTAGTAGAGGTCCAAGACATGAAACGGGATCAAGTCTAGAACCCGAGCATCAAGCGAACATGAAGAAAATGAGAGTGAAAAATTAGGCTGAAAACACCTTGGCACGCGCGCCGTCGAATGCACCATAAGGTTCATGGAATCAATGGGAAATTGATCCGGAAAGAGAGGAGCAAAAGAAGCGGTAAAATACACTATTGTGCTGCATGGCTCACCGCAGCAGTGCAAAATGGTGGCCTGTCTTAGAATTTTGCCTCTCTGAAGTACTGGCTTGGTGCGCTGCACCACACAACTCACCAAGGCATTTTAGACCTGATTCTGACAGATTTCAATCCTCTGAAGAACTGGCTTGGTGTGCCGTCAGGGAACTGGCTTGGTGCACCGTCCCTGACGGCACACCATTGCAATTTTCACCTGTCCGAATTTTACTTGGTTCATTAAGGGCATTTTGGTTGAGATTTAGGGCATTTTGAGTCATAACAATTATTCAGTTTGTTAGAAGCTCCATGCACACTTGAGTAATATAATATGTCCAGTAATAGTTTTTATGATATTTCATGTATACTATGTTGGAATTTTCAAGAGAAAATAAAAGGAATAGACAAAAAGGAAAAGTACTTTTCTTTCTTCTTAAAAGGAAAAAAAGGACTTTTCTTTATGCAAAAGAAAAAGTATTTTTCTTTCTGAAAGAGTACATTTCTTTCTGAAACAATGCATCTCTTCTCAAAAAGTTGCATCATTTCAGGTTTAAAGATTAAAGCATCCTTATAAATAGAGGAAAATCTTGAAAATAGTTCTATCCTAAGAAATACTCAAAGTACCAATATATATTCTTCCTTAAGAAAAACTGCATAAGTTTAATAACTGCAACATTAATTCTTGGAAAGTATTTGTAAGGGACAAATAGTTATCTTTGGAAAGTGATCCAAGAAAGGTACACAGCTTGAAGCATATCCAGATTTCTCGCCACAAACACATATTTTTTTCTAACATACTATGGTGTCTCTCTCTCTCTCTAACTCTCTCGCCACAACTCATATACACACACACACACATATATATATACTAGTCTTTGGTTACACATGTACCCCATATTAATCACTATAATGATTTTAAAAGTCACATGTATTAAAAAGAAATATGAGTTGTATAATAATAACTAAAGAAATATGAGTTTTGTATATATATACACACACACACATATATATACTAGTCTTTGGTTACAGATGTACCCCATATTAATTACTATAATGATTTTAAAAGTCACATATATTAAAAAGAAATATGAGTTGTATAATAATAACTAAAGAAAAAGTGTGAATTTATAAGATGATGAATGTTGATCCTATTTAGTTAAATGAATATCAATTTCTTGTGTCTCTCTCTAGTACAGGTATTTATTTTGTCTTGAACCCAGAAAATCATATTTACTGGTTATCATTTTTGCGTAATTGCTACATAGAACTCGATGCTTCAGTTGTGACGTTAATGACCTGCGACGATTGCTGTGATTAACTTTGAATGACCTCATTGATGAGCATGCAGTTCAAGCCTAGATAGGTAGTTTTCATTGGAGCTACACATGTGCTCATAATAGTGGTCAAAATGAGATGACAGTAGGTAGTTTAGTAAATATTTTTCACATCAAGACCTATTATATAAAATTGAACTGGTTAACCAATAAGCAAATGTTGGTTAGAGAAGGAAACTTTGGTACATTGAGGAACTGAGTTCTGAAACTTGAAGTCCTTGCAGGAATGCTTTTGCAGAAACTCTACATGCAAAAGCTGAAGATAATAGCTTCACTGTTAAAAACCTAGATTGGCTACCAACAACAAATAGCCCTAGAAAGCTTAAATTACAAATCAAGAAAGTATTGTAGTTGCTAAACTACTTTAGGTACTCAAAAGTCTTGAACAACGAAATACTAGCCTTCATAAAATTCAATCGGAATTAGCTCCCATCTAACTGTTATAATTCACCTAAAAATGAACGCGGATCAGTTTTCCGGTTTCTGACTAGAGAAGAAACGATCCAAACAATAAAATAACTAGGAACATCTGAAGCACCTGCTCAAAGCTGAAGAAGATTAGAAGCATTTCCAATGTGGTATCTATTACTACTGATGTTGCTGCTATTGGGAGGTCTAAAGCATCCAAAAAGATGGGCCTTTTTCTTCTTTTCACTATTTCTGTTTCCAATATGGATGAAGTTCTTCAATGCAATACCTGTGTTTCTCCTGGAAAATCTGCTGCTGGCTATGCTTTTCGTTTCATCGTCCAGTTTCAGTAACATGCACTGAAGTTTTTGAACCTCCAATTGTAGCCGTACAATCTTCTCGGACCCCTTTGTTGTCTGTTCTGAAACTCTGTTGCGCCTGATATTCAAGACCTCTTTTGAATCTGTTGAACTACTTCCTGCGAAAAGTGTGCTTTCTTCTGTATTCTTCATCAAATGGCCATTCAAATTCACCAGCTGCACAATCCTTAATTCAACTTCTTGTAACTGTTCTTTTGCTGCTTCAAAATCAACATGTTTGGCTTTTCTAGACTTTCTTTCCTTATCCAATTTCCTTCTCATGTTATCAACAGTCATCTGAAGACTAATCAATTTCTCTGCATCAGAGGAAAGTCGGTCCAGAATCTGTTTATTTGTTTCATGACTTGCATCAAAGGAGTTCATTGATAACTCTAACTTATCAACACCCAACTCCTTCTCCACCTCTGATTCTGTTGGAGGATGATCGCTCCTCCACTCCAAATTTCTAAATTTATTGTATCCTATACTTCCCTCCGTTGGACAATTTGCCCGTTCCTTTAAGTCCTTAACACTTCTATTGGGGGTACCTTCCTCTGTGGTTTCCCATAGCTGAAGCATCCGATCATCTTCTCTGTCAGAGCCAGAAGAAACTCTTCTTCTAACTATTTGCAGTGAGCCATCAGAAACATGATCAAGTGGTATATCTTTCATCAGTATCCTGTTTTTGACATCAAAGGATTTGGATTTCATTTTTCGCCTATTATGACCATCACCATACTCATTCCTAGGACTCCACCTTTCTGCATGCTCCTCTTTTTCTAGATCAAAGCTATGATGAGATTTTAACACCTCAACTTCACTTCCAGCACTGTCTCGCCCAATCTTGTTGCATGAAGATACCTGTAAAATAGGCTTGTTCCTCTTTTTCACTACTTTTTCAACTTCTTTAATCCTGGCCCTGAGCTCCTGCAGATCTAGAATGTCTTTTGTCATGACAGGTTGATCTTCTATCAGCTTTTCAAATCTACTTTCATCTTGATGAACCTCAACATCAACACACTGCAAATATATGTAGGAGGAAGAAATTTCAACAAGAAAATTGCAGCTGATAGAAAATTCTCCCCTTTTCATGTCTAGGTAGAAAACAAATGACAAAAACAGCTGGGAATGATCTTCATATATTTCGGCCTTATTTTTAAATTAAGGTCCATACAATATACTTACAAGTTAATTAGGCAATATCAAACCAGTGTACTATTAACACTTTCGAACTAGATATCCTTTCAGAATCTAGATGCAGGTCATGAGACCAAGTCAAGAAACAAATCAGTCTAGCCCTAGGAAATACGACACACTGGAAATTGTTCTTAGAGAATGAATCCTCAAGAGGAAGATTTCAAAGAAAATCCTGACTAGCAATAGTGTTTAAAGTAATAGAAAACTAAGAATAGTTCCAATCAAATCACTGATTGATGCTCTAAGAAAAGGTCATGTAAACACGCAAAAGGCTTGAGTTACATTCAGGCCCATTTTGCTGTAAGCAGCATAATAAAGAAACATGTATATTTTTTTGATAAGGAAAAATTACAACAACATTTAAAATAAAGAAACACGCATATCACTTATTATTAGAAAGTACATTACCTTTGATTCCTGAGAGCTAGCTAGCTTAAGCCTCGTCTGGAGGAGCGCATTATGCTCAAGTGATACCACATCATGCCTTAAAGAGGCTATTACAGGAGCATATGCATATAATTGTGACTTCCACTCTCCAATTTCACTCTCCATTAAATTGATTTTTACTTTCATCTGTTCAATCTCCAAATTTTTGGAAGCATTTTCTCTCTCGAGTCTCCCATAAACCTCAGTTAACTCATCCATCTTGTTTTCCAGTAATGCTTCTCGAGTGGAGGAAATCTGGAAATCAAAATAAAATGTTGCTGCCTCTGCCTCCCATAGTCCAAACTCATACTCTTTCTCTTCGAGCTCTGAACTTAGGCAGTCTTCTCTGATTCGCCGCTCTTCAATTTCTTCATGCAATATAACTAATTCACCCACCAAATTCATGTTCGCTTCTCGAAGGCATTGAATTTCCCTGTTCTGAGCGGTATTCTCTCTCGATATTTCAAATATCTTTTTTTCTAGATCTTCATTCATCTTAGAGGATCCTAGACAGTCGGTCTTTAGTTCATCCAGAGCCCTACGCAATTCTGAGTTCAATCTTTCAGATACTTTAAACTTCTGTTCTGCTTCCAAAAGACCTATTTCCTGCTTACCCAGAATCTCTTTCCCAGTAGACATTTCCAGCTTTAGATGATCATTAGATTCCGTGACCTCATGTAGCTCCTTTCCTAACCTTTCAACTGATTTCTTCAGGTGTAGGTTTTCAGTTTCCTTCATTTCCAGCTTCCCATTCAATACAACTATTTCCTTCTCAAAGTCAATGATAACACTATGAAGTTTGCGCATATCCTCATATGTTGACTTTAGCTCAGTAGTTCGTTCACTACCATAACTCTTCAAAACTGTAGAGAAGTTACCCAGCGCCATTGTCTCAAGTAGAAAAACATCATTTTCCTGCTCCACTATCCATTTCTCCTCCTTGATCTCTGAGATTTTTGTCAGCAATGTTTCGTTCTGATGAAGTACTTGAGAGTATTTCTTTTGTAATTCAAGGTAAGCTGTCTGCAACTCACCATGCTTGACACAGAGAGTCTGAACCTCCGCCTCATGTATGGCATTTAGTTGACTACCGCTGCTCATTTCTGATTGCAATTTCTTGTTCATCTCTAGTAGACCATGGTTGTCTTTCTGCACTGTAACCAGCTTCTCTGCCACGATATTAAGCTCCTCCTCTACAGATTTCTTCATTGACTCCAATTCCAGGCCCTCTGATTTCAGCTGTGCAATTAGAGATAGAAGAGTTGAGTTTTCAATCAGCAACTGTTGCTTATCAAACTCGTACATTCTAAGTGAACATTTCAGATCCTCAACACTGCCCAAAATATAATGCAGGAAAGTTTGTTCTTTTTCCACCGTATCTTTAGAAACAAAGTCAGAATCATTTTCAAGGGCCTTGAAAACTTGATATATCCCCATTCTCAACCTTTCAATTTCATCTACCAAAAGTTCTGCTTCAACCTGCTGTTCAACGCTCTCGTTCTCTAACTCTGATACCAGTTTGTCAGACAATTTTGATGTCTCAATGTGTTTCTGACACTCAATCAACAGAGAATAATTCTTCTCTTCCATATCTTGTATAAAATTCTGCAGGATGAAAATTTCAAATTGAGATTTTAAAGCTTTGTCAAGTTCTTCATCAAATTCTTTCTTCCTCCACTTACTCTCTTCCTGTAGGTGATGGATATGGTTTTCCATATAAATTAACCGGCTTTCGCTCTGATGTGTAAAGTTAGTCCTTTCTTGTTTCTCCATTTCAACAAAAACTCTAAGCTCTTCAAGTTGTAGCTGTTCTGCTTGTTTCTCCTTCTCTAGGCAAGCATACTTCTCTTCCAATCCCATTACTCTTGTCTCCAGGCATTCAAGTCGCCGTTCAACATTTTTCAACTGAACTGCTAGGTGACCTCTTTCAGCAAGAACATTGGAATTCTCATTCTTCAACAATTGACATATCTCTTCTAAACCATTCGCCTTTTCCGTTAGATCTACAAGTTCAACTTTTGCACCCAAAAGAGAGTTCTCAAGCATAGCATTTTTCTCTAGGAGTTTCTGCATGTCCTCAGTTATGATTTGCAACTGAGAGAGCAAAGCGGCTTTCTCAGCAACAAGAGTAGATTTTTCTTCATTGAGAATTTGACAAGACTCTTGCAATGCTCTCGTCTTTTGTTGTGATCCCTGCAACTCACCATTTACATCAGAGAGGAAACTCTCTAGAACAGCCTTCTTCTTCAAAAGTTCATCCATGTTCTGCAACTTCTTGTGGAGGATTTGTTTCTCGCTTTTGGTGTTCTCACAGATTATCCTGAGCTTGGGGTTCTCTTCCTGCAAGCCCTTTATTGAAGAGTCAATACATTCAGGGTTTATACCTGCAGCCTTCACTTGCTCTACTAAAGCCTGGTAGTTCCTGTTCAGGTCCTTGATTTCCTCTTTCAAACATGCAATCACTTTTTGAAGGTTGTCACTTAGTCCAACTTCTTGTGCAACCGCCTCTTCAAGTTTCGCCTTCATCTTCCTCAAGCTAAGGATTTCATTCTCCAGATTCCCTATCGAATTGCTTGAGGAAAATTTCTGTTCATTCAGGCTATCGTTTTCATCCTTCACTCGCTTCAGTTCACCTTCCAAACTATTTTTGCATGTTTCCACTTCCTTCAACAGCTCAGGACTATTTTTGAGCTCCATGGCCAGAGCTCTCTGCTCTTCTTGCGATTGACGGTGCAAATGTTGCAGAGCCTGAAGGGTGGCTTCAACTTGTGCATGGCTTAAGTGCTCATTTTGCAAATCAACTTGATGTTTCTGTAACTCCCTCTGCTTCTTAGAGAGTTCTTGATCTTTCATTGCAAGCTTCTTTGCCAAATTATCTACCTCTAGGTACAATGAATGCTTTGATATCTCCAGCACAACACACTTGTCTTCAGTATCTTTAAGCTTTGCAGCTCCTATTGAAAGCTCACCATTAAGGCGCTTTATATCCTCTTGGTCACGAGCTAGTTCATTCTCAAGGATGGATATTCTATCCAGACAGAGTTTATAGTCGCGAGCAGCAGCTTCTTTCTCCTCACTTTGTTTCATCAGAACAATTTTCAGTTTCTTGTTCTCAGCTTCAGCTCTATCAGCTATATCCCTAAGCAGTCCGGATTCTTCCTGAGCCACCAAGAGTTTTTCCTCTAGGTCAGATATGTTTACCATGCTTTGCTTATATTCATGAAGGATAACATCTTTTTCAGACTCAAACTTAGAGATCTCATTCCTAAGATTCTGACCTTCGGTTTCCTCCTTAATTGCTCTCGTATTTAGTTCTTTTGTGTCTTCAAGTGCTTGAGAAGCCGTAACTACCAGATTAGGTATCCTATCCAGACACTTCTTGTGTTTGCTCAAACCAGCATCTCGTTCAGCCTCTAATTTGATAAGGGATTCCTTCATCTTCTGAACTTCTTTTTCAACTCTGCTAGCTTGTTCACTGAAATTCACAGAGTCCTTCTGTACACTACTGAGCTCCCTCTCTGCAGCAGATAACTGTTCCAGGCATTGCTGACACCGAATGAAGGTAGCTTCTTTTTCTGCTTGCATATCAGCTAGGGTTTCTTCCAGGTTTTGAACTTCAGCTTCAGCTTGACCGACATGCTCCGACTCAACGAGGATCTTGGACTTGAGATTCTCATTCTCATTTGACAATTCAGATACTTGATTTTGCAAACATTTTTCCTTTTCTTGTGTGTTTCCGTTCAATCCTTTACTCAATTTTCCTTCGAGGAACTTTGTGTTCTTCAGCATTTCCTCTCCTGACCCAAGCATCTCAAGTAAGTGCTTTAAACCCCACTTGCTTGTTTCCTTATTAGAATAACCAGCATGAGATCCAATCTTCGGTGCAGCATGTACACTAGATGGTATTAAACCCAGTGCAGGCTGATGAAACTCATGTGTATCAGACGAATCTTCAGCCAGTAGAAAAGGTTGTTGGTCAGGAAATGCCTCTGACATGGTTTTTTGGGCCTGCCTGAGCTCGCCAATTACATGATCATATCTTTCCACTAGTGCCCAATATGCCCTATAGAACTCCTCAACTAGCTTCATTAGTTCAGGCCTTTTCTTGTAATACATTTCAGCCCTTCTTGCAAATGAATCTGCATCTTCTTCAATGAGCATGATCATTGCCTTTACTTTAGCATCCATTTCTGTTGAAATAAGATGTAAGACCAGTTAAGTTCCTCCGAAAAGATTTTAGAAAAGAGAAAAAAAGTGCATAACAAGAAACTTATAGATAATTTTCCAACTACTACAAATAGAAGACCATATATTGAGATATTCAATGTTGTGCTAACTATCGTGGCATTAAACATGAGTCATACAATGAACTTTTGGGAAAGAGTGATAGAGTGGAGACTTAGGGAGACCATTAAAGTGACAGAGATCCTGTTTGAAGTTATGGCTGGTAGATCTACAACGGAGGTCATAGTATTATTAGAAGATTTATGAAAACTTATTAGGAGGAGGAGGACCTACACTAGGTGTTGATTGATCTAGAGAGAGCATACCATACAGTGTCAATAAAAGTCCTTTGGTGTTGTTGAAAAGAAAGGAATTCAAATTAAATATATGGAATGCCATAAAGGATATTTATAAGGGAGCTATAACCAGTTTGAGAACAACGGTAAGAAATACAAAGGAGTTTCTCGTGACCGTGCATCTACACCAGCGTTCGACACTGAAACTGCATGGCTTTTTCTCCAATATCTTTCCTACTCTTTCTTTCCACAGATCTCTAAGTAAACGTGAAACATATCAATTGAACAAATAAAAAACTTAATTGAAGTCTCTAATAATAAATAACAAAAACTATCTTTCTTTTTAGTTAATAAATTTTAAAGTAAACCTATACATGCCCTTTTTCGTAATCTGACGCTTAAATTATTTTTGAAAAGATTAGCTAAACACAAAGTACTTTTGTAATACTAACAACTTCTCAAATGTTTGGCCAAACTCAATTTATGCAACTCCAAAGTACTTTTACCAAAAAGGATTTCTCAAAATAAACAGATCCTGAAAGATTGGCCAATTGAAGGTTTAGGAGACAAAAGCGCGCTTCACAAATGTTTGGCCAAACTCAAATTTATGCAGCTCCAAAATAATTTTACCGAAAAGGACCTTTCAAAATAAGCAGATTGGGAAGCTTGACAAACATGCTCTAAGTAAAGGTTTTAGGAGAAGTAGGAGTGTCTGGAAATGGAATAGAAGGTAAGGTGTTCTTGCACAGGGACCAAGCAGAGACAGATGGTACTCATAGCACTAATCTATAGTCAGGGAGGTTGGACTGTAATAGAAGTAGCTGGCTCTAAGTCAAGTATGTTGGTTTAGGCGGGTTGCATTTTTTGGCAGAAAGATAGAGAGATATGCAAATGGCAAGGACGGAAGTACCATAAGGGTGGAAAATTTATAACAGACCCTTGTGGTCCGGCCCTTCCCCGGACCCCGCGCATAGCGGGAGCTTAGTGGACCGGGCTGCCCTTTTACTATCAATCACATCAAGAACCAGAGCCCCAATGTTTAAGTGGTCTTAACAATGACCAGCAAAAATGAATTTGATGAACCAACAGCGAACCTGCCAAGACCAGAAAAGTAACCCCGTAACATCTCACTGCCAGTCTCTTGTGGAGTCAGAGTAGCAATTCCTTTATTAATTATGCATTGAAACGATTTCTCCTGTCTAGAGAATTTCCTATCTAAGTTCCGGTTTTTTACATTAACCCCCTAGGACCAGATATTTTGAAGATCGGTGCGTGCAACTGCCTCCCAATTCGTTGGTAAGTGAAACTGCCTCTGAATTCACTCTAATCACTCAACCTAAGATGTGAAACCCAAGATTTTCAGGAACCATTCCAAGGGAATTCCTTATCTGCAGAGGATTTTTAAGAAATAATTGTCACAATAGTTCATTGAACAAAACAGACCCTAATGAATGAAGCTGAACTCACCAAAATCAATTTAATTATGTGGTTTCTAGTTCGGCAAAAAGGACAGCAAGAAATCTGAGACACAAAGCAGAGTATCTAGCCTTCGATCACAATTTATGTAAAATGCCGAGACGAGAAGAAAAGGCAACCACGAAAAAGAGTAACCGCTCCAGATATGAGTATCAACTTAATTAACCAACTTCTCTGATAGTCTAAAGTAAAGATCTAACTTATAAGGTGATGGAACAACAAATCTATGCATATTCAATCATCGGACCTTCTTATTGGCGAACAAATCATACAACACGCTGGTAATCGACTCAAAGTACAAATTGTACACACATTTTATACACTTGTGGACACAGAGAACACTTATAAATATCTTGGTTCAAGCATATTCTTATGAAAACAGGCATGAATCAAGATCAAGGCAAGCCTTTAATCACTGACATTCTATTCCTTCCCACTAGAAGGTCAAAATATATGTTTTCCTAACACTCATAGATGTACCGAGGCAGACAAGCAGAAGAAGAGATACTACTTTTCTCAATTCATTTGAATGATATAGGTAATAAGAACTCCTTTTATCCATGATTATTAGTTGCCAGCTTCTTGACAATCAAGTAAGAGCTAAGAGAATATATATTCCAAGTTATGACAGATTACTAGGACATAACAAAGATTGATAGATTTGCTGCATAGGCAAGTCAATCCGATGGATAATCCCAATGTGTGGTGCTGGGGCCTGGGAAATAGTGGAGTGTTCTCTGTGAAGTCTTTTTATGAGAAACTTTTGGTTACGGAGGAGGTTGATTTCCCATGTAATGCAATATGGGTTCCAAGTGTGCCGAGGAAGGTGTGTTTCTTCACTTGGCTAGCCACTAGAGGGGTGATTTTGACGGCGGAAAATCTTAGAAAGAGGAAGATTGTTTGCGTCAGTTGGTGTTACATATGCAAGGAGACGGGGGAGGACGTGGACCATCTTCTTCAATATTGCGGGTTTACCATGAGATTGTGGTGGGATATGTTTAGGTGGTTCCGCACTCCTTGGACAATGCCAAGAACTGGGAGAGAGTTGGTGGTCATTTGGAAGAGCGGGAGAAGAAGGGCTTGGAGCGTGGTTCCGCTTGCATTGATGTAGAAAATCTAGAATGAGAGAAACAAGAGAGCTTTTGAAGGAGTAGAGTCAAGTTTTTCTCAGTTGAGTAGTCTCCCGCTCCCTTATTTTCTTTTGGTGTAAACAGAAAGTTCCGTGTTGTATAGAGGATTGGGTGGAATTTGTAGAGAATCGTCTTTTGTAGATTCTTTACCTTTTGGTATATCCCTTGTATACGGCCTTTTTTGGCCATGATTATGAATGAAAATACTTTTACTTGATCAAAAAAAAGAAATAACTCCTTTACATACTTTAAGACAAAAATAAACCCCATGGATAAAGCCAGAATACATTTCCTCACAGTCGTTAAAGTGACCAAACTTCACTATTGACTACAATTCAAAGATAAATTCTGCCACTGATTAATATATATATTTGTACCTAAATTTTAAAACTATGCATAGTAAATTAGGTCTTCAACGGTGACGCAAGTTAGATCTATCCCTCTTCTTGCTGTAAGCTGTTTCATTGGTTCCGTAAAATGTAATTCTTTTCTACTCTTCAAATAGTTCCATTTACTGCTCATATCACTACAATCCTCAGCCAAGATAGTGGTCCAACGTTCTCTGGTGATCACATATTTCCATTTTTAACATCAATGGGTCTTCATACACACAACAGAACATACATTGTCAGTGCAATGCAGTATTACCAAGTTTTGATAAAACCAGAAGACACCATTAATCCGAGCAAAAGCTTAACATCCAAATGACAAGAATCATATTCAAACAAAGCCGTAAACCAAGTGGAAAGCTCCTCACCAGTAAGATTTTCTTGAAGCCATTTCGAGTTTTTTGGAATATGGCTATCCCACCACCAAGAGTACAAGCGCCTCGTTTCAGGATGTAGCAAGGTTGCCATGACTCCAGCAAAGAACAAAACGGCAACAGTTTTTGTCCTTGCAAAATCCTGGTCTTTATACCAGTACAAGAAATTATGCATCCTCACCAGTATACAGAATTTTATATTGTTCAACTATCAATGTCTTGCAGCTTCGTTTCTCTCACCTAGGAAACAGAATAGCATAAAATAAGATAGAAATAAGAAAAAAAAATTGAAGCAATAAACGATCAAGACCTGAAAACTATGACCCATGGATAATAATATCAACGGGCTGATTCTCATATGGTCCCGCAACTAATAGTTATTATCTGAGAAAGTCACCCTTCTTCTTGATTCCAATTTCTTTTTAACAAAGAAAGTGACTTTTTGAGATAATAACTACTCCCTCTGTTTCAATTTATGTGAACCTATTTTCTTTTTAGTCCGTGCCAAAAAGAATGACCCCTTTTCATATTTGGAAACAATTTACCTTTATGCAATGATTTATCGCCACAAAAAATATATGCGTCTCATTTTACAAAAGTTCAAAAGTTTACATTGTTTCTTAAACTCTCACGTGCCCAGTCAAATAGGTTTAGATAAACTGAAATGGAGGGATTAGTTGAGTGATCATTTGAGAAATCAACTCTAACATAAATATAGCTTTGGACCATACCTGTTGTGCTTCTGTACTAGGTATGGACCACCTAAGCAGGGGCGGAGCCAGCCCTTCGGGTGGGGGTTCGGCCGAACCCAGTAGCTTTTGTCCGAATCATATATTTGTATTAAAATTTTTGTCAAATATGTACAAATTATTAATTAAGAACTCAATAACTTTAAAGAATTAGAACCCCGAACCACAAGCTTCGAATCCTGACTCCGCCTCTGCACCTAAGATGCTGTAATTCTTTAATGCAAAAGGTTTGAAAGCTAATAAGCTGCAATCAGGAAAATGCCAAATATATGCAAGTCTTATCAATATGGCCCAAAATAATACTGTGTCAAGATAGAAATGGTACTATTAGCATGCACATCATAACATCACAATTGACAATAAGCATCACATTCAGAACAAGAAAGAGAAACTTGTAAAAAAGGAATCTTTACATCGAAACTTCAGAAAGAAAAAGAATGAAGTGAAGGATAAACGTACATCAAATGATTAATGACATCCGAATATCCGTATTTTTTCTGAAAGAAATAGAAGAATTGGTGTGAATCAATTCTACATTAGAGAAAGACTGGGCGATAATACAAATCAAGAAACATCTAGAACAAACAGTTTAAGGCTTCACATACTTATCAAGTAGTAAAATGAGAGTGCAAAGGATGCTTAACTATCAACATTTACAAAGGAAAGCCAGCGAATTTGTAAATGGACGTGAACAAAAAGCACAAAAGGTCAATCAGTTGATAATGTAGATCAAACAAAGAAATCTGGTGTAAAATCTATCAAAAAATTATGATTGATAAGCAGGACTTGGAATATATCAATCAGTTCCCATCAGGAAATAAAATGGACATTGACTAAGACAAATTAAAGCAAATGGAAAATGAAACCAAAAAACAAACAAGGATCTTAATAGAACAATTAATAGAAGCTTACCAAAGTACTGAATCTGATTAGCAGCCGTGATTGTGAAAACCACTCAGCTGCTTCATTTTCTGTCAACCCATATTGCCTTTCTCATTCTCTCTCTCTCTCTCTCTCTCTCTCTCTCTCTCTCTCTCTGGCTTCAATGGCAAATCTGCATTTTTATTTCTGCAGTGTCAATGTGACAAAAACTCTTAAAGCGGAGACAATGTGAAAGACACTAAATGCAGGTTTGAATGGTCTTCAGTCTTCACTATACAATGTACATATATTCCGGGATATACACGTTGTAAATTTGAATATTCATGAAAATGGGGGAGGCGAGATGAGGGTAAGTGGGGGAAAGGAAGACTTTCACATTAGCTATCAAGGTGAATTTATTTTGAGTTCGCGAAAATGGAGTTCACTAACTTTTAGTTCGCGAAAATGGAGTTCACTAACTTTTAGTTCGCGAAAATGGAGTTCACTAACTTTCAATTTAAAAAGAGGTTTGTTTGAACCTTTGCAAACAAAGGATTTTTTACAAAGCTGGCCTTTTCGAAATTTTAAAAAATTCTAAAACAAGTAATTTGATTTTACAAATCATAAATTAGAGTGAGAACATTATTGTTGTCAATTATAGTTAATTAGAGTGAGAATATACATTATTGTTGTCAATTATAGTTAAGTAATAAAATATACATAAATGATATATCATATGTTTCAATTTATTTGTCTGGTTTTAACCTGCCTTAAGAAAGCAAAGAACATGATATGTATATTGTACTAAAATGTCTTTTAATTTAGTGGTCTTAACCATATCAGGTGAAAAGTTGAAATTAAAGAGTCGTCACAAAAGAAGGAAATATTTCTTTAAACGGACTAAAAAGGAAGACAAACAAATTGAAAAGAAGAGAGTATTAATTATGGTTAAGCAATAAACTTTTTTTTATGTATTATTTTAATTTCTTTGGTCTGATATGTATAGTTTTACGAATGGGCATTGGGATAAAAAGCGCTAAGATAGGAAAAATACTAATTCAATTTCTGAAAAATGATAACACCCTGCGATGTTGTCGCTGCTGTATAGGGTAATATAACTCCATAGTATAGTACTAAAATATAGGAGACCACGCTTGGGATCTCAAAATGTTCTTTCTTGGGTCTGATTTCATCTTTTTCCCTTCTCTAATCATTCCTTCACTCTTATGAGATTGCAAGTACCTTCATTGATGTCTAGTTGTCTTCTATGATTATGCATTAATGTGAACAATCTAAGATAGATTCAATCTAGGAGTAACATCCGTCACTTTTTATCCTTTTCTTTATTAAAATGTTAAGATTTTCATTACTTCAAATTTTTCAATTGAAATTATTGATGAGGGAGTAGTTGAAAAGAAAATCACCACATCAATGTACAACTTTATAAGTTCCTTGAATGTCACTTGACAGTCAAGTATTTTCAAATCATTATTGCACTCTAAGGGGTCGCTTGGTTCAAAAACAAATTATGCTGGGATAAGTTATGCTGGGATTAATTACGTTGGGATAAGTTATGCTGAAATTAGTTATTCTGGAGTTATTTTTTATTGATTGTTTGGTATGTTGGACTAAAAGTATTATACATTGGATAATTTCTAAAAAGAAGAGATTTATTCCTTATCCCGGGATAACTTATCCGGGAATAACTTATTCCACCCTATGGCAGGTATAAGTTATCCCAGCACTATTTTTACTCCTGGGATAACTTATCCCATGATTACTAACCAAACAAGGGATAAGGAATTGCTAAATTCTTATCCCAGGACTATTTATGTTTATCCTTCGTAAAAAAAAAAATACATTGTTAGCTCAATGTTATGTTGTAGATTTACATATTGATCTGAAGTTAAACGTTTTCCAAATATATTAGGAGACTTTCTAATATTTAAATTTTATTGGTGTGCCACATTTAAGTCAGAGAGCAAAGTTTTAAGTAGGGGTCCATGGCTTTGAGCAGAATTGAAATACGAATTTATTTAGATTTTGGTTAGACTTTTCAGATTATGATTTAGTGTTCTACATCAGTGTTTGCAACAAATTTTTTGATACGCGGAAAATAAATTACAACCACATACAAAATATGAAGAAAAGATATTTTATTGATAAATATTGCGGGTACAAATTTGTTTATTCCCTTGATTCTCCTCTCCTAAATTCTCTTCAGTGATTCAAGGGCCGTCAGTGACGTGTTTCTCGAACCAAGGATGATTTGGACCTCCTTGTGATGTATTTAATCGCCGAGAACGCCGGACAGAGCTTTGAGGAAGACATTATTTGATGTCTTGATCCCTTTGTGAATATCCCATGAGTTTATGGAATATTCGAGATCTGGCTTGATCTCTTTGTGAATACTCATGAGTTTATGGGATATTTGAGATATGACTTGATCTATTTGTGAATACCCATGAGTTTATGGGATATATGAGATTTGATCTCTTTATGAATACCCATGAATTTATGAAATATTCGAGATACCTTTCTTAGGGAATATGTGTCCCTTTATATAGGCGTGAGTTAGGGTTTAGGGTAGAGTAGCCTCCAAGAAACCCTAACCCATTTTAGAGTTTGAAGATGAATTGAACTCATCTTGTAGAGTCATATTTCAAATCTGATAAAATTTCGCTATCTACAAATGTCCCCTACTTTAAAGCTTGTCGGCGTGTAAACTTGACGAAACTCAAAGACGAGACTTGAAGTACCCATATTATGGAGCTTCCACCTTGGTGGTTTTATGGCTCCAAATTTTGCAGATTTGATTTGTGAGAGAAGAGATGAAGGGCAAATTTGGTCCCACTGGGCGTGCCAATTTGTTTGCAACAAATTTTTGATATGCGGAAAATAAATTACAACCACAAACAAAATATGAAGAAAAGATATTTTATTGATAAATATTGCGGGTACAAAGCTGTTTATTCCCTTGATTCTCCTCTCCTAAATTTTCTTCAGTGATTCGAGGGTCGTCAGTGGCGTGTTTCTCGAACCTAGGATGATTTGGACCTCCTTATGATGTATTTAATCACCAAGAACGCCAGACAGAGCTTTGAGGAAGACATTATTTGATGTCTTGATCCCTTTGTGAATATCCCATGAGTTTATGGAATATTCGAGATCTGGTTGGATCTCTTTGTGAATACCCATGAGTTTATGGAATATTCGAGATCTGGCTAGATCTCTTTGTGAATACCCATGAGTTTATGGGATATTTGTGATATGACTTGATCTCTTTGTGAATACCCATGAGTTTATGAGATATCTGAGATTTGATCTCTTTATGAATACCTATGAGTTTATGGAATATTCGAGATACCTTTCTTAGGGAATATGTGTCCCTTTATATAGGCGTGAGTTAGGGTTTAGGGTAGAGTAGCCTCCAAGAAACCCTAACCCATTTTAGAGTTTGAAGATGAATTGAACTCATCTTGTAGAGTCCTATTTCAAATCCGATAAAATTTCGCTGTCTACAATCAGTTTTTGAAAAATTCAAATTTCATTTTTGGAATGAAAAATATTTTGAATATCTAAAAATTCAAACAAATAGGTTGTTCTATAAATAAATAGGTTGTTGTATAAAATTAACAACTATCATTATGTGAAAGTTATAAAAAAATGAGGAACAACATAAAACATGGAGAATCAGTAACATACAATAGGTGTTGTTTAAAGTTCAACTTCCTGTTTTCAGTTGGTGAAAGTTAGATATCCAAGGCTTAAAAACATTTTCCCAGATTAGCCAAGCTTGATCAAACATCTAAAAAGATAAGCCAAATACAGATTGAAAGGTAATTTGACAACTGCCGACACAGAAATGTAACACTCCGTAAATATGGGTTAGATTTGAATCCATTAAGAGAGTCATAATGTGGTGTTTTAGCTATAGGAAGTCCTACCGAAGTAAGTTTGAGTATAAATGTGACCTTAAGATGAAGACGAATAGTAAAGTGCATAGAAATCGAAAGAATTGATTAAGTTTTCGCTAGGCTAGACTTCTAACGAGTATAACTCAAAGATCCGTTGAGAATTTGAGAAAAAGCAAAACATGAAAGTTCTGTCACTCTAAATACCTTTTAAACGATATAAAAAATGGGTCAATCAGACATTGCTACGAGAAGTTATGAACGATTTACCGAACGCTGTCGACTCAGTAAAAATTAAGGCATGTGCGATGCGCACCGCGTGTCGGGACGCGCCACGCCAGGCCAAGTTTACAGTATGGGGAAAAATTTGACACCGTCAAAAAATATACCATGTGAGAAGCGGACCGCGCCGCGCACGGGCAATTTTTTACTGGTGTGATTTTTCTCGAATTTTATATATCTCCAACTTCATAAAACGTTTTCCACTTTGTTCTAAACCAGATTTTTTGAGAGAAAATACCCTAGGGCTTCCCCAAAATATCCAAGTTGAGTTCCTGCCCGAAATCCAGGGTTATTATGTCAATTTAACAAGGATTAACGCTAGAATCATCAACCATTCCATAGATTGTGAGAATTCGATTCAAGAACGGTTGAAGAGAAAAATTGTTAGGAAGTCTTCGTGAGGAAAGCTTCGTTAACTCAGGTATCATTATGAGGTTAGTTTTGGGTTTATATATCGTTTGAAGTGCATTAAAATCCATGGGAGATTCATGAGATGTCAAGAACATGAACTTTGGCTTAAAACCCCTAGTTTTTTTTCAAAAAGGGGAAGATGAGTGGAATTAGATTAAAGTTCTAATCTTCATCGTCCTAATCGATTGTAGAATTATTGTTGAACCTCAGAAATCTCATTAGAGAGCGTTGTTGGCGGGATTTGAAGGATGTCTCTTTTCGAACATACTTTTCAAATTTAAAAATAATTTCTTTGATAAGGTTTCGTGTGCATGAGGGACAAGCCGGCATTGAACCGTTATATGTAGTATAATATCTATATGTAGTCTTGATTTTCCCCTATCAAGGGATGATTGAAGTTGGCATAAAGTGTTACACCTCGAAAAAAATTTTGTTAACGTACAGTGAATAGGCTAACGAAGGGCATGACGTATGCGATATTTTGATAAGTGAGAAATAATTGATGATTCTAAATGAGATTTTAAAGATATTTAAGGTAGGAGACGAAAGTTGTTAAGGAAAGTAAGGTATATGTTGTGTGTCGGGCAAGATTTACGAGTATCGAATTAATGATGGCTTAATGACATTTTGGAGAAGAGCTATAACGTCCCTTAGATTGGTAATGAGGTGTTAAACAAGTGTCAAGAAGGTTTCATAAGGATTGGAGATCAAACGACTCAACGAGAATGAGTTCGGATGAACTGGGCATTATACGGCCCAACATATGCGGCCGTATAAATTATACTGGCCGTATGTCTAGCCGTATAATCAGCCCATAATGGCATACCTCACTGGACCAGATCTACGGCCAGACATACGGTCAGTATAATTTATACGGAACGTATGTTGGTCCGTAGAATCCGGTCGGGACAGATTTTAAATGCTGATATAAGGACCCTCTCTCATTTATTTCATTTCATTTCTCTTCTCCACACCTCAAGAATCCTCTAGAACTCTCTCCACTCTTCATCCACAAGAACCCAAGATAAATTGATGATCAAGGTCATCAAAACAACAAAATCAAGACTGTGAAACACATTAAAGTTCATCCAAGCCAAGAAATTCCAATGGAAGTGAACTAGGGTTTTGGTGCAAGAAGAGTATTTCCACTCAAGTCTTATTCTTCCATTATCTAAGGTGAGTTTTATGGTTTTTCCATGTTGTTTGAGGCGTTGAAAAGTTGAAACACTTGGATTGTAGAAGGAAATAGGAAATGGGTCATGAATTGAAGAATAGTGTCACTGTTGAGTAATAGCTTGGATTGAATCATGATTATTGATATGTTGTGATTGTAAGAATGTTATGAATGACATTTAGAACATGGGATAAGTATGATATGTGAGAAAACGTAATAGTGAACTATGATCATGATTATAAAGGAATTGAAGTGAAATTGTGAAATGTGGATAATGTAGATGAATGATGATTGTTGCCTATAATATTGTGAATGTTATTATGGACGGTTGGGAGTTGATATAGAACATGGAGGAAAGTTATATAAACAAAGGAAATGCTGCCCAATTTTCTCTAGCTTTAGTAAGCACGTTCTTATAATCGTTTAGCTAATGTCGATACGAATTCCCTTGAAGGTAAAGACGTGAGCATTGAAGGAGAACAATCAAGTGATAGAATAGCTAAAGGAAAAGGTATGTGAGCCATATGAGATAAGAGATGCATTACGGATACGATAATGATGATGATGAGCTTAAGTCTAAAGATTCTAGAGTTCATGATATGATGTTCCTACAAAGCTAATGATGTTAACTATGATCCATTAATGTTGTTTATTGTATACACTCACCTTATATGCTAATTCCTTCAAGGTGAGGCAGAATGCTTCTGAATGCTCCATAATGGAATCGGGGGTTTACGACCTTATATCACCCCGATAAAGAGTAATTGTCTTTGAGTTTCTATGCATGCATTATGATGACTACATGATGATGATATTACACCGCGCCTATATGGCCGGGCAGACACCGCTAAGGCGGGCAAGTTATACACCATGTCTAGATGGCATGGGCAGACACCACTAGTGGGCGGCATGGGATGGTACCTCGGACGCGGGAGGCCTGGACGCAGGCTAATGATTATCACACCGTACCTATATGGTCGGGCAGCTTATACATATATGCATACATGATATGATGATGATTATGAAGTAAGCCAGCATGCATTATTTCTTTTATAATTGACAGTCAGTTACAGATTGCTCCTCATTGGATGCTTCCCTATTTCAATGATGTATTATTGTTGTTGATGCCTTACATACTCAGTACAATGTTCGTACTGACGTCCGTTTTCTTTGGACGCTGTGTTCATGCCCACAGGTAGACAAGAAGGTGATCTAGACTCGTAGGTGCTATTAACTGACTGAGAGCACTCAATTGTTCCGGAGGTGCCATTGATTTATTCTTTTGGTATATATATGTTTTGGGCATGACGGGGTCCCGTCCCGTCCCTATGTCTAGCACTCTAGTAGAGGCTCGTAGATACGTATGTGTGGGTAGTATGGTCTCACAGTTTCTCATCGTATATGTATATCATTTTGATAGCCGAAGGGCTTATGTATATAAAGGTAAATGTGTTTCAAATGAAAATGGTTTTACTATGATTTGAGTATAAGGTTAACGGATGAATGCTTGATGTGTATAATGAGTAATAGAATGAGTGGTGCTCGGTGGTTAGCCCCGGGTACCCTTCATGGCCCGTAGTCGGGTCGTGACAAAAGTGGTATCAGAGCAGTTCAGTCCTAGGAAGTGTCTACGAGCCGTGTCTAGTAGAGTCTTGTTTATGGTGTGTTGCACGCCACGCTAATAAACAGGAGGCTACAGGGCATTTAGGAAAAATGACCATCTTTCATCTTAAGAGATCGTACGATAGAGCTGAGATTTTCTCCTCCCTAATAGTGTGCTATGATTTCAGAAATGCCGCCAAAGGGAAAAGCTACAGCCGCCCAAAAGAGCAAGATTACAATGAAAAAGCGGGCAGAAAGAGAGCCACCAATGAATGTCGAAGAGGGTGAATCACATAATGAGGCTCCGTCTAATACTTCTTCTACTCCGCCTATTATAGAAGAACAAGAAGGGGCTTCAGCTTCAGCTCCTATGCCTCCAGTTCCTCCACCGGCTACTTCGGGTCAACAAGTGACCGAAGCTATTCACCTATTGACACAGTTAGTTGCCGCCCAAGCACAGCGGCAGAATGCGGGCCCAAGTGATCGGTCAGCTAGTACCAGAGCCCGTGATTTCATGGGTTTGAACCCTCCGAAGTTCTTTAGGTCAAAGCCGAATGAAGACCCACAAATTTTTATTGATAAAATGTTGAGGACATTAAAGATTATTCATGCCTCCGAAACTGAATCTGTGGAGTTGGCATCGTATAGACTCCGGGATGTGGCGGTCTTATGGTACAATAATTGGATGTCATCAAGAAAAGAGAATGTGCCTCCTTCTGTTTAGCAAGAATTTGTAGATGCCTTCATCCGCCACTATTTGCCACCCGAGGTCTGCCGAGCTAGAGCCAATAGGTTCTTAAATCTAAAGCAAGAAAATATGAGTGCCCGGGAGTATAGCCTTCAATTTAATTCTTTGGCTAGGTATGCTCCGACTATGGGGGGCACGGGGAGATCGGGGGCATAGATTTGTGAGTGGCTTAGGGCCACATTTGTTCAAAGACCGGCTTGATGCCTTCGTTGCAAGATAAGATGGATATTTCCCGCATTTAAGCCCATGCCCCGAGAATTTAGAAGGACAACAACATCCGCAGCGGGTGATCGTGATATTGATAAGAGGCAAAACGGCAGGGCCGCATCTATGGGTGCGGTAGTGATTATGAGTGGTATCAAGGCAACATATCCTAGACACTCGTGCCGCCGTGACTAGTACACCTCCACGATTTCATGGGTAGTGGAGATTTGATCGCTCCTTTCGTTCGGTGATGTGGTCGAGTTCGAAGGCCCTGTGTTCTCGGTTTGGGGGAGATTATAGCGTAGGAGACTCCTAGTACCGCGACGCAAACCTGGGCAGTAAGAGATACACCGGACGGTGTCCCTGTGGTTCGATGCTTGCTATGCCTCTAGCCGTGCTGGGCACACGATGCGAGATCGCTCGTCGACGAGCGGTAGAGTCGGGGGTTCAGCCCCACGATCGGGGCCGGTTCTTCTTTAATGTGCTTGGCAGTGCGGTACTCCCGCATTCCAAGCAGGCCGAGGGGGAAAGATCTACTTCGTGTGCCACTCACCCCGTATGTATGCTTTAGCCGCACGACAGGATCTCGAGTCCTCCCTGGATGTGGTTACAGGTATATTATCCGTATTTTCCCTTGATGTCTATGCATTGGTAGATCCGGGTTCTACCCTATCTTATATTACTCCATATGTTGCTGGTCGTATTGGGTGAAACCTAAGACAATCAAACCTTTTGAGGTATCTACTCCGGTTGGTGATCCCGTAATAGCTAGACAAGTGCACAAAAATTGTGTAATTGTGATATGCAGCCGTCAGACTGAAGCTGATTTAGTTGAGCTGGAAATGTTAGATTTCGATGAGATTATGGGTATGGATTGGTTGGTCTCATGTTATGCAAATGTTGATTGCCGAATGAAAGTAGTTTGATTTCAATTTTCGAGAGAGCCCGTGCTTGAATGGAAGGGTAATACAGCATCTCCAAGAGGTAGGTTTATTTCCTACCTTAAGGCAAGAAAGATGATAGCTAAGGGCTATATTTATCACTTAGTCCGAGTTCATGACACTGAAGCAAATTTGCCAACTTTCCAATACGTTCCGGTAGTGAATTAATTTCCGGATGTATTTCTAGATGAACTACCAGGCATTCCTCCGAAAAGGGAGATTGATTTCGTTATTGATGTGTTGCCGGACACCAAGCTTATTTCTATTCCTCCTTACCGAATGGCTCCGGCAGAATTAAAAGAGCTAAAGGCACAGTTGAAAGATTTGCTTGAGAAGGGATTTATTAGACCCGGCTTCATCACCGTGGGGAGCACTTCGTCCTATTTGTAAGAAATAAAGATGGCTCCTACGAATGTGCATCGATTATAGGCAGTTGAATAAGGTGACAATAAAGAACAAATATCCTCTCCCCAGGATTGATGATTTGTTTGATCAATTACAAGGTGACAAGTGGTTCTCCAAAATAGACTTGAGGTCGGGTTATCATCAAGTGAGAGTTAAAGAAGAAGATATTCTCAAAACGGCTTTCAAAACGAGATATGGCCATTATGAATTCCGGGTGATGTCATTTGGGTTAACTAATGTCCCGGCTGTGTTCATGAATTTGATGAATAATGTATTCAGGTCTCTCTTTGATCTATTCGTAATAGTATTCATTGACGACATTCTGGTATACTCTCACGAAATCAGAACATGCGGAACATTTACGTATTGTTCTTGGAATTCTTCGAACTCGAGAATTGTATGCAAAATTTTCAAAGTGTGAGTTTTGGTTAAATTCTGTGACATTTTTGGGTCACGTTATTTCAGATAATGGCATTCGAGTTAATACTCAAAAAATCGAAGCTGTGAAGACTTGGCCAAGGCCTACGACGCCTACAGAAGTTCGTAGTTTTCTGGGATTGGCAGGTTACTATAGAAGGTTTGTAGAGGGATTTTCCTCTATTTTAGCCCCATTGACGAAGCTAACCCAAAAGTCAGCTAAATTTCAGTGGAACGATGCTTGTGAACTCAGCTTCCAAGAGTTGAAGGACAGATTAACTTCAGCTCCAGTCTTAACACTCCCAGAAGGGCCAGATGGTTATGTTGTGTATTGTGATGCTTCTGGCGTTGGGTTAGGATGTGTGTTAATGCAGCACGGCAAAGTCATTACTTATGATTCGAGACAACTGCGGAAACATGAAAAGAATTACCCAACTCATGACCTCGAATTGGCTGCAGTTATTCATGCATTAAAGATGTGAAGAAATTATTCGTATGGTGTGCATGTTGATATCTATACAGCTCACAAGAGTCTCCAATATATTTTCAAACAGAAGGAGTTGAATCTGCGGCAGAGGCGGTGGTTAGAATTATTGAAAGATTATGATGTAAGTATTTTATACCACCCACACAAGGCAACACACACACACGCTTAGCCGCCGATCAACGGGCACCATGTGAAGTTCCTTCAGAGAAGAAAGAATTGATTCATGAGCTCCACCAACTAGCTAATCTTGGAGTACGCCTGATTGATTCAGGTAGTGCAGGAATTAGTATTAATAATCCCACAGTTTCGTCTTTGAACACGGAAGTGAAAGAGAGTCAATATGAAGATCCTCAATTGAGCCACTATAGAGACACATTTCATGAAAAAGAGAAGTCTCCATTTGAAACTTCTATAGATGGAATTCTTAGATACCGAGGCAGGCTATGTGTTCCGAATGTTGCAGAATTACGTCGTCGAATCCTAGAAGAAGCCCATTATTCTCGGTATTCTATCCATCTAGGAACGACAAAGATGTATCATGATCTCAAGTTAATTTATTGGTGGGATGGAATGAAGAAAGACATAGCAGGATTTGTAGCTCAATGTCCAAATTGCCAGCAAGTGAAAACCGAACATCAAAAGCCAGGAGGATTATTGCAAGCAATGGAGATTCCTATTCGAAAATGGGAAGTGATCAACATGGATTTTATTGTGGGGTTACCCCGTTCCCGAGGCAAGTATGATTCCATATGGGTGATCGTGGACAGACTCACGAAAGCAGCTCATTTCCTTCCAGTTAGAACCACATATTCAGCATAAGATTATGCAAGGTTGTATCTCAAGGAGATTATGAGACTTCATGGTGTCCCGATATCTATTATCACAGACAGAGGGGCACAATTTACAGCTAAGTTCTGAAAATCTTTCCAAGAAGGTCTAGGTACTCAAGTAAGGCTCAGCACGACATTTCATCCGCAAACTGATGGGAAGGCTGAATGTACCATTCAGACCTTGGAGGATATTCTAAGATCATGTGTACTAGATTTCGGTGGTAGTTGGGACGACCACTTACCTCTAATTGAGTTTTCATATAATAATAGCTACCATTTCAGTATTCAAATGGCTCCGTATGAAGCTTTATATGGAAGGAAGTGCAGGTCTCCAATTGGATGGTTTGAAATAGGAGAAGTACAGTTAATAGGCCCTGAGTTGATCCAACAAATAGTAGAAAAAGTCAAGGTGATCTGAGATCAATTGTTGACAGCTCAAAGTCGCCAAAAATCTTATGCGGACAACCGTCGGTGAGATTTAGAATTTCAAGTTGATGATTGGGTATTTTTGAAGGTGTCGCCAATGAAAGGTGTGA
This sequence comes from Lycium ferocissimum, assembly GCF_029784015.1. Lineage (NCBI taxonomy): Eukaryota > Viridiplantae > Streptophyta > Magnoliopsida > Solanales > Solanaceae > Lycium > Lycium ferocissimum. Next base: position 72,336,976 of record NC_081345.1, read on the forward strand.
TGAGATTTGGCAAGAAAGGAAAGTTAAGTCCTCGATACATTGGACCCTATAAGATTATCCGCAAGGTGGGTCAAGTAGCTTATGAATTGGACTTGCCTCCAGAACTTGAATCGGTCCATCCAGTTTTCCATGTCTCAATGCTCCGCAAGTGTGTTGGAGATCCTACGAGGATTGTTCCAGTAGATGATGTCCAAGTGACGGAAAAGCTAGTTTATGAAGAAGTGCCCATTGCCATATTAGACAGGCAAGTACGGAGACTTCGAAATAAGAAAGTGGCCTCAGTTAAGGTCTTATGGCAAAATAACAATTGAGAAGAGATGACTTGGGAGGTGGAAGAGAAGATGAAGTCCACATATCGGCACTTATTTCAGCCCCCGGAAGAGATCCATGATGAGACATCGAGATTATGAGGTACGAATGTTTTCTTTTATGCATATGGGTCGTGTGTGGCCAACTTATATTGCTATTGTGTTGTGGCCCTGTGAGGCAATGTTATTGTGGGCTGTTGTGATAGGATGGTAGTGCCATATTACAGGGGAAACTCTGGCGAAATTTTCGTAGAATTTTCGAGTGCTTAACATTAGAGGACGAATGTTCCAAAAGGGGGGAAGAATGTTACACCTCGAAATTTTTTCCGTTAATGTACAATGAATAGGCTAACGAAGGGCATAGCGTATGTGATGTTTTGATAAGTGAGAAATAATATTTGATGATTCTAAACGAGATTTCAAAGACATTTAAGGTAGGAGACGAAAGTTGTTAAGGAAAGAAAGGCATATGTTGTGTGTCGGGCAAGATTTATGAGTATCGAATTAATGATGGCTTAATGACATTTTGGAGAAGAGCTATAACGTCCCTTATATTGGTAATGAGGTGTTAAACAAGTGTCAAGAAGGTTCCATAAGGATTGGAGATCAAACGAGTCAACGAGAATGAGTTCGGATGAACTGGGCATTATACGGCCCAACATACTGGCCGTATAAATTATGTCTGGCCGTATAATCAGCCCAGAATGGCACACCTCACTGGACCAGATCTACGGCCAGACATACGGTCAGTATAATTTATACGGACCGTATGTTGGTCCGTAGAATCCGGTCGGGACAGATTTTAAATGTTGATATAAGGACCCTCTCTCATTTATTTCATTTCATTTCTCTTCTCCACACCTCAAGAATCCTCTAGAACTCTCTCCACTCTTCATCCACAAGAACCCAAGATAAATTGATGATCAACTTCATCAAAACAACAAAATCAAGAGTGTGAAACACATTAAAGTTCATCTAATCCAAGAAATTCCAATGGAAGTGAACTAGGGTTTTGGTGCAAGAAGAGTATTTACACTCAAGGCTTATTCTTCCATTATCTAAGGTGAGTTTTATGGTTTTTCCATGTTGTTTGAGGCGTTGAAAAGTTGAAACACTTGGATTGTAGAAGGAAATAGGAAATGGGTCATGAGTGTAAGAATAGTGTCGTTGTTGAGTAATAGCTTGAATTGAATCATGATTATTGATATGTTGTGATTGTAAGAATTTTATGAATGACATTTAGAACATGAGATAAGTATGATATGTGAGAAAACGTAATAGTGAACTATGATCATGATTATAAAGGAATTGAAGTGAAATGTGGATAATGTAGATGAATGATGATTGTTGCCTATAATATTGTGAATGTTATTATGGACGTTTGGGAGTTGATATAGAACATGGAGGAAAGTTGTATAAACAAAGAAAATGCTGCCCAATTTTCTCTAGCTTTAGTAAGCATGTTCTTATAATCGTTTAGCTAATGTCGATACGAACTACCTTGAAGGTAAAGACGTGAGCATTGAAGGAGAACGATCAAGTGATAGAATAGCTAAAGGAAAAGGTATGTGAGGCTAGTCCTTTCTTTCTAAGGCATGAATCCTATGGCATGATTTTTTCTCCTTCTCCATGAATCTCCTACATTTCGTAAAACTAAGAGTCTATGCTCATGAATAGCCATATGAGATAAGAGATGCATTACGAATACGATAATGATGATGATGAGCTTAAGTCTAAAGATTCTAGAGTTCATGATATGATATTCCTACAAAGCTAATGATGTTAACTATGATCCATTAATGTTGTTTATTGTATACACTCACCATATATGTTAATTCCTTCAAGGTGAGGCAGAATGCTTATGAATGCTCTATAATGGAATCGGGGGTTTATGACCTTATGTCACCCCGATAAAGAGTAATTGTCTTTGAGTTTCTATGCATGCATTATGATGAGTACATGATGATGATATTACACCGTGCCTATATGGCCGGGCAGACACCGCTAAGGCGGGCAGCGTACACCATGTCTAGATGGCATGGGCGGACACCACTAGTGGGCGGCATGAGATGGTACCCCGGACGCGGGAGGCCTGGACGTAGGCTAATGATTATCACACCGTACCTATATGGTCGGGCAGCTTATACATATATGCATACATGATATGATGATGATTATGAAGTAAGCCAGCATGCATTATTTCTTTTATAATTGACGATCGATTCTGATTGCTCCTCATTTGATGCTTCCCTATTTCATTGATGTATTATTGTTGTTGATGCCTTACATACTCAGTACAATGTTCGTACTGACGTCCGTTTTCTTTGGACGCTGTGTTCATGCCCACAGGTAGACAGGAAGGTGATCCAAACTCGTAGGAGCTATTAGCTGACTGAGAGCACTCCATTGTTCCGGAGGTGCCATTGATTTATTCTTTTGGTATATATATGTTTTGGGCATGACGGGGTCCTGTCCCATCCCTATGTCTAGCACCCTAGTAGAGGCTTATAGATACGTATGTGTGGGTAGTATGGTCTCAAGTTTCTCATCGTATATGTATATCATTTTGATAGCCGAAGGGCTTATGTATATAAAGGTAAATGTGTTTCAAATGAAAATGGTTTTACTATGATTTGAGTATAAGATTAACGGATGAATGCTTGATGTTTATGATGAGTAATAGAATGAGTGGTGCTCGGTGGTTAGCCCCGGGTACCCGTCATGGCCCATAGTCGGGTCGTGACATAAAGCCTTAAACTTTGAACATACTTTACCCCTATAAGGGATGTTTAAACTTGTTTTCAAAAGCTTGATCTTTACTGTGTTTTGCCCTTTCCATTGATGTAAGGATCAGGTCAAACAGATCTCTGTACAAAAAGTTATGTACGTTTCACTAAAGTATTGTCAGTGGTGCTCGTCCACGGGCTCGTGATGCGAGCAGACTAGTGTCCCAAGGCGATGTCGCACGCGTCGGGGTAGCGAAGTGAGGCCCATTGCATGTGCAAGCACGAGCACATGCATGCACAAGCAAGGCAGCGCACGCTGCTGGGCACACAACCCGTCCTCCGTGGCGTGTGGTCCCTGTAACCATTTTAAGTGTTTTGTTTTCCTGATTTTTCATTCTATTCTTCACTTCTTCAAACCCTACCACGAATTTTTTTGTCCTCTCCTCTCCTCATCCTCCCACATCAAGGTAAGTCCCTGTTACACCTTGGAAAATTTCATGTCGTATGGCAGATAGACTAACGCAGGGTAAGAAGCATATGATGTTTCTACAAGTATGAAGTAGTACTTAACGGTTCTAATTAAGATTCCAAAGACATTTGAGGCAAGAGAAGAAAGTTCATTGAAGAATGTAAGGTATAAGTCATGTTTTGGAAGGGTTTTGCAAAGTACCGAACTAATGTTGACTTAATGATGTCTTAATGAAGAGTTACGATGCCCCTTAGATTGTTAATGAAGTATTAAACAAGTGCTAAAAAGGTTCCATAAGGATTGGAGATCAAACGAGACGACGAGAGCAAGTACGGAGAAAAGGTGGATTATACGACCATTTATACGGTCCGTATAACCGTCACAGTGAGGGGTGATCACTGGGAGTATTTGTCACGACCCGAGTACGGGCCATGACGGGTACCCGGGGCTAACCACCGAGCACCGCTCATTCTATTACTCATCCTACATTCATTCATATTTCTTATGCTCATAATCATAGAAAACTATTTTTCATTTGAAACATATTTACTTTATATACATGAGCCCTTCGGCCATCAAAACTATATATATACAATGAGAACTGTGAGACCATACTACCCACACTACGCATCTACGAGCCTCTACTAGAGTACTAGACATAGGGACGGGACAGGACCCCGTCAAGCCCAAAACATACATATACATATATACCAAAAGAATAATCAATGGCACCTCCGGAAAATGGAGTGCTCTCAAATCAGCTAATCGCTCCTACGAATCTGGATCGCCTCCCTGTCTACCTGTGGGCATGAACACAGCGTCCAAAGAAAACGGATGTCAGTACGAACATTGCACTGAGTATTTAAGGCATGAATGAAATGAACATAATAAGGAAATCATAAGGCATAAGATGAAGACGTAACCTGCATACTCTTTAAGTGGATACATTTTATACATATATCATACATAAGCATATCACATGAGTTACCATAGCGTATACATCATCATATTGTACGTACATCATCATCGTTAACCCGCGTCCGGGTAACCATCATATGCCACCCACTAGTGGTGTCATGCCTGGCCCTCTAGGCTCGGTGTAAGCATAGCAGCCCGCCTTAGCGGTGACATGCCCGGCCATCTAGGCACGGTGTAATCGTATGCAGCCCGCCTTCACGGTGACATGCCCGACCATCTTAGCGCGGTGGAATCGTATCATACATATAATGGACTCATCATTACTATTCATCTCATAGGCATATCATGACTTTATCATACTTAGCATCATTATATATTTATCATCAAAGCATACATTAAAACTTGAAGGCAACTATAGATATGTCGGGGTGACATAAGGTCGTAAACCCCCAATTACGTTATGGAGTAATCATAATCGTTATATCTCACCTTGGAGGGACTAACGTTTTAAGGTGAGTGCACGTGAGGAAAACATCAATGAATCATAGTCAACATCATTAACTTCGTAGAGGCATCATATTATGAACTCTAGAATCTTTAGGCTTAAGCTTATCATCATCATTATCGTATTCGTAATGTATCTCTTATCTCATATGGCTATTCATGAACATAGGCTATTAGACTTCCGGAATATAGGAAATTCTTGAAGCAGGAGGAAAATCATGCATAGGATTCATGCCTTAGAAAGAAAGGTTTAGCCTTACATACCTTTGTCGTTTAACTATTCTATTGCTTGCTCGCTCTCCTTTAATGCTCACGTTCTACCTTCAAGAGAATTCGTATTGACATTAGCTAAACAATTACAAGAACGTGCTTACTAAAGCTAGAGAAAATTGGGCAGCATTTCCTTTGTTTATACGACTTCCTCCATATTCCATATCAACTCTCAAACATTCATAACAACAATCGCAATATCACAAACAACAATCATCATTCATTTGCATTATCCACATTTAGCAATTTCACTTCAATTCTCCATAATCATGATCAAAGTTCACTATCGCGTTATTTCACATATAATACTTATTCCATGTTCCAAATATCGTTCATAACATATCCATAGTTGCAACATATCAATATTCACAATTCAATCCAAGCTTCTATTCAAAAATGTCACTATTGCCATTTTTATGACCCATTTCCTATTTCCTTCTATAATCCAAGTGTTTCAACTTTCCAACACCTCAAATAACATGGAAAGATCATAAAACTTACCTTAGATATTGTAGGAACAAGCCTTGAGTGGCAATACTCTTCTACCACCAAAACCCTAGTTCAATTCTCTTGAAATTTCTTAGTTTAGATGACTTCAATGTGTTTCACACTCTTGATTTCACTTGAATTCTTGATATTGATCTTTGATTTCCTTTGTTTTACTTATAGATGAAGTAGGTGGAACCTTCTAGAGGTCTTGATAAAAATGAAGAAATGTGGGAAGTGAAATTAATGAAGTGAGACCACATTTATATAATTGAACTTGTTCAGCTCGTCGGAACTTCCACGGACACTTATACGGTCCGTGGAACATTACACGGCCCGTATAAGTGGTCATGGTTCACCACTGGGCAGACAGGGTGTTATACGGACCGTTATACGGACCGTATAATGTTATACAGACTGTATAAGTCGGTCGTATAACTCCTTTCCCCTGAAATGTTCTCCGTCGTTCGTTGATCTCCGATCCTTATGGAACCTTCTTAACACTTGTTCAACACTTCATTAACAATCTAAGGGACGTTATGACTCTTCTCCAAAACATCATTAAACTCTCATTAATTCGATACTCGTAAATCTTGCCCGACACACAACATATAACTTGCTTTCCTTAACAACTTTCTTCCCTTACATTAAATGTCTTTGAAATTTCGATTAGGGTCATCAAATGCTATTTCCTACTTATCAAAATATCGTATACTTGAGGCCCTTCGTTGGCCTATTCACTGTACGTTAACGGGAAATTTCCAAGGCGTAACATTCTTCCCCCCTTTTGGAACATTCGTCCTCGAATGTTAAGTCATCGGGGATTTTATAAAAATTTTGCCAGAGTTTCCTGTTATACCCGCATTTTCAGAGCATGACTATGACATGTACCTCACCGTAGTAATGGAGTGTCGGAGACGTCCCATGATGTTTTGAAAGGCACAAGCCATGGAAAGTACGTAACCACGAAGAAAAATGATGAATTACAATCTCGTAAGTCGTAGTCGGGAAAGACTATTTTGAGACCCGAGAACATGACCATTTTTAGTATAATGAATGACAAATACCATGTATGGAGAGTTTCGGAATATTTCGAGGTCGAATAAACTGAAGAGAAATAAGTTCGACGAAAATTTGAGAAACGCTGGGCGGATTTTTAGTCAACTTTAGAGGCGTATATCTCCTAGTATATATGGAGTTTTAAGGTGTTTTAAGAGCCTAAAATGAAGTTCGTCGAGTCTAGTTTGTGATGCAATAAACCGCTCATTGATAGGACATCGGAGTAGAGAATTATAGACATTACAAACGAGGGCCGATGAAGCAGAAACGAAGGGTAGGGCGCTACAAGATCGCTACAAGATCGAATCATCAAATCCCTCTTTTTATCATGTTTGGTTAAGGGATATTTGAAAGAATAAAGATTATAGTTGTTGTGTTGATGTTGTTGGATTATGGATTGAGAGTTGAAGAGAAATTTGGATGAAAATACATATATTTATCTTGTAGAATGTTGAGAATGTTGTTAGTATTAATTTCGACTTCCTTGCGGAAATAAAGTTATTAATTAGTCGTATCCCAAGTTGGTTGGTTGGAAAATTTAGAAAACAGTGTGTGGGCTGTTTTATGGCATATGTTGGTGTTAGAAATGATGTTATTACTATTGGTATTGTTGTTGATGTTGTTGGTTGTTGAATTGGAATTTCGGGCTAGGCACATAAACAGGGGAAATGCTGCCCGAATTTCAACAGAATTTAAAAAGGGCTTTCATTAAGTGTTTAAGACGAGCGTATGACGATGATCCTAACGATATTATGAATGGTTCTATATGTAGATTACGAGGCTACGAATAATTCTTAAGCGAGTTGCAAGACGAAATAAGTTGGAAATCGAGAAGTATCTTCCCGGGTATGTTAAGGCTAGCCCCCTTCTTTCTAAAGGCATGATCCTTTTCGTTATAAACCTTTATGTCGTACCATAATATCATTGTTTCCGCAAATGCTAGAAATCCACGAATCTCGCGATCCTTATGATGTTATTGAGCTCCCAAAGGCATGATTCTTTTCTTACCAAACTATGCTTGAATTCCATGAAAACTCTCATTTCCAAGAATGTTAGAGATCCATGACTTTTAAAGTTTCTATGATGGTAGAATTGAATAATTTCTTATATGATAACCATGATGATGATCATAAGGGGTTTATTTATCCAAGCTCCAAGGTATACGGATTTCATGTTATTATAAGATAATTTTATTCACAGAGGTTTCCATGTACCTGAGCTATATATTATTATGATGACGATATGAGAACGTTGAACCATTTCTTGATGTCTCAATTTTGTTCATGGAAGATGACTATTTCTTTTAAGATTCCAAAAGTACATGACTTGATGCCCTATGAGATTTATGATCTTATTCTACATTTTCTCTTAGTTCTATTCTCCATTGATAGTCTCACCTTAAATTAATTGTTCCTTCAAGGTGAGACAAAGCGACGATAATTATTCCATAATATAATCGGAGGTTACCGACCTTACGTCACTCCGATACAAATGTGGGTTTTGATTGGGCTCTTATGCATGCTTTATATATATGTATGTATTTTCTCTCACCGCGCCGCGCTATAGTCGGCCGGGCGCACGTAGATGTGCACACCCACCGCGTGGGCATGTTATGATATTGCCCGGACGCGGGAGGCACGGACGCGAGCTAATGATGATAACACCGAGGCTTAAATGGGCTGGGCATGATACTACTTATATATCACACCGAGCCTTCATGGCCGGGCATGTTACTTTCACACCGAGCCTTTATGGCCGGGCATGTTACTATGTATATGTATGAAATGTTTTTTTTTTTAAAAAGCTAAGCATGCATGACATCCGCCTTATGAGGCATCCAGATGTTCAGGTTATCTCTCTTACTCATTGTTACTTTTCATATCTATATTATGTTATTATTCATGCCTTACATACTCAGTACATTATTCGTACCGACATCCCTTCTTGTGGAAAATAAAACGCGTTTCATGCCACGCGGTGTATACGAACGAGTAGAGGATATGGCTAGAAGATGTTCCAAAAGATTGGCGAGCTCCATTTCTTTTCGGAGTGTTGCCGAGTCGGAGTATCCATGTCATGGTATAATGATTTATGTTAGAGACTTTAACGAGACGAGTCACGTATATAGTATGTCAGTTTTGCAAGCGGCTCTGTAAGCCGATGTATTATCATGCATTACTTTACAGATTTCATATGATTACAGTTTACTTGGTTAAGAAAGACGAAAAGAATATTATTTTTTTCTGAAAAGCTTCCGTTATGCATTTCAATTCATGATCTGCAAGTCCAGTGAGATTAAGAGTATAACGAGAGCCAGTGGGTTCGCTCGACTCTAAGTAAGGGTCGAGTGCCCATCATGCCCCATCAGGATTGGGGTGTGACATTTCCCCTGTAATTTGGCACTACCATCCTGTCACAACAACCCATAATAATATTGCCTCACAGGGCCGCAACACAATAGCAATACAAATTGGCCACACACGACCCATATGCATAAAAAGAAAACATACATACCTCATAATCTCGATGTCTAATCATAGATCTCTTTCGGGGGCTGAAATAAATGCGGATATGTGGATTTCATCTTTTCTTCCGCCTCCCAAGTCTTCTCTTCTCGATTGTTATTTCGCCATAAGACTTTGACTGAGACCACTTCCTTATTTTGAAGTCTCCGTACTTCCCTGTCTAATATGGCAATGGGTACTTCCTCATAAACTAGATTTTCTGTCACTTGAACATCATCTTTTGGCACAATCCTCATAGGATCTCCAACACACTTGCGGAGGATTGAGACATGGAAAGCTGGATGGACCGATTCAAGTTCTGAAGGCAAGTCCAATTCATACGCTACTTGACCCACCTTGCAGATGATCTTGTCGGGACCAATGTATCGAGGACTTAACTTTTCTTTCTTACCAAATCTCATCACCCCTTTCATTGGCGACACCTTTAGGAACACCCAATCATCAACTTGAAATTCTAAGTTTTCCCGGCAGTTGTCCGCATAAGATTTTTGGCCACTCTGGGCAGTTAACAACCGATCTCGGATCACCTTGAATTTTTCCACTGCTTGTTGGATCAACTCAGGACCTATTAGCTGTACTTCTCCTATTTCAAACCATCCAATTGGAGACCTGCACTTTCTTCCATATAAAGCTTCATATGGAGCCATTTGAATACTGGAATGGTAGCTATTGTTATATGCAAACTCAATTAGGGGTAAGTGATCATCCCAACTACCACCGAAATCTAGTACACACGCTCTTAGCATATCCTCCAAGGTAATGAGTATGGTACGTTCAGCTTGTCCATCCGTTTGCGGATGAAATGCTGTACTGAGCCTTACTTGAGTACCCAAACCTTCTTGGAAAGATTTCCAGAACTTGGCTGTAAATTGTGCTTCTCTGTCTGTGATAATGGATATCGGAATACCATGGAGTCGCACAATCTCCTTGAGATACAACCTTGCATAAGCCTTCGAGTAGGTGGTTACGACTGGAAGAAAATGAGCTGCTTTCGTGAGTCTGTCCACGATCACCCATATGGAATCATACTTGCCTCGGGAACGGGGTAACCCCACAATAAAATCCATATTGATCACTTCCCATTTCCAAGTAGGAATTTCCATGGCTTACAATGACCCTCCGGATGAATTCGATGTTCAATCTTTGCTTGGCCGGCAATTTGGACACTGAGCTACAAATTTTGCTATGTCTCTTTTCATGCCATCCCACCATATTTCCTTGCTTTAGATTTAGGAATCTATCCGCTCTAACTCGGCGGACCTCAGGTGGCAAATAATGGTGGATGAAGGCATCTACAAATTCCTGCCAAACGGGAGGAGGCGCATTCTCTTTTCTTGATGCTATCCAATTGTTGTACCATAAGACCGCCACATCCCGGAGTCTATACGATACCAACTCCACCGATTCGATTTCGGAGACATAAATAATCTTTAATGTTCTCAACATTTCATCAATAAAGCCTTGCGGATCTTCATTCGGCTTTGACCCAAAGAACTCCGGCGGATTCAAACTCATAAAATCACGGGCTCTGGTACTAACTGACCGATCACTTGGGCCCACATTCTGCCGCTGTGCCTGAGCGGCAACTAGTTGTGTCAATAAATGAATGGCCTCGGTCACTTCTTGACCCGAAGTAGCCGGTGGAGGAACTGGAGGCATAGGAGCTGGAGCTGAAGCCCCTTCTTGCTCTTCTGTAATAGGTGGGGTGGAAGAAGCATTAGATGGAGCCTCATTATGTGATTCGCCCTCATCTACATTCATAGGCGGCTCTCTTTCTACTCGCCCTTTCATCGTAGTCTTGCCCTGCAAACTTTAGCTTTTCCCTTTGGTGGCATTTCTGAAATCACAACACACTATTAGGGAGGATAAAATCTTATACACGGCTCTATCGCACGATCTCATAAGAAGAAAGATGGTCATTTTTCCTAAATGCCCAGTAGCCTCTTGTTTATTGGCGTGGCGCACAATACACCATAAAAAAGATTCTACTAGACACGGCTCGTAGACACTTCGTAGGACTAAACTGCTCTGATACCACTTTTGTCACGACCCGAGTACGGGCCCTGACGGGTACCTGGGGCTAACCACCGAGCACAGCTCAATCTATTACTCATCCTACATTCATTCATATTTCTTATACTCATAATCATAGAAAACTATTTTTCATTTGAAACATATTTACTTTATATACATGAGCCCTTCGGCCATCAAAACTATATATATATATATATATAGATATATATGAGACCATACTACCCACACTACGCATCTACGAGCCTCTGCTAGAGTACTAGACATAGGGACGGACAGACCCCGTCATGCCCAAAACATACATATACATATATACCAAAAGAATAATCAATGGCACCTCCGGAAAATGGAGTGCTCTCAAATCAGCTAATCGCTCCTACGAATCTGGATCGCCTCCCTGTCTACCTGTGGGCATGAACACAGCGTCCAAAGAAAACGGATGTCAGTACGAACATTGCACTGAGTATTTAAGGCATGAATGAAATGAACATAATAAGGAAATCATAAGGCATAAGATGAAGACGTAACCTGCATACTCTTTAAGTGGATACATTTTATACATATATCATACATAAGCATATCACATGAGTTACCATAGCGTATACATCATCATATTGTACGTACATCATCATCGTTAACCCGCGTCCGGGTAACCATCATATGCAGCCCACTAGTGGTGTCATGCCCGATCCTCTAAGCTCGGTGTAAGCATAGCAGCCCGCCTTAGCGGTGACATGCCCAGCCATCTAGGCACGGTGTAATCGTATGTAGCCCGCCTTCGCAGTGACATGCCCAGCCATCTAGGGGCGGTGGAATCGTATCATACATATCATGGACTCATCATTACTATTCATCTCATAGGCATATCATGACTTTATCATACTTAGCATCATTATACATTTATCATCAAAGCATAGATTAAAACTTGAAGGCAACTATAGATATGTCGGGGTGACATAAGGTCGTAAACCCCCGATTACGTTATGGAGTAATCATAATCGTTATATCTCACCGTGGAAGGACTAACGTTTTAAGGTGAGTGCACGTAAGAAAAACATCAATGAATCATAGTCAACATCATTAACTTCGTAGAGGCATCATATTATGAACTCTAGAATCTTTAGGCTTAAGCTTATCATCATCACTATCGTATTCGTAATGTATCTCTTATCTCATATGGCTATTCATGAACATAGGCTATTAGTCTTTCGGAATATAGGAAATTCTTGAAGCAGGAGGAAAATCATGCATAGGATTCATGCCTTAGAAAGAAAGGTTTAGCCTTACATACCTTTGTCGTTTAACTATTCTATTGCTTGCTCGTTCTCCTTTAATGCTCACGTTCTACCTTCAAGAGAATTCGTATCGACATTAGCTAAACAATTACAAGAACGTGCTTACTAAAGCTAGAGAAAATTGGGCAGCATTTCCTTTGTTTATACAACTTCCTCCATATTCCATATCAACTCCCAAACATTCATAACAACAATCACAATATCACAAACAACAATCATCATTCATTTGCATTATCCACATTTAGCAATTCCACTTCAATTCCTCCATGATCATGACCATAGTTCACTATCGCGTTCTTTCACATATAATACTTATTCCATGTTTTAAAGGTCATTCATAACATATCCATATCACAACATATCAATATTCACAATTCAATCCAAACTATGGCTATTAAAAAATGTCACTATTGCCATTTTTATGACCTATTTCCTATTTCCTTCTATAATCCAAGTGTTTCAACTTTCCAACACCTCAAATAACATGGAAAGATCATAAAACTTACCTTAGATATTGTAGGAACAAGCCTTGAGTGGCAATACTCTTCTAGCACCAAAACCCTAGTTCACTTCTCTTGAAATTTCTTGGTTTAGATGACTTCAATGTGTTTCACACTCTTGATTTCACTTGAATTCTTGGTATTGATGTTTGATTTCCTTTGTTTTTCTTGTAGATGAAGTAGGTGGAACCTTCTAGAGGTCTTGAGAAAGATGAAGAAATGTGGGAAATGAAATTAATGAAGTGAGACCACATTTATATAATTGAACTTGTTCGACTCGTCGGGACTTCACGGACACTTATACGGTCCGTGGAACATTACACGGCCCATATAAGTGGTCATGGTTCACCACGGACATCATCTCTCCGCTGGTGTATACGGACCCTTATACGGACCGTATAATGTTATACGGACTGTATAAGTCGTTCGTATAACTCCTTTCCCCTGAAATGTTCTCCGTCGTTCGGTTATCTCCAATCCTTATGGAACCTTTTTAACACTTGTTTAACACTTCATTAACAATCTAAGGGACGTTATGACTCTTCTCCAAAACATCATTAAACTCTCATTAATTCGATACTCGTAAATCTTGCCCGACACACAACATATAACTTGCTTTCCTTAACAACTTTCTTCCCTTACCTTAAATGTCTTTGAAATTTTGATTAAGGTCATCAAATGCTATTTCTTACTTATCAAAACATTGTATACTCCATGCCCTTCGTTGGCCTATCCGCTGTACGTTAACGGAAAATTTCCAAGGCGTAACATTCTTCCCACCTTTTGGAACATTCGTCCTCGAATGTTAAGTCATCGGGGATTTTATAAAAATTTCGCCAGAGTTTTCCCTGTAATTTGGCACTACCATCCTGTCACAACAACCCATAATAATATTGCCTCACAGGGCCACAACACAATAGCAATACAAATTGGCCACACACGACCCATATGCATAAAAAGAAAACATACATACCTCATAATCTCGATGTCTCATCATAGATCTTTCCGGGGGCTAAAATAAATGCGGATATGTGGATTTCATCTTTTCTTCCACCTCCCAAGTCATCTCTTCTCGATTGTTATTTCGTCATAAGACTTTGACTGAGGCCACTTCCTTATTTCAAAGTCTCCGTACTTGCCTGTCTAATATGGCAATGGGTACTTCCTCATAAACTAGCTTTTCTGTCACTTGAACATCATCTATTGGCACAATCCTCGTAGGATCTCCAACACACTTGCGGAGCATTGAGACATGAAAAACTGGATGGACCGATTCAAGTTCTGAAGGCAAGTCCAATTCATACGCTACTTGACCCACCTTGCGGATGATCTTGTAGGGTCCAATGTATCGAGGACTTAACTTTCCTTTCTTACCAAATCTCATCACCCCTTTCTTTGGCGACACCTTTAGGAACACCCAATCATCAACTTGAAATTCTAAGTTTCGCCAGCGGTTGTCCGCATAAGATTTTTGGCGACTATGGGCTGTTAACAACCGATCTCGGATCACCTTGAATTTTTTCACTCTTGTTGGATCAACTCAGGACCTATTAGCTGTACTTCTCCTATTTCAAACCATCCAATTAGAGACCTACACTTTCTTCCATATAAAGCTTCATACGGAGCCATTTGAATACTGGAATGGTAGCTATTGTTATATGCAAACTCAATTAGGGGTAAGTGATCATCCCAACTACCACCGAAATCTAGTACACACGCTCTTAGCATATCCTCCAAGGTCTGTATGGTACGTTCAACTTGTCCATCCGTTTGCGGATGAAATGCTGTGCTGAGCCTAACTTGAGTACCCAAACCTTCTTGGAAAGATTTCCAGAACTTGGCTGTAAATTGTGCTCCTCTGTCTGTGATAATGGATATCGAAATACCATGGATTCACACAATCTCCTTGAGATACAACCTTGCATAATCTTCTGCTGAGTAGGTGGTTTTGATAGGAAGAAAATGAGTTGCTTTCGTGAGTCTGTCCACGATCACCCATATGGAATCATACTTGCCTCGGGAACGGGGTAACCCCACAATAAAATCCATATTGATCACTTCCCATTTCCAAGTAGTAATTTCCATGGCTTACAATAACCCTCCTGGCTTCTGATGTTCGATCTTTACTTGCTGGCAATTTGGACACTGAGCTACAAATTCCGCTATGTCTCTTTTCATGTTACCCACCAATATATCAACTTAAGGTCATGATACATCTTTATCGTCCCTGGATGAATAGAGTACCGAGAATAATGGGCTTCTTCTAGAATTCGATGACGCAATTCTGCAACATTCGGGACGCATAGCCTGCCTCGGTATCTAAGAATTCCATCTATAGAAACTTCAAATGGAGACTTCTCTTTCTCATGAGATTTATCTCTGTAATGGCTCAACTGAGGATCTTCATATTGCCGTTCTTTTACTTCCATATTCAAGGATGAAATTGTGGGATTACTAACACTAACTCCTGCACCACCTGAATCAATTAAACGTACTCCAAGATTAGCTAGTTGGTGGAGTTCATGAATCAATTCCTTCTTCTTTGGAGGAACTTCGCATAGGCTACCCATTGATCGGTGGCTAAGCGCATCAGCTACTACATTTGCCTTTCCGGGGTGGTATAAGATATTCACATCATAATCTTTCAATAATTCTAACCACCGCCTTTGCCGCAGATTCAACTCCTTCTGTTTGAAAATATATTGAAGACTCTTGTGATCTATATAAATATCAACATGCACACCATACAAGTAGTGTCTCCACATTTTTAATGCATGAATAACCGCAGCCAATTCGAGGTCATGAGTTTGGTAGTTCTTTTCATGTTTCCGCAGTTGTCTCGAAGCATAAGCAATGACTTTACCGTGCTGCATCAATACGCATCCTAGCCCAACACCAGAAGCATCACAATATACAACATAACCATCCGGCCCTTTCCGGGAAGTGTTAAGACCGGAGCCGAGGTCAACTCCGTCCTTCAACTCTTGGAAGCTACGCTCACAAGCATCATTCCACCGAAATTTAGTTGACTTCTCGAGTTAGCTTCGTCAATGGGCCGAAATAGATGAAAAGCCCTCTACGAACCTTCTATAATAACACCCGCCAATCCCGTAAAACTACGAACTTCGTAGGCGTCGTAGGCCTTGGCCAAGACTTCACAGCTTCAATTTTCTGAGTATCCACTCTAATGCTATCATCAGAAATGACATGACGCAAGAATGTCACAGAATTCAGCCAAAACTCGCACTTTAAAATTTTTGCATATAATTCCCGAGTTCAAAGAATTCCAAGAACAATACGTAAATGGTCTGCATGTTCTGATTCTGTGCGAGAGTACACCAGAATATCATCAATGAATACTATTACAAATAGATCCAAGAGAGGCCTAAATACATTATTCATCAAATTCATGAACACGGCCAGAGCATTAGTTAGCCCAAATGACATCACCCGAAATTCATAATGGCCATATCTCGTTCTGAAAGCTGTTTTGGGAATATCTTCTTCTTTGACTCTCATTTGATGATAACCCGACCTCAAGTCTATTTTAGAGAACCACTTGGCACCTTGTAATTGATCAAATAAATCATCAATTCTCGGAAGAGGATATTTGTTCTTTATCGTCACTTTATTCAACTGCCTATAATCAATGCACATTCGTAGGGAGCCATCTTTCTTTCTTACAAATAGGACTGGTGCTCCCCATGGTGATGAGCTGGTCTAATAAACCCCTTCTCGAGCAAATCTTTCAACTATGCCTTTAGCTCTTTCAGTTCTGCCGGAGCCATTCGGTAAGGAGGAATAGATATAGGCTTGGTATCCGGCAACACATTAATAGCAAAATCAATTTCTCTTTCCGGAGGAAGGCCTGGTAGTTCATCTGGAAATACATCCGGAATTTCATTCACTACCGGAACAGATTGGAAAGTTGGCGACTTTGCTTCGGTGTCATGAACTCGGACTAAGTGGTAAACATAGCCGTTAGCTATCATCTTTCTTGCCTTAAGGTAGGAAATAAACCTACCTCTTGAAGATGCTGTATTACCCTTCCATTCAAGCACGGGCTCTCCCGGAAATTGAAATCGAACTACCTTCATTCGGCAATCAACATTTGCATAACATGAAGCCAACCAATCCATACCCATAATCACATCGAAATCTAAAATTTCCAGCTCAACTAAATCAGCTTTAGTTTGGCGGCCACATATCACAATTACAATATTTTTGTACACTTGTCTAGCTATCACGGGATCACCAACCGGAGTAGAAACCTCAAAAGGTTTAATTGGCTCGGGTTTCACCCCAATACGATTAGCAACATATGGAGTAATATAAGATAGTGTGGAACCCGGATCTATCAATGCATACACATCATGGGAAAATACGGATAATGTACCTGTAACCACATCTGGGGAGGACTCGAGATCCTGTCGTCCGGCTAAAGCATACATGCGGGGCTGAGTGGCACCTAAAGTAGATGCTCCCCCTCGGCCTCTACCTCGACCTGCTGGAATCTGGGGAATCTGCCCTACCGGGCGCACTGAAGAAGAGCCAGCTGCTGATCCTGTTGGCTGAACCCCACCTCTACCATACCTCGAAGGATAATTTCGCATCAAGTGTCCAATCTGTCCACAAATATAGCAAGCATCTGTGCCCTGGCGATATGGCCCCAAGTGTAATTTTCTGCACTGGCTGCATCCGGGAACCGGTGGTCTCCTCTGACTATAATCACTCCCAAACTGGGAACCAGAAACTCTCGAACCCTGGCCCTGTCTTGAAAGAATGGAGCGGTCAAATCTCCTACCCGTAAATCGTGGAGGTGCACTAGTTACCGACTGGCCTGAGTGTCTAGAATGTGTTTTCGTTGATCTCCCTCTATAATCACTGCCTGTCCCCATAGATCGGGCCCTCTTACTTTGCCCTCTATCAATATCACGATCACCTCTTGGCGGATGTTGTTGTCCTTCTAGATTCTGGATATGAGATTGAATACGGGAAATGTCCATCCCATCTTGCAACGAAGCCGTCAAACAATCCTTAAACAAATGTGGCCCTAAGCCACTCACAAATCTATGCACCTTATCGCCCATGTCGGCCACCATAGTCGGGGCATATCTAGCCAAGGAATTAAATTGAAGACTATACTCCTGGGCACTCATATTTCCTTGCTTTAGATTTAGGAATCTATCCGCTCTAACTCGGCGGACCTCGGGTGGCAAATAATGGCGGATGAAGGCATCTACAAATTTTTGCCAAACGGGAGGAGGCGCATTCTCTTTTCTTAATGCTATCCAATTATTGTACCATAAGACCGCCACATCCCGGAGTCTATACGATGCCAACTCCACAGATTCAGTTTTGGATGCATGAATAATCTTTAATGTCCTCAACATTTTGTAAATAAAGCCTCGTGGATCTTCATCCGGCTTTGACCCAAAGAACTCCGGAGGATTCAATCTCATAAAATCACGGGCTCTGGTACTAACTGACCGATCACTTGGGTCCGCATTCTGCCGCTGTGCCTGAGCGGCAACTAGCTATGTCAATAAATGAATGGCCTCGGTCACTTGTTGACCCGAAGTAGCCGGTGGAGGAACTGGAGGCATAGGAGCTGGAGCTGAAGCCCCTTCTCGCTCTTCTGTAATAGGCGGGGTGGAAGAAGCATTAGATGGAGCCTCATATGTGATTCGCCCTCATCTACATTCATAGGCGGCTCTCTTTCTACTCGCCCTTTCATCGTAGTCTTGCCCTTCTGGGCAGCTTTAGCTTTTCCCTTTGGCGGCATTTCTGAAATCACAACACACTATTAGGGAGGATAAAATCTTATACACGGCTCTATCGCACGATCTCATAAGAAGAAAGATGGTCATTTTTCCTAAATGCCCTGAAGCCTCTTTTTTATTAGCATGGCGCGCAACACACCATAAATAAAACTCTACTAGACACGGCTCGTAGACACTTCCTAGGACTGAACTGCTCTGATACCACTTTTGTCACGACCCGAGTACGGGCCGTGACGGGTACCCGGGGCTAACCACCGAGCACCGCTCATTCTATTACTCATCCTGCATTCATTCATATTTCTTATGCTCATAATCATAGAAAACTATTTTTCATTTGAAACATATTTACTTTATATACATGAGCCCTTCGACTGTCAAAATAATATATGTATATATATATATATATATATATATACAATGAGAACTGTGAGACCATACTACCCACACTGTGTATCTACGAGCCTCTACTAGAGTACTAGACATGGGGACGGGACAGGACCCCGTCATGCCCAAAACATACATATACATATATACCAAAAGAATAATCAATGGCACCTCCGTAAAATGGAGTGCTCTCAAATTAGTTAATCGCTCCTACGAATCTGGATCGCCTCCTTGTCTACCTGTGGGCATGAGTACAGCGTCCAAAGAAAACGGACGTCAGTACGAACATTGTACTGAGTATGTAAGGCATGAATGAAATGAACATAATAAGGAAATCATAAAGCATAAGATGAAGACATAACCTGTATACTCTTTAAGTGGATACATTTTATACATATATCATACATAAGCATATCACATGAGTTACCATAGCGTATACATCATCATATCGTATGTATATCATCATCGTTAACCCGCGTCCGGGTAACCATCATATGCCGCCCACTAGTGGTGTCATGCCCGGCCCTCTAGGCTCGGTGTAAGCATAGCAGCCCACCTTAGCGGAGACATGCCCGGCCATCTAGGCACGGTGTAATCGTATGCAGCCCGCCTTCGCGGTGACATGCCAGGCCATCTAGGCGCGGTGGAATCGTATCATACATATCATGGACTTATCATTACTATTCATCTCATAGGCATATCATGACTTTATCATACTTAGCATCATTATACATTTATCATCAAAGCATACATTAAAACATGAAGGCAACTATAGATATGTCGGGGTGACATAAGGTCGTAAACCCCCGATTACGTTATGGAGTTATCATAATCGTTATATCTCACCTTGGAGGGACTAACGTTTTAAGGTGAGTGCACGTGAGGAAAACATCAATGAATCATAGTCAACATCATTAACTTCGTAGAGGCATCATATTATGAACTCTAGAATCTTCAGGCTTAAGCTTATCATCATCATTATCGTATTCGTAATGTATCTCTTATCTCATATGGCTATTCATGAACATAGGCTCTTAGTCTTCCGAATATAGGAAATTCTTGAAGCAGGAGGAAAATCATGCATAGGATTCATGCCTTAGAAAGAAAGGTTTAGCCTTACATACCTTTGTCGTTTAACTATTATATTGCTTGCTCGTTCTCCTTTAATGCTCACGTTCTACCTTTAAGAGAATTCATATCGACATTAGCTAAACAATTACAAGAACGTGCTTACTAAAGCTAGAGAAAATTGGGCAGCATTTCCTTTGTTTATACGACTTCCTCCATATTCCATATCAACTCTCAAACATTCATAACAACAATCGCAATATCACAAACAACAATCATCATTCATTTGCATTATCCACATTTAGCAATTTCACTTCAATTCTCCATAATCATGATCAAAGTTCACTATCGCGTTCTTTCACATATAATACTTATTCCATGTTCCAAATGTCATTCATAACATACCCATAGTCACAACATATCAATATCCACAATTCAATCCAAGCTTCTATTTAAAAATGTCACTGTTGCCATTTTTATGACCCATTTCCTATTTTCTTCTATAATCGAAGTGTTTCAACACCTCAAATAACATGGAAAGATCATAAAACTTACCTTAGATATTGTAGGAACAAGCCTTGAGTGGCAATACTCTTCTAGCACCAAAACCCTAGTTCACTTCTCTTGAAATTTCTTGGTTTAGATGACTTCAATGTGTTTCACACTCTTGATTTCACTTGAATTATTGATATTGATGTTTGATTTCTTTGTTTTTCTTGTAGATGAAGTAGGTGGAACCTTCTAGAGGTCTTGAGAAAGATGAAGAAATGTGGGAAATGAAATTAATGAAGTGAGACCACATTTATATAATTGAACTTGTTCAGCTCGTCGGGACTTCCACGGACACTTATATGGTCCGTGGAACATTACGCGGCCCATATAAGTGGTCATGGTTCACCACTGGGCAGACAGGATACTATACGGACCCTTATACGTACCGTATAATGTTATACGGACTGTATAAGTCGTTCGTATAACTCCTTTCCCCTGAAATGTTCTCCGTCGTTCGTTGATCTCCAATCCTTATGGAACCTTCTTAACACTTGTTCTACACTTCATTAACAATCTAAGGCACGTTGTGACTCTTCTCCCGGAAATTGAAATCGAACTACCTTCATTCGGCAATCAACATTTGCAAAGTATGAAGCCAACCAATCCATACCCATAATCACATCGAAATCTAAAATTTTCTGCTCAACTAAATCAGCTTTAGTTTGGCGGCCACATATCACAATTACAATATTTTTGTACACTTGTCTAGCTATCACGGGATCACCAACCGGAGTAGATACCTCAAAAGGTTTAATTGGCTCGGGTTTCACCCCAATACGATTAGCAACATATGGAGTAATATAAGATAGTGTGGAACCCGGATCTATCAATGCATACACATCATGGGAAAATACGGATAATGTACCTGTAACCACATCTGGGGAGGACTCGAGATCCTGTCGTCCGGATAAAGCATAAATGCGGGGCTAAGTGGCACCTGAAGTAGATGCTCCCCCTCGGCCTCTACCTCGACTGCGGAATTTGGGGGAATCCGCCTACCGGGCGCACGGAAGAAGAGCCGCCCGCGATCCCCGTTGGTCGAACCCCACCTCTACCATACCTCGAAGGACAATTTCGCATCAAGTGTCCAATCTGTCCACAAATATAACAAGCATCTGTGCCCTGGCGATATGGCCCCGAGTGTAATTTTCTGCACTGGCTGCATCGGGGAACCGGTGGTCTCTTCTGACTATAATCACTCACAAACTGGGAACCTGAAACTCTCGAACTCTGGCCCTGTCCTGAAAGAATGGAGCAGTCAAATCTCCTACCCGTAAATCGTGGAGGTGCACTGGTTACCGATCGTTGGCCTGAGTGTCTAGAATGTGTCTGCCTTGATCCCCCTCTATAATCACCGCCATCCCCATAGATCGGGCCCTCTTGCTTTGCCCTCTATCAATATCACGATGACCTTTTGGCGGATGTTGTTGTCCTTCTAGATTCTGGGCATGAGCTTGAATACGGTAAATGTCCATCCCATCTTGCAACGAAGCCGTCAAACAATCCTTAAACAAATGTGGCCCTAAGCCACTCACAAATCTATGCACCCTATCGCCCATGTCGGCCATCATAGTCGGGGCATATCTAGCCAAGGAATTAAATTTAAGACTATACTCCCGGGCACTCATATTTTCTTGCTTTAGATTTTAGGAATCTATCCGCTCTAGCTCGGCGAACCTCGGGTGGCAAATAATGGCAGATGAAGGCATCTACAAATTCCTGCCAAGTGGGAGGAGGCGCATTCTCTTTTCTTGATGCTATCCAATTGTTGTACCATAAGACCGCCACATCCCGGAATCTATACGATGCCAACTCCACAGATTCAGTTTCGGAGGCTGGAATAATCTTTAATGTCCTCAACATTTCGTCAATAAAGCCTTGCGAATCTTCATCCGGCTTTTACCCAAAGAACTTCGGAGGATTCAAACTCATAAAATCACGGGCTCTGTCACTAACTGACCGATCACTTGGGCCCGCATTCTGCCGCTGTGCCTGAGCGGCAACTAGCTGTGTCAATAAATGAATGGCCTCGATCACTTGTTGACCCGAAGTAGCCGGTGGAGGAACTGGAGGCATAGGAGCTGGAGCTGAAGCCCCTTCTTGCTCTTCTGTAATAGGCGGGATGGAAGAAGCATTAGATGGAGCCTCATTATGTGATTCGCCCTCATTTACATTCATTGGCGGCTCTCTTTCTAATCGACCTTTCATCGTAGTCTTGCTCTTCTGGGCGGCTTTAGCTTTTCCCTTTGGCGGCATTTCTGAAATCACAACACACTATTAGGGAGGATAAAATCTTATACACGGCTCTATCGCACGATCTCATAAGAAGAAAGATGGTCATTTTTCCTAAATGCCCTGTAGCCACTTGTTTATTAGCGTGGCGCGCAACACACCATAAACAAGACTCTACTAGACACGGCTCGTAGACACTTCCTAGGACTGAACTGCTCTGCTACCACTTTTGTCATGACCGAGTACGGGCCATGACGGGTACCCGGGGCTAACCACCGAGCACCACTCATTCTATTACTCATTCTACATTCATTCATATTTCTTATGATCATAATCATAGAAAATTATTTTTCATTTGAAACATATTTACTTTATATACATGAGCCCTCCGGCCATCATATATATATATATATATATATATATATATATATATATATATATATATATATGCAATGAGAATTGTGAGACCATACTACCCACATTACGCATCTACGAGCCTCTACTAGAGTACTAGACATAGGGACGGGACAGGACCCCATCATGCCCAAAACATACATATACATATATACCAAAAGAATAAACAATGGCACCTCCGGAAAATGTAGTGCTCTCAAATCAGCTAATCGCTCCTACGAATCTGGATTGCCTCCCTGTCTACCTGTGGGCATGAACACAGCGTCCAAAGAAAATGGACGTCAGTACGAACATTGTACCGAGTATGTAAGGCATGAATGAAATGAACATAATAAGGAAATCATAAGGCATAAGGTGAAGACATAACTCGCATACTCTTTAAGTGGATACATTTTATACATATATCATACATAAACATATCAAATGAGTTACCATAGGGTATACATCATCATATCGTACGTACATCATCATCGTTAATGTTACACCCCGGAAAATCCCCCTTAGTATATAAGCGAGTAGGCTCGCGAAGGACAGGACGTATACGAAGTTGGATAAGCAGGAAGTACAAATTGATAGTCCTAATTAAGATTCCAAAGACATCCGAGTTGAAGCAAGAAAGTAGTTAAGGGAATCGAGTTATAAGTTAGTATATTGGACGCAAACTAGGAGTATTGAGTTAATGATGCCTTAAGAAAGTTGTGGAGAAGAGTTACGACACCCCCGAGATTCATAATGAAATGATAATCAAGTGCTAAAAAGGTTCCATAAGGATTAGCGGTCAAACGAAACGACGGGAACCATTCCGGTGGAACTGTGAGTTCCACGACCATGTTCCACGGACAGCACAATGTTCCACGACCCGTGGCTGTGTCCGTGGAACAGCCAACAGAAAGTGTGGCTGGCTGGTCGTGAACCACGACCAGTTCCATGGCCAACAAAGGGTTCCACGGACCGTGAAGCTGTCCGTGGAAGTCCCGCTCGGCTGAACATCTCCAAGCCTTTAAATGTTAAGTCCACTTCATTTTAATCATTCTCCACCACGACTTCAACCTCTCTCACACCTCTAGAACCTTCCAAACATTTCATCCACAAGAAAACTAAGGAGATCAAGGATTGATAACAAGATTTGAGGAGAATCAAGCCTAAGAAACTCCATTAAAGCTATTAAGGTCAAGAAATCCAAGGAGAGGTGAACTAGGGTTTTGGTGCTAAGGGTGAATCACCATTCCAAGCTTGTTCCTCTATTGTTTAAGGTAAGTTTCATGACCCTTACATGCTATTTTAAGTATTTTTAAGTTGAGATTCATGGATTGTAGAAGAGCACCACAAATGGGTCATTAAATGGATGAATATTGTCATTAGTGATTAGTAGTGAAGTGAATCATGGAAATAAATATGTTAATGATATAAATGTGTTATAAATGACCTATAGAACATGAAATGAGTATTGGATATGAAAGAATGCGACGATGGATTTTAGTCATAATTATGGGAAATTGAGGTGAATTATGAAATGCGAATCGTATGAATGAATGACGATTGTTGTTAGCGATATTGTGATGATTATTATGAATGTTGGGAGTTGATATGAAATATGGCGGAAAGTAGTATAAACAAAGGACATGCTGCCCAAATTTCTATAGCTTAGAGAACATGTTTTCCCGATTATATAGCTAATGTCGATACGAATTTCATTGAAGGTATACGAGTGCATTTAAGGAGCGAGCGAGCAATAGAATAGTAAAGCGGCAAAGGTATGTGAGGCTAGTCCTTTCTTTCCAAGGCATGAGTCATATAACACGAATTTCCTCCTCTACTATAAATGTTCCTATCTCTAAGAAGGTAAAGACCCTCATTCATGAATAGCTATACGAGATAAGACATACGATGACTATGATAGCGAGCTAAAGTCTAGAAATATTATAGCCTTTGACGTGATGCTCCTAAGAAGCTAATGATGCTATATATATATATGTAATCAAATGGTATTGATCATTATGTCCACTCACCTCACGCTTGTTCCTTCAAGGTGAGGCAGAATACGTATGAATGTTCCATAGTGACAACGGGGGTCCACGACCTTACGTCACCCCGATCAAGTATGAATAGCTAAGAGTCTCTATACATGTAAGGTAATAAGTATCGATGAGTTATGATACGCATATTATGAAAGACATATTATAATAAGCATGTTATGATAAGTATGATGTAATGAATGTATGATGATATCACACCGCGCCTATATGGCGGGTATGATGATATCACACCGCCAAAGCGGGCGGCTATACACACCATGGCCAAATGGCATGGGCGGACACCACTAGTGGGCGGCATGAGAGAATATCCGGACGCGGGATGCTGGACGCGAGGCCAAGGATGATGCTATTGTTCCGATTATTACACCGCACCTATATGGTCGGGCGACGATATATGATTATGTACATATGATATGATGATGATAAGCTTGAGAGTAAGTAAGTATATATATATATATATGATCTTTCTTATGATTCGATCGACTACTGATTGCTCCATATTTTATGCCTCCCCGCTTATTGATGCTCCATTGTTGTTTATGCTTCGCATACTCGGTACAATATTCGTACGACGTCCTTTCTTCGGACGTCGTGTTCATGCCCACGGTAGACGGGGAGGTGATACGGATCCATAGGAGCTAGCGGGCGATTTGAGAGCACTCCATACTCGGGAGGTGCTACGGACTATTCTTTTGGTACATATGTTTGTATATTCCTATTTTGGGCATGACGGGGTCCTGTCCCGTCCAGATGTCTAGTATTTCAGTAGAGGCTCGTAGATACGCAGTGTGGGTAGTCTGGTCCCGTGGCTTGTATGTATATGCATGTATATATTATTTTGATAGCCGAAGGGCTTATGTTTATAAAAGCTAATGTATTTCAGAAAATGACAAGCTTTTATATGATTATGAGCATACAGTATGAATCGTAGCAAATAAGCGAGGCAAGTGAGTGGTGTTCGGTGGTTAGCCCGGATACCGTCGCGGCCCGTAGCTCGGGTCGTGACGTAAGTGGTATCGAGCGCTTCGGTCCTAGGAAGTGTCTACGAGCCGTGTCTAGTAGAGTCTTGTTTATGGTGTGTTGCGCGCCACGCTAATAAACAAGGGGCTACGAGGCATTTAGGAAAAATGACCATCCTTCTTCATATGAGATCGTGCGATAGAGCCAAGTATAAGATATACTCCTCCCTAACGAATATGCTATGATTTCGAAATGCCGCCAAAAGCTAAAGCCGCCCGGAAGGGCAAGACTACGACAAAGAGGCGGGCGAAAGAGAGCCGCCTATGAATATTGAGGAAGGGGAATCACATCATGAGGCTTTATCTAATGCCTCCACTACTCCTCCTATCACGAGAGGGGCAAGAAGGGGCTTCGATCCGGCTCCTATCCCTCCGGTTCCTCCACCGACCGGGTCACAAGCAGCCGAGGCTATTAATTTATTAACCCAACTGGTTGCTGCTCAGGCACAGAGGCAAAATGCGGGCCCAAGTGATCGTTCATCTAGTACTAGAGCCCGTGACTTCGTGAGCCTTAATCCTCCGGAATTCTTTGGATCAAAGCCGGATGAAGATCCACAAGGTTTCATTGATGAGATGCTAAGAACGTTGCAGATTATTCGTGCTTCTGAGACCGAGTCAGTGGAGTTAGCATCATATAGACTTCGAGACGTGGCAGTTCTATGGTACAACAATTGGAGAGCGTCGAGGCAAGAAAATGCGCCTCCTCCCGTGTGGCAAGAGTTCGTCGATGCCTTCATTCGGCATTACTTGCCACCCGAGGTCCGCCGAGCTAGGGCAGATAGATTCTTGAATTTGAAGCAAAGAAATATGAGCGCCCGGGAGTATAGCCTTCAATTTAATTCCTTGGCTAGGTATGCTCCTACAATGGTGGCCGATATTGGGCGACAGAGTGTATAGATATGTGAGTGGCTTAGGGCCACATTTGTTCAAGGAGTGCTTAACAGCTTCACTACAAGACGGGATGGACATTTCCCGAATTCAAGCCCATGCCCAAAATCTTGAAGGGCAACAACCTCCACCAAGGGGTGAACGTGATGTTGATAGAGGGCCAAACAAAAGAGCTAGATCTTCGGGCACAGGCCGTGATTATAGAGGGGGACCGAGGCAGACATTTTCTAGGCACTCAGGTCAGTCAGCGACAAGTGCACCTCCCCAATTTTCAGATAGGAGATTTGATCGCTCCTTCCGATCAGGACAGGGCCAGAGTTCGAGGGCCCCAGGTTCACAGTTTGGGGGTGATTATAGTCAGAGGAGACCTCCAGTACCGCGATGCAGTCAGTGCGGTAGATTACATTACGGGCCCGATCGTGTGCCGTCAGGGTTCAGATGCTTGTTACACTTGTGGCCAGGTAGGACACATGATGAGAGATTGCCCATCGATGAGTGGCAGAGCTAGGACCCAGCCCACAGGATCAGTAGCAGGATCTTCTTCAGTACGTCCTACAGGGCAGACTTCTCAGACTCCAGCAGGCCGAGGTAGAGGCCGAGGGGAGTATCTACTTCGGTGCCACCCGGACCGCTTATATGCATTAGCCGGACGGCAAGATCTTGAGTCCTCCCCGGATGTAGTTACGGTATATTGACCGTGCTCTCTCATGATGTATATGCATTGATAGATCCCGGGTCTACGCTATCTTATGTCACTCCATATGTTGCGTGATCGTATTGGGGTGAAGCTCGAGCCGATTAAACCTTTTGAGGTATCTACTCCGGTTGGTGATCCCGTGATAGCGAAACAAGTGTATAAAGATTTCATAATTGTCTTATGCGGTCGCCAAACCAAGGCTGATCTAGTAGAGCTTGAAATGATAGACTTTGATGCAATTATGGGTATGGATTGGTTGGCCTCGTGTTATGCTAATGTTGATTGCCGAATGAAGTTAGTTCGATTCCAATTTAGGGAGAACCCGTGCTAGAATGGAAAGGTAATACGGCAACTCCGAGAGGTAGGTTTATTTCCTACCTTAAGGCGAGAAAAATGATAGCTAAAGGCTATATCTACCATCTAGTCCGAGTGCACGACACGGAAGCAAAGTCCCCAACTCTCCAATCTGTTCCGGTGGTAAACGAGTTCCCGGACGTATTCCCAGATGAGCTCCCAGGCCTTCCTCCAGAAAGAGAAATTGACTTCGCCATTGACGTGTTGCCGGATACTAAACCCATTTCTATTCCTCCTTATCGGATGGCTCCGGCAGAATTAAAGGAGTTAAAGGCCCAGCTGAAAGATTTGCTTGACAAGGGATTTATTCGACCCGGTTCATCTCCGGGGGAGCGCCGGTTTATTTGTGAGAAAGAAAGATGGCTCCCTACGAATGTGTATTGATTATAGACAATTTGAATAAAGTAACGATAAAGAACAGTATCCTCTCCCAAGAATCGATGATTTATTTGATCGGCTTCGGGTGCCAAGTGGTTTTCAAAGATAGATTTGAGGTCGAGTTATCATCAAGTACGAGTGAGAAGAAGATATTCCCAAGACAGCTTTCAGAACAAGATATGGCCATTATGAATTCCGAGTAATGTCATTTGGGCTAACTAATGCACCGGCAGTGTTTATGAACCTAATGAATAATGTATTCAGGCCTCTCTTAGATCTATTTGTGATAGTCTTCATTGATGACATTTTGGTGTATTCTCGCACAAAGTCAGAGCACGCAGATCACTTGCGAATTGTTCTTGGAATTCTCCGAAACCGGGAGTTGTATGCTAAATTTTCAAAGTGCGAGTTTTGGCTAAATTCTGTGACATTCCTAGGCCATGTGATTTCGCATGATGGCATTAGAGTCGACACTCAGAAGATTGAAGCAGTAAAGACTTGGCCAAGACCTACGACACCTACAGAAGTTCGTAGCTTTCTGGGATTGACAGGTTATTATAGAAGATTCGTAGAGGGCTTTTCTTCTATTTCAGCCCCATTGACGAAGTTGACCCAGAAGTCAGCCAAATTTCAGTGGAATGACGCCTGTGAGCGTAGCTTCCAAGAGTTAAAAGACAGATTGACCTCAGCTCCAGTTTTAACACTTCCAGAAGGGCCGGATGGCTATGTTGTATATTGTGATGCTTCCGGAGTTGGGCTAGGGTGTGTATTAATGCAGCATGGGAAAGTCATTGCTTATGCCTCGAGGCAGTTGCGAAAGCATGAAAAGAATTACCCAACTCATGATCTAGAATTGGCGCGATTATTCATGCATTGAAAATGTGGAGACATTATTTGTATGGCGTACATGTTGATATCTATACGGATCATAAGAGCCTTCAATATATTTTCAATCGAAGGAGTTGAATCACGACAGAGGCGGTGGTTAGAATTCCGAAAGATTATGATGTGAATATTTTATACCACCCGGAAAGGCAAATGTAGTAGCGGATGCGCTTAGCCGCCGATCAACGAGTAGCTTATGTGAAGTGCCCTCGGAGAAGAAAGAAATGATTCGTGAGCTCCATCAACTAGCTAGCCTTGGAGTACGCATAATTGATTCAGGCAATGCAGGAGTCGGTATTAATAATCCCACTGTTTCATCCCGGATGCGAGAGATAAAAAAGAGCGTCAATACGAGGATCCCAAATTGAAGTATTATAAAGGTGTGAAATTTCCAAAAGAAAAGTCACCTTTTGAAGTCTCGGTAGATGGGGTTCTCAGGTAGCAGAATAGATTATGTGTTTCGGATGTGGCGGAACTACGCCGCCGAATTCTAGAAGAAGCTCACTACTCCCGGTATTCTATTCATCCAGGAACGACAAAGATGTATCATGACCTTAAATCGATGTATTGGTGGGATGGCATGAAAAGAGACATAGCAGAGTTTGTAGCCCGGTGTTCAAATTGTCAGCAAGTGAAGATAGAACATCAGAAGCCAGGAGGGTTATTACAAGCAATGGAAATTCCTACGTGGAAATGGGAGGTGATCAATATGGATTTTATTGTAGGATTGCCCCGCTCCCGAGGCAAGTATGATTCTATATGGGTGATCGTAGAAGGACTCACAAAAGCACTCATTTTCTCCCGAGTCGGGACTACGTACTCGGTGAAGATTATGCCGTTATACCTTAAGGAGATTGTAAAACTTCATGGTATTCCAATATCTATCATCACGGACGAGAGGAGCACAATTTACCGCTAAGTTCGGAAATCCTTCCAAGAAGGTCTAGGTACTCGAAGTGAAGTTCGGTACGACATTCCATCCACGGTCCGACGGACAGGCCGAGCGTACTATTCAGACCTTGGAAGATATGCTAAGGGCATGTGTTTTAGATTTTGGTGGTAGTTGGGATGACCACTTACCCCTAATCGAATTTGCCTACAATAATAGTTACCATTCCAGTATTCAAATGGCTCCGTATGAAGCGTTATATGGAAGGAAATGTAGATCCCCGATTGGATGGTTTGATGTCGGAGAAGTACAATTAATAGGCCCCGAATTGATTCGGCAAAGCGAGAGAAAAAGTCAGGGTGATCCGGATCGATTATTGACAGCCCAAAGTCGCCAAAAATCTTATGCGGATAATCGCCGGCGAGATTTAGAATTTCAAGTCAATGATTGGGTGTTATTGAAAGTATCACCGATGAAAGGGGTGATGAGATTTGGTAAGAAAGGGAAGTTGAGTCCTCGATACATAGGACCCTACAAAATCATCCGCAAGGTGGGTCAAGTAGCCTATGAATTAGAGTTACCTTCCGAGCTTGAATTAGTTCACCCAGTATTTCATGTCTCTATGCTCCGCAAATGTGTGGGAGATCCCACAAGGATTGTGCCAATAGATGACGTTCAGATTACTTTGAAAAGCTAGCCTATGAAGAAGTACCTATTGCCATATTAGACAGGCAAGTACGAAAGCTACGAAATAAAGAACTAGTTTCAGTTAAAGTCTTATGGCAAAATAACAATCGAGAAGAGGTGACATGGGAAGCAGAGGAGAGAATGAAATCTACATATCCGCACTTATTTCAGTCCCCAGGGGAAGCCTATGATGAGACGACGAGATGATAAGGTATGTACGCTTTACTTTATGTATATGGGTCGTGTGTGGCCAATCCATATTGCTGTTGTGTTGTAGCCCTGTGAGGCAATGATATTATGGGCTGTTGTGACAGGATGGTATCGCCATATTACAGGGGAAACTCTGGCGAAATTTTTCCAGAACCCTCGGTGACTTAACATTCGAGGACGAATGTTCCAAAAGGGGGAAGAATGTTACACCCCGGAAAATTCCCCTTAGTATATAAGCGAGTAGGCTCGCGAAGGACGGGACGTATACGAAGTTGGATAAGCGAGAAGTACAAATTGATAGTCCTAATTAAGATTCCAAAGACATCCGAGTTGAAGCAAGAAAGTAGTTAAGGGGAATCGAGTTATAAGTTAGTATATTGGACGCAAACTAGGAGTATTGAGTTAATGATGCCTTAAGAAAGTTGTGGAGAAGAGTTACGACACCCCCGAGATTCATAATGAAATGATAATCAAGTGCTAAGAAGGTTCCATAAGGATTAGAGGTCAAACGAAACGACGGGAACCATTCCGGTGGAACTGTGAGTTCCACGACCATGTTCCACGGACAACACAATGTTCCACGACCCGTGGCTGTGTCCGTGGAACAGCCAGCAGAAAAAGTGTGGCTGGCTGGTCGTGAACCACGACCGCTTCCACGGCCAACAAAGGGTTCCACGGACCGTGAAGCTGTCCGTGGAAGTCCCGCCTACTTGAACATCTCCAAGCCTTTAAATGTTAAGTCCACTTCATTTTAATCATTCTCCACCACGACTTCAACCTCTCCACACCTCTAGAACCTTCCAAACATTTCATCCACAAGAAAACTAAGGAGATCAAGGATTGATAACAAGATTTGAGGAGAATCAAGCCTAAGAAACTCCATTAAAGCTATTAAGGTCAAGAAATCCAAGGAGAGGTGAACTAGGGTTTTGGTGCTAAGGGTGAATCACCACTCCAAGATTGTTCCTCTATTGTTTAAGGTAAGTTTCATGACCCTTACATGCTATTTGAAGTATTTTTAAGTTGAGATTCATGGATTGTAGAAGAGCACCACAAATGGGTCATTAAATGGATGAATATTGTCATTAGTGATTAGTAGTGAAGTGAATCATGGAAATAAATATGTTAATGATATAAATGTGTTATAAATGACCTATAGAACATGAAATGAGTATTGGATACGAAAGAATGCGACGATGGATTTTAGTCATAATTATGGGAAATTGAGGTGAATTATGAAATGCGAATCGTATGAATGAATGACGATTGTTGTTAGCGATATTGTGATGATTATTATGAATGTTGGGAGTTGATATGAAATATGGCGGAAAGTAGTATAAACAAAGGACATGCCGCCCAAATTTCTATAGCTTAGAGAACATGTTTTCCGATTATATAGCTAATGTCGATACGAATTTCATTGAAGGTATACGAGTGCATTTAAGGAGCGAGCGAGCAATAGAATAGTAAAGCGGCAAAGGTATGTGAGGCTAGTCCTTTCTTTCCAAGGCATGAGTCATATAACACGAATTTCCTCCTCTACTATAAATGTTCCTATCTCTAAGAAGGTAAAGACCCTCATTCATGAATAGCTATACGAGATAAGACATACGATGACTATGATAGCGAGCTAAAGTCTAGAAATATTATAGCCTTTGACGTGATGCTCCTAAGAAGCTAATGATGCTATATATATATGTAATCAAATGGTATTGATCATTATGTCCACTCACCTCACGCTTATTCCTTCAAGGTGAGGCAGAATACGTATGAATGTTCCATAGTGACAACGGGGGTCCACGACCTTACGTCACCCCGATCAAGTATGAATAGCTAAGAGTCTCTATACATGTAAGGTAATAAGTATCTGATGAGTTATGATACGCATATTATGAAAGACATATTATAATAAGCATGTTATGATAAGTATGATGTAATGAATGTATGATGATATCACACCGCGCCTATATGGCCGGGCAGTCACCGCCAAAGCGGGCAGCTATACACACCATGGCCAAATGGCATGGGCAGACACCACTAGTGGGCGGCATGAGAGAATATCCTGGACGCAGGATGCCTGGACGCAGGCCAAGGATGATGCTATTGTTACCGATTATTACACCGCACCTATATGGTCGGGCAGCATATATGATTATGTACATATGATATGATGATGATAAGCTTGAGAGTAAGTATATATATATATATATATGATCTTTCTTATGATTCAGTCAGCTACAGATTGCTCCATATTTTATGCCTCCCCAGCTTATTGATGCTCCATTGTTGTTTATGCTTCGCATACTCAGTACAATATTCGTACTGACGTCCTTTCTTCGGACGCTGTGTTCATGCCCACAGGTAGACAGGGAGGTGATACAGATCCATAGGAGCTAGCGGCTGATTTGAGAGCACTCCATACTCCGGAGGTGCTACAGATTATTCTTTTGGTACATATGTTTGTATATTCCTATTTTGGGCATGACGGGGTCCTGTCCCGTCCAGATGTCTAGTATTCCAGTAGAGGCTCGTAGATACGCAGTGTGGGTAGTCTGGTCCCGTGGCTTGTATGTATATGCATGTATATATTATTTTGATAGCCGAAGGGCTTATGTTTATAAAAGCTAATGTATTTCGAAAAATGACGTTTTATATGATTATGAGCATACAGTATGAATCGTAGCAAATAAGCAGGCAAGTGAGTGGTGTTCGGTGGTTAGCCCCGGATACCCGTCGCGGCCCGTAGCTCGGGTCGTGACATCTTAACCCGTGTCCGGGTAACCATCATATGCCGCCCACTAGTGGTGTCATGCCCGGCCCTCTGGCTCGGTGTAAGCATAGCATTTACCAATCCCGCCTTAGCGGTGACATGCCCGGCCATCAAGGCACGGTGTAATCATATGCAGCCCGCCTTCGCGGTGACATGCCAGGCCATCTAGGCGCGGTGGAATCGTATCATACATATCATGGACTTATCATTACTATTCATATCATAGGCATATCATGACTTTATCATACTTAGCATCATTATACATTTATCATCAAAGCATACATTAAAACATGAAGGCAACTATAGATATGTCGGGGTGACATAAAGTCGTAAACCCCTGATTACGTTATGGAGTAATCATAATCGTTATATCTCACCTTGGAGGGACTAACGTTTTAAGGTGAGTGCACGTGAGGAAAACATCAATGAATCATAGTCAACATCATTAACTTCATAGAGGCATCACATTATGAACTCTAGAATCTTCAGGCTTAAGCTTATCATCATCATTATCATATTCGTAATGTATCTCTTATCTCATATGGCTATTCATGAACATAGGCTCTTATTCTTTCAGAATATAGGAAATTCTTAAAGCAGGAGGAAAACCATGCATAGGATTCATGCCTTAGAAAGAAAGGTTTAAAAACTTTGACATACCTTTGTCGTTTAACTATTCTATTGCTTGCTCGTTCTCCTTTAATGCTCACGTTCTACCGTCAAGAGAATTCGTATCGACATTAGCTAAACAATTACAAGAACGTGCTTACCAAAGCTAGAGAAAATTGGGCAGCATTTCCTTTGTTTATACGACTTCCTCCATATTCCATATCAACTCTCAAACATTCATAACAACAATCACAATATCATAAACAACAATCATCATTCATTTGCATTATCCACATTTAGCAATTTCACTTCAATTCTCCATAATCATGATCAAATTTCACTATCGCGTTCTTTCACATATAATACTTATTCCATGTTCCAAATGTCGTTCATAACATATCCATAGTCGCAACATATCAATATCCACAATTCAATCCAAGCTTCTATTAAAAAATGTCACTATTGCCATTTTTATGACCCATTTCTATTTCCTTCTATTATCCAAGTGTTTCAACTTTCCAACACCTCAAATAACATGGAAAGATCATAAAAATTACTTTAGATATTGTAGGAACAAGCCTTGAGTGGCAATACTTTTCTAGCACCAAAACCCTAGTTCACTTCTCTTGAAATTTCTTGGTTTAGATGACTTCAATGTGTTTCACACTCTTGATTTCACTTGAATTCTTGATATTGATCTTTGATTTCCTTTGTTTTTCTTATAGATGAAGTAGGTGGAACCTTCTAGAGGTCTTGAGAAAGATGAAGAAATGTGGGAAATGAAATTAATGAAGTGCGACCACATTTATATAATTGAACTTGTTCAGCTCGTCGGGACTTCCACGGACACTTATACGGTCCGTGGAACATTACACAGCCCGTATAAGTGGTCGTGGTTCACCACTAGGCAGACATCATCTCGGCTGGGTGTTATACGGACCCTTATACGGACCGTATAAGTCGGTCGTATAACTCCTTTCCCCTAAAATGTTCTCCGTCGTTCGTTGATCTCCAATCCTTATGGAACCTTCTTAACACTTGTTCAACACTTCACTAACAATCTAAGGGATGTTATGACTCTTCTCCAAAACATCATTAAACTCTCATTAATTTGATACTCATAAATCTTGCCCGACACACAACATATAACTTGCTTTCCTTAACAACTTTCTTCCCTTACCTTAAATGTCTTTGAAATCTCGATTAGGGTCATCAAATTCTATTTCCTACTTATCAAAACATCGTATACTTCATTCCCTTCGTTGGCCTATCCACTGTACGTTAACGAGAAATTTCCAAGGCGTAACAGTATTATACGGTCACTTATACGGACTGTATAAGGTACCGCATAATGGTACAGAAAGGATGATTGTTAGTGCCGTTTCACGGTCACTTATATAGACCGTATAATTTTATACGGACCGTATAAGTGTCCGTATAATCCATGATGGGTCAGATTTTCCCAATTATAAATATAAGACCCCAAGTTATTATTTTCATTCCTCCACTTCCTCCACTTCTCTCTAAACCTCTAGAATATTCTACACACTTCATTTACAAGAATTCAAGGGAAATCAAAGATCAAATATCAAAAACTAGTAGAATCGAGTGCAAGAATGCTAACTAGGGTTGATGGAAGCAAGAAATCTCTTTGGAATTGAAGTTAGGGTTTTCTCCAAGAGAGGCGTTTCCATCCAAAATACATTCCTACACAATCAAAGGTGAGTTTTATGATCATTTCATGTTATTTATGATATTGAATGGTTGAAAGACTTGGATTATAGAAGAAAGTAGAAAATGAAGCTCAAATGTGAAAATAATGGTATTCTCGAACAATAGTGTGACATGAACCATAATTCTTGAGATGTTATGAGTATAATCTTGTTATAAATGGTATTAATAAAATTGGAGAAGCATTATATGAGGATGAATATGGTGTTATATTATGGCTATGGTTATGAATGACTTTGAGAGGGAATTTTGAGAATTGGATAATGTCAAACATGTCGAAGCTATTGATTGTGATATTATGAATGTTGTTATTGATGGTTGGGAGTTGTTGTATCATATGGAGGAAGCTAAGGCCAATTTTCATTAGCCTTAGCTTAGCTTCAAGTATGTTTTCGATTATCTAATCTTAGTACGAATTCCCTTGAATGTAGAATTACGAACTTGGAAGGAAGCGTTTAGTCAGCAAGTTAGAAGGGCGAAAAGGTATGTAAGGCTAGTCCCTTCTCGTTCTAAGGCATGATTCCTATGATATGACTCCCTTTGTCTTTCCATGACCTTCTTACATTCCGAAAACTATGAGTCTATGTTTATAAAGAGCTTCTCATGAGATAAAGCTAAGAGATATGTTACGAATATGATAATGATGATGATGAGTCTAAGTCTAGAGATTCTAAAGCTCATGATATGACATGTCTACGAAACTAATGATCCTTATACGATTCCATGATGTTATTCATTATTGCTAGACTCAGCTTATGATGCTAGTTCCTTCAAGGTGAGGCATGATGATCATGATTACTCCATAATGGAATCGGGGCTTCTCGAGCTTACGTCACCCCGATAGAGCTATAGTTTTTAGTTTGGTTCTAACGCATGCTTATGATAAGTATATGATAATGCGATTACACCGTGCCTATATGGCCGGGCAGACACCGCTAAAGCGGGCGGCATATACACCATGTCTAGAGGGCATGGGCAGACACCACTAGTGGGCGGCATGAGATGGTTACCTCGGACTCAGGAGGCCTGGACGCGGGCTCATGATGATCACACCGTACCTATATGGTCAGGAAGCATATATATACATACTTGATATGATGTTGTCATGATGTAAGTTAGCATGCATTGTTCCGTCTTAAGTGACATTCAGTTACAATTTGTTTCCTTACCTGATGTTCTCTTATCTCTTCGATATATTTATTATTGTTCATACCTTACACACTTAGTACCATGTTCGTACTGACATCCTTTCTTTTTGGATGCTGTATTTTTGCCCACAGGTTGACAGGGAGGTGGCCCAGATTCCTAGGAGCTACTCAGCAGGTTTACAGGAGCACTCCACTATTCCGGAGGTGCCATTTTTGATACATTGTTTTGTGTATATATTTGGGCACGACGGGGTCCTGTCCCGTCCTTATGTCTTAGTACGCTAGTAGAGGCTCGTAGATACGTACGTGTGGGTAGTAGTTGTATCATGGATATATAAGTGCATATTTTTGTATATCATTTTTACAGCCGTGAGAGATTATATATGTATATGTTGCCTTGGAGATTGTGTATGTTTAGGTTGGATAAGATGGTTAGCATAGAGAGTGGTGTTCGGTAGCCAGCTTCGGGGGCTCGGTAGCCAGCTCCGGTTACCCGTCATGGCCTCCTAGTCGGGTCGTGACAAAAGTGGTATCAGAGAAGTTCCATCCTAGGGAGTGTCTACAAGCCGTGTCCATCAAAGTCTCGTTTATGGGTGTGAAGTGCGCCACACTTATGAACAAGAGGCTGCGGGGCATTTAGGAAAAATGACCATTCTTCTTCCTATTAGATCGTATGATAGAGCTATGTTATAAGATTTTCTCCTCCCTAATTGTGTGTTATGATTTCAGCGATGCCGGTAATGAGAAAAGCCACAGCCACCCAGAAGGTCAAGGCTACGACAGAAAGGCGGATGGAAAGGGAGCCAGCAATAAATGTAGAAGAATGTAAATCCCAAAATGAGGCTCCATCCAGTACCTCTCACACTCCGCCTATTCTAGAAGAATAAGGAGGGGCTTCAGCTCCGGCTCCTATGCCTTCAGTTCCTCCACCGGGTGCTTCGGGTCAACAAATGACCAAAGCTATTCGGGCCTATTGACATAGTTAGTTCGCCGCTCGTGCTCGGCGGCACGGGTCCAGGTGACTGGGCGACTAGTGCTAGAGCCCGTGATTTCATGAATTTAAATCCCCCAGAGTTTTTTGGGTCAAAGCCGGTTGAAGATCAGCAAGGTTTTATTGATGATATGCTGAGAACGTTGAGAATCATCCATGCCTCCGATACTGAATCTGTGGAGTTGACATCTTATAGACTCTAGCGGTCCTTTGGTACAATAATTGGATTTCTTCAAGAGGAGAGGATGCATCTCCCCCGGTTTGGCAAGAGTTCGTGAAAGCTTTCATTTGTCATTATTCATCACCCGAGGTTTGTCGGGCCAGAGCTGATAACTTCTTGAATCTTAAGCAAGGGAATATGAGTGCCCGAGAGTATAGCCTTCACTTTAATTCGTTGGCTAGATATGCTCCGACTATGGTGGCTGACATGGGAGATAGAGTACACAAATTCGTGAGTGGTTTAGGGCCACATTTGTTCAAGGATTGTCTAACGGCTTCATTACAGGAGGGGATGGGTATTTTTCGTATTTAGGCCCATGCCCAGAACTTAGAGGAGCAACAGCAGCTGCATCGAGGTGAGCGTGATGTTGATAGAGGACAGAACAAGAGGGCCAGATCTGCTAGTGGTGAGTATAGAGGGGGTCAGCAACAATATTCCAGATATTCGGGCCAGTCCGCGACCAGTGCACCTCCTCAGTTTACAGGCAGGAGATTTGATCGCCCTATTTATTCCGGTCCGGGTCAGAGTTCGAGAGTCTCAGGTTCTCAGTTTGGTGGTGATCCTAGCCAGTGGAGACCACCGGTGCCGTGGTGTAGCCAGTGTGGTAGATTACGTTCCGGTCAGTGTCGCCGAGGTTAAGATGCTTGCTACGCCTGTGGTCAGGTTGGGCATATGATACGAGATTGTCCGTCGATGGGTGGTAGAGTTGGGATTCAGCCCACAGGATCAGCAGCTGGTTCTTCTTAGTTTGTGTGCCGACAAAGGCGAACTCTCAATTCACAGGCCGTGGTAGGGCGGCAGGGGAGCATCCGGTTCGGAGTGGTACCCGGTCGTATTTATGCTAGCCGACAGACGTCGGATCTTGAGTCCTTCCCGGATATGGTTACAGGTATACTATCCATATTCTCTCATGACGTTTATGCATTGATTGATCTGGGTTCTACGTTGTCTTTTATTACCCCTTATATTGCTGACTATATTGGGGTGAAACCCAAGCCTATTAAACCTTTCAAGGTATCTATTCCGGTTGGTGATTCAGTAATAGCCAGACAAGTGTATAAAAATTATATGATTGTGGTATGTGATCGTCAGACTAAAGTTGATTTGGGTGAGCTGGAAATGTTAGATTTTGATGTAATTATGGGCATTGATTGGTTGGCCTCTTGTTATGCCAATGTTGATTGCAGAATGAAAGTAGTTCGATTCCAATTCCCGGGAGAACCCGTGCTTGAATGGAAAGGTAATACAGTGTCTCCAAGAGGTAGGTTTATTTCCTACCTTAAGGCAAGGAAGATGATAGCTAAAGGCTATATTTATCATCTAGTTCGAGTTCATGACACCGAAGCAAAGCCACCGACTTTTCAATCCGTCCCGGTAGTAAATGAATTTTTGGATGTATTTTCAGATGAACTTCCAGGCCTTCCTCCGGAAAGAGAGATTGACTTTGCTATTGATGTGTTGCCGGACACCAAGCCTATATCCATTCCTCCTTACCGAATGGCTCCTGCAGAGTTGAAAGAGCTGAAGGTTCAATTGAAAGATTTGCTCGAGAAATGATTTTTTAGGCCCAGTTCATCACCGTGGGGAGCACCTATCCTATTTCTGAGAAAGAAAGATGGTTCCCTACGGATGTGCATTGATTATAGGCAGTTGAACAAGGTGACGATAAAGAATAAATATCCGCTTCCAAGAATCGATGATTTGTTTGACCAATTACAGGGTGCCAAATGGTTTTTCAAAATTGATTTAAGATCGGGGTATCATCAAGTGAGAGTTAGAGAAGAAGATATTTCCAAAACAGCTTTCAGAACGAGATATGGCCATTATGAATTTCGGGTGATGTCATTTGGGTTGACAAATGCTCCGGCAGTGTTTATGAATTTGATGAATAATGTATTCAGTCCTTTCTTAGATCTGTTTGTGATCGTGTTCATCGATGACATCTTAGTATATTCTCGGTCAGAAACGGAGCACGCAGACCACTTGCGTATTATCCTTGGAATTCTTCGGACTCGGGAATTGTATGCAAAATTTTCAAAATGCAAGTTTTGGCTAAATTTTATGACTTTTCTGTGCCATATTATCTCAGCTGATGGCATTCGAGTAGATACTCAAAAGATTGAGGCTGTGAAGACTTGGCCAAGGCCTACAACACCTACAGAAGTCCGTAACTTTCTGGGATTGGTAGGTTACTATAGAAGGTTTGTGGAAGGGTTTTCCTCTATTTCAGCACCATTAACGAAGCTAACTCAGAAATCAGAAAAATTCCAGTGGACCGATGCTTGTGAACGCAGTTTCCAGGAATTGAAGAATAGATTAACTTCAGCCCCAGTCCTGACACTCCCAGAAGGGCCCGATAGTTATGTTGTGTATTGTGACGCCTCTGGTGTTGGGTTAGGCTGTGTGTTGATGCAGCATGGCAAAGTCATTGCCTATGCTTCAAAGCAGTTTGCGAAAACATGAAAAGAGCTATCCGACCCATGATCTTGAATTGGCTGCGGTTATCCATGCACTAAAAATGTGGAGACATTACTTGTACGGTGTACATGTTGATATTTATACAGATCACAAGAGTCTCTAATATATTTTCAAGCAGAAGGAGTTAAATCTACGACAGAGGCGGTGGTTAGAATTATTAAAAGATTATGATGTGAGTGTTTTATATCACGCTGGAAAGGCGAATGTAGTAGCTGATGCACTTAGCCGCATATCAATGGGTAGTCTATGTGAGGTTCCTCCGGAGAAGAAAGAACTAATCCGTGAGCTTTACCGGTAGCCGGTCTCGAGTTCGTCTAATTGATTCGTGGCAATGCGAATTGGTATTCGCAACCTAGCTATTTCGTCCTTAGATATGGAGGTGAGAGAGCGCCAATATGAAGACCCCCAGTTGAGTCACTATAGAGATATATTTCCGGAGGAAGAGAAGTCACCATTTGAAGTTTCTACAGATGGAGTTCTTAAATACCGATACAGGCTATGTGTTCCAAATATTGCAGGGCTACGTCGTCGTATTCTAGAAGAAGCCCATTACTCTCGGTATTCCATTCACTCAGGAGCAACAAAGATGTATCATGATCTCAAGTTGATGTATTGGTGGGATGGAATGAAAAAAGACATAGCCGAATTTGTAGCTCAATGTCCAAATTGTCAACAAGTGAAAATTGAGCATCAAAAGCCAGGAGGATTGTTACAAGCCATGGAAATTCCAGCCTGAAAATGGGAAGTGATCAACATGGATTTCATTGTAGGGTTGCCTCATTCCCGACGCAAGTATGACTCCATATGGGTGATCGTGGACAGACTCACGAAATCAGCTCATTTTCTTCCAGTCAAAACCACATAATCAGCA
The DNA here is from genome assembly GCF_029784015.1 of Lycium ferocissimum. Taxonomy (NCBI): domain Eukaryota; kingdom Viridiplantae; phylum Streptophyta; class Magnoliopsida; order Solanales; family Solanaceae; genus Lycium; species Lycium ferocissimum. The sequence continues at coordinate 72,379,361 of NC_081345.1, forward strand.
GAAGATTATGCAAGGTTGTATCTTAAGGAGATAGTGTGACTTTATGGTGTCCCGATATCTATTATCATAGATAGAGGAGCACAATTTACAGCTAAATTCTAGAAGTCTTTCCAAGAAGGTTTGGGTACTGAGGTAAGGCTCAGCACAAAGATTTCATCCACAAACTGATGGGCAAGCCGAACGCACTATTTAAACCTTGGAAGATATGTTACGGGCATGTGTACTAGATTTTGGTGGTAGTTGGGATGACCACTTACCTCTTATTGAGTTCGCATACAACAACTGCTATCATTCCAGTATTCAGATGCCCTATATGAAGCTCTATATGGAAGAAAGTGTAGATTGTCAATTGGGTGGTTTGAAGTAGGAGAGGTACAGCTAATAGGTCTGGAGTTGTTTCAACAAGCGGTGGAAAAGATCAAGGTTATCCGAGATTGATTGTTGACAGCCCAAAGTAGCCAGAAATTTTATGCGGACAACCGTCGGTGAGACTTAGAATTCCAAGTTGATGATTGGGTATTCCTGAATATATCACTGATGAAAGGCGTGATGAGATGTGGCAAGAAGGGAAAATTAAGTCCTCAATACATTGGAACTTATAAGATTGTCCGCAAGATAGGCCAAGTAGCTTATGAACTGGACTTACCTCCAGAACTTGAATCAGTCCATCCGGTCTTCCATGTATCAATGCTCCGTAAGTGTGTTGGAGATCCTACTAGAATCGTGCACACGTAGATGATGTTCAAGTTACGGAAAAGTTGACGTATGAGGAGGTACCCATTGCCATACTAGATAGGCAAGTGCGGAGACTTAGAAACAAAGAAGTAGCTTCAGTCAAGGTTTTATGGAGGAACAATAACCGAGAAGAAATGACTTGGGAAGCAGAAGAAAACATAAATTCCAAGTACCCGCAATTGTTTCCACCCCCGGAAGAGATTCAAGATGAGACATCAGTATTATGAGGTATGTAATGCTTTTCTTTTTAATGCTTTTGGTCGTGTATGGCCATAATTTCTTTCTATTATGTTGTAGCCCTGTAAGGCGATGTTATTGTAGGCTGTTGTAATAGGATGGTAGTGCCATATTACAGGGGAAACTCTGGCAAAATTTCTGTAGGATTCCCGAGAATATAACATTCGAGGACGAATGTTTTAAAAGGGGGGAAGAGTGTTACACATCGAAAAATTTCATGTCGTCGTATGGCAGTTAGACTAACGCAGGGTAAGAAGCGTATGATGTTTCTACAAGTAAGAAGTAGTAATTAACGGTTCTAATTAAGATTCCAAAGACATTTGAGGCAAGAGAAGAAAATTCGTTAAAGAATGTAAGGTATAAGTCATGTTTTGGAAGGGTTTTGCAAAGTACCGAACTAATGTTGACTTAATGATGTCTTAAAGAAGAGTTATGACGCCCCTTAGATTGTTAATGAAGTATTAAACAAGTGCTAAGAAGGTTCCATAAGGATTGGAGATCAAACGAGACGACGAGAGCAAGTTCGGAGAAAAGGTGGATTATACGACCATTTATACGGTCCTTATAATGGTCCATATAACCGTCACAGTGAGGAGTGATCACTGGGAGTATTATACGGTCACTTATACGGACCGTATAAAATTATACGGTCACTTATACGGACCGTATAAAATTATACGGACTGTATAAGGTATCGCATAATGGTTACATAATGGATGATTGTTGGTGCAGTTTCATGGTCACTTATACGGACCGTATAAGTTTATACGAACTGTATAAGTGTCCGTATAATCCGTGACGGGTTAGATTTTCCCAATTATAAATATAAGACCTCAAGTTATTATTTTCATTCCTCCACTTCTCTCTAAACCTCTAGAATGTTCCACACACTTCATTTACCAGAATTCAAGGGAAATCAAAGATCAAATATCAAAAACTGGTAAATCAAGTGCAAGAATGCTAGCTAGGGTTGATGGAAGCAAGAAATCTCTTTGGAATTGAAGTTAGGGTTTTCTCCAAGTGAGGCATTTCCATCCAAAATCCATTCCTACTTAATCAAAGGTGATTTTTATGATCATTTAATGTTATTTAGGATATTTAATGGTTGAAAGACTTGGATTATGGAAGAAAGTAGAAAATGGAGATCAAATGTGAAAATAATGGTATTCTCGAACAGTAGTGTGACATGAACCATAATTCTTGAGATGTTATGAGTATAATCTTGTTATAAATGGTATTAATAAAATTAGAGAAGCATTATATGAGGATGAATATGGTGTTATATTATGGCTATGGTTATGAATTACTTTGAGAGGGAATTTTGAGAATTGGATAATGTCGAACTTGTCGAAGCTATTGATTGTGATATTATGAATGTTGTTATTAATGGTTGGGAGTTGTTGTATCGTATGGTTGGGAGTTGTTGTATCATATGAAGGAAGCTAAGGCCAATTTTCATTAGCCTTAGCTTAGCTTCAAGTATGTTTCCGATTATCTAATCTTAGTACGAATTCCCTTGAATGTAGAATTACGAACTTAGAAGGAAGCGTTTAGTCGGCAAGTTAGAAGGGCAAAAAGGTATGTAAGGCTAGTCCCTTCTCTTTCTAAAGCATGATTCCTATGATATGACTCCCTTTGTTTTTCCATGACCTTTTTACATTCCCGAAACTATGAGTCTATGTTTATAAAGAGCTTCTCATGAGATAAAGCTAAGAGATATGTTATGAACATGATAATGATGATGATGAGTCTAAGTCTAGAGATTCTAAAGCTCATGATATGATATGTCTACGAAGCTAATGATTCTTATACGATTCCATGATGTTATTCATTATTGCTAGACTCACCTTATGATGTTAGTTCCTTCAAGGTGAGACATGATGATCATGATTACTCTATAATGGAATCGAGGGTTCTCGAGCTTACGTCACCCTGATAGAGCTATAGTTTGTAGTTCAGTTCTAACGCATGCTTATGATAAGTATATGATAATGAGATTACACCGTGCCTATATGGCGTCGGGCGACACCGCTAAGGCGGGTGGCATATACACCATGTCTCAGAGGTATGGGCGTACACCACTAGTGGGCGGCATGAGACGGTTACCCCGGACGCGGAGGCCCGGACGCGAGCTCAAGATGATCACACCGTACCTATATCGGTCCGTGCGATATATATACACATACTTGATATGATGTTGTCATGGTGTAAGTTAGCATGCATTGTTCCGTCTTAAGTGACATTCGAGTTCTGAGTGTGTTTCCTTACTTGATGTTCTCTTATCTCTTCGATATATTATTATTGTTCATAACTTACATACTATTACAATATTCGTACCGACGTCCTTTTTTTTTTTGGACGCCGTGTTCATTCCCACAGTAGACAAAGAGGTGGCCCGATTCCTAAGAGCTACCTTTCAAGTTTACGGTGAGCACTGCTATTTCGGAGGTGCCATTTTTTATACATTGTTTTGTGTATATATTTGGGCACGACGGGGTCCTGTCCTGTCCTTATGTCTTAGTACTCTAGTAGAGGCTCGTAGATACGTACGCGTGGGTAGTAGTTTTATCATGGATATATCAGTGCATATTTTTGTATATCATTTTTGCAGCCGTGAGAGCTTATATATGTATGTGTTGCCTTGGAGATTGTGTATGTTCAGGTTGGGTAAGATGGTTAGCATAGAGAGTGGTGCTCGGTAGCCAGCTCCGGGTACCCGTCATGGACCCCTAGTCGGGTCGTGACTCCTCCTAAATATTTCTAAGTAATTCTAACGATTATACATGATTATTAACAAAATTCTACTCTACGATCCTAGGGCTTTCAAGGAAAGCCTTCTGAAGGATTCAAGTTCATATTTTTGGAATTCTTCTTTGGGTGTTTTGGAGAAATTAAGGTATGTCTTCTATCCACACCACGTTAATTTATGAAAATACGTTTTCTCCTGAGATTTAGGAAATCATGTCACAGTTCATGATAAACCCTAGATACATTTCAATATTTGTATGTTATCATGCTCAATCATGTTTCCGTTATTTGTATTCATGAATATCATTTAGATTACCATGAATCTATTTGTAATCTTTGAATACTCATGTTTTGAACTCTATGGGTTCTCAAATACAAGTCGTAAATCAATATTACTCCGTTCTATAGATTTTACATGTGTCCATGCTTCATACAAGTTATATTATATATCTATAAACAGAGATTATACATACAAATCACGTTTACAAGTCAGGAGTTTTTCAGCCAACCATGTTCAAGCTTATATTTTTGGGAGTTGCACAGATTACTGAGAAGGTTTAATACCTGAAACTATGTATGCCAGTCACAGGATAAGATCGCTCCGCCCAGTACAGATAATTCCTTAATGTTACCCATTTCGAGTTATTTTATGGATCGAGTCATGTCATGTTCATGTCTCGTACCCCGACAAGGTATGATATAGCATAGCTGATCGAGCTGAGATCAGACATCGCGTGCTCACGTCGTGGTTACATGTTGGTAAGGCTCTCCCACTTAAAATGATTTACTCAAGTTATATTATATTCATGTCAGAATATTGTCATGTTCATGTGCAGCTTTACAGTTACAGTTTTAGTTCATTATTTCATATGCCCACGTTTATTCATTCAGTTGTATTACATACAAGTACACGTCTAATATACTTACGTCCCGATTGCCCGGGCAAGCATATCACAATGTAGATACTAATTTACAAGACGACAAGACTGCTCGCTAGGATCTCACACGTATCTGCTATTGGTGAGCCTCATTTCATTCGAGATGCTATCTTTATTTCATGTTCATGTCATGTTAGGCAGTAGAAGTATGCCAGGGGCCTTGTCACGGTAAACAGTTAGTGTTCAGATTCATGTTCAGAGGTTTCATAGACTGGTCTAGCATGTTATGTCAGATGTTCAGTATCGTATAGCCGTGTGGTCTTCGTAATTATTATGTTTTCAAACTACTTTCGCATTTATACTTTCAGAAAGTATTTTCAGTATTCAGTATTATAATTAAACCCATGCTTTATTCGTATTTACATGTTTTAAGTAATATTCCACGAGTACATGTCTCATGTCGATTCAGCCGCCTATGTGGTTCGGTCGGTCACATTGTCACGACCCAATCGAGGCCATGACGGCACCGAGCTAACCCACCGGCACCTCTTATCATATTTTCACGATCATATCTAAAGTAGCCGTACGGCCGCTAACAATTCTCTACGCATCAATAATACCATTTCCACTGGGTAAGGCACTTTTATATCACATCAACAAACATGCCCATATACATATATATACAAGCCGACGAGGCTGACAAAATGACATACAAGATATGAGCCGACACGGCTAAAGACATCTGTCACGACGCAACCGGAGGGCCATGTCGGGCACCCAGTGCTAAGCCACCCGAGCACCTCTTATCGTACATTCATATTCACATCTAAGTGAGCCACATGACCTACTCATGAAATCTATACATCACGAATACTAATCTCATTGGGAAATGACACATTTATATCATCATCAACAACTATGCCTATATCCATATACACAAGCCGACAAGGCTAACAAAATAATATACCAAAACGTGAGCCAACAAGGCAAAAGACATCTACTATACATGACTGTCTACGAGCCTCTAAGAAGAGTATGAAACATCATCATAAGGACGGGACAGGGCCCCGCCATACCCATATATATACACAAAAGAATCAGTACCAACAATGCGGGGCTCCGATGATCAAACGAGCTCCTCTACGCAACAACGCGCCCAGCGGGTCAAGTCTATCTCCCCGTCCACCTCGCAAAGCATGAAGCAACGTCCACAAACAATAGGACGGCCAAGACGAATAATGCATCGAATATGTAAAGCATAATCAATAACATAATGGAAACACGAGGAATAATACGAGATAGAAAAGTCACTGACGAAAGAGCCATTTATGCGCTAATGACGTTCATCATGTTTACTTACCCTCTTGCTAATGGGAAACTTCCATTTCATACATTTATACATATTTGTAGTATCATACCCGACCATAGAGGTTCTGTCTTACATACCCGACTATGATAAGGTTTGGTGTTATACATACCCGGCCCTACCAAGGCTCGTTGTCATCCGCACCCAACCACAAGTGTGAGCGCGGTAGATATCATACCCGCCATATAAGCTCGGTGTTCTTAATAGTCATACTTTAATATATATATATATATATATATATATATATATATATATATATATATATACACACACACACACAGGGGTACATACATGTCCTCCCCATCATCATCATCATCATCATCATCATCATTTTTATTATATCCTTCCTTAGAGAATCAGCTATCATAGGATGGGATCAATGGTTATGTTATACGGACTTTATACGGACCCCGTATAAAGTTATACGGACCGTATAAGTGGTCATATAACCTGACAAATATCCGAAAATTTCTCTCGTTGATTCGCTGACTTCCAATCCTCGTGGAACCTTCTTTGGCACTTATATAACACTTCATTAACCATATAATAGGCAATAGAGCAGCCCGTCAAGACGTTACCAAATAAATATTAGCTCAATTATAGCGAAAACCTTTCCGAACACGACTTACATTTCACTTCCTTCAACAAACTAAATTTGACATATTCATATGACTTCAAAATCTTAGTATGCACTTTAAGCTATCTAATACTTTTCTTAATCTCGTATGGACTTCTTATTCACCTTAATCTTACGTTAGTCTACTCATAATGCAACAACCCAAAATTTTTGAGACGTAACATTATTCCCCCATTAGGAACATTCGTCCTCGAATGTTACACTCTTAGGGATTCTACATAAAAAAATTCGCCAAAGTTTTCCCTGTAATATGGCACTACCATCCTGTCACAGCAACCCAAAATATATCGCCTCACGGGGCTACAACAACAACATCAACAACCATGGCCACACACGATCAAGAAAACATCGAAGAAAACATTACATACCTCGGGGACAATGCCCCTCGCTTCGAGTCTCCTCTAGAGGTAAAACAAATGTGCGGGCACTCGAACTTCACGTCTTTCTTCGCTTCTTCCTAAGTCATTTCTCTCTATTGTTATTTCTCCATAAAACTTTAACTGAAGCTACATCTTTTGGTTCGAGTCTCCGTACTTGGCTATCTAGAATGGCAATAGGAACTTCTTCATAGGATAATTGCTCGCGGACTTGAACATCATCTACCGATGAAAATCCTAGAAAGATCTCACGCACTTACGAAGCATCGATACATAGAAAATCGGATGAACTAACTCAAATCGTATAGGTAGATCTAACTCGTAAGCCACTTCTGTCTACCTGCGTATAATATCATAAGGTCCAATGTACCGGGACCAAGCTTTCCTTTTTTGCTAAATCTCATGATGCCCTTCATCACGACACCTTCAAGAATACCCAATCTTTCACCCGGAAACTCTAGGTCCCGTCGACGATTATCGTATAGATTTCGACCACTTCCAGTCATAATAGATCCCGTTGGGATAAGTTGACTTTCTCTATATAGCTTGTAACAATCCATCGGCTTTTGATGCTTAGTTTTCACTTGTCGTCAATTGGACATTAAGCCATGAACCTCATATATCTTTCTTCATTCCATTCCACCAATATATGAATTTAAGGTCGCGATACACATCTTCGTTCGCTCCGGATGAACGGAATAACGGGAACAATGGGCATCTTTCAAAAATCTCGCTGGAAGTAACCCCGCAACATCGGGAACACACAACTCGCTCTCGACATCGAAGAACCATCTCCCAAAATCTCGAAGGATGACTGCCTTTCCGGGGAAGTGTACCCTTGTAATGAATTAGCACAGTGATCCTCATATCGATGCTCTTTCGCTTCAACTACTGGGCGACGAGACCACCGAATTTTGAATGACAGCCCCATACCGCCTCGGCCACTATTCCAATATCTAGGCTAGCTAATCGGGCCGGAGCTCACGAGCTAACTTTTTCTTTTCTCTCGTCGCACATCGATAAACTTCCCATGGATCTATGGCTAAGGGCATCACCCACAACATTTGCTTTCCCGACGTTGATACAGATGTTAACATCATAATCTTTCAACAACTCCAACCATCGCCTTTGTCGCAAATTCAATTCCTTCTACTTGAAAATATACTGGAGGCTCTTATGATCTGTATAAATATCAACATGGACTCCATACAAATAATGTCTCCACATCTTCACTACATGAATCACCGCTGCTAACTCAAGATCGTCGTCGGGTAATTCTTCTCATGTTTGCGCAACCGCCTTGAGGCGTAGCCAATCACCTTACCATGCCGCATTAATACACATCCTAATCCAATGCCCAAAGCATCACAATAGACAACATAGCCCTTCGGTCCTTCGGAACTCACAAGACTCCGCGTGGTTAATCTATCCTTTAACTCTGAAAGCTCACGTTCACAAGCATCCGTCCAATGAATTTAGCTAATTTCCGGGTTAACTTCGTGAGTGGTGCGTAGATAGAAGAAAAGCCTTTCACAAACCTTCGTAGTAACTCGCTAGGCCCGTAAAAATTATGAACCTCCGTAGGTGTTAGGTCTTGGCCAAGTCTTCACGGCCTCAATCTTCAGGGTATCTACTCGAATGCCATCGGCTGAAATAATATGCCCCAAGAAGGTCACCGAATTCAACCAAAACTCGCACTCCAAAATTTTTGCAACGAACTCTCGAGTCTGGAGAATCTTAAGGATTGTACGTAAATGATCCGCATGTTTTTCTTCGGATCAAGAATATACCAGGATATCGTCAATAAACACGATCACAAATAAATCTAGGAAAGGCCCGAACACATTGTTTATCAAATCCATGAATACCGCTTGCATTAGTTAGCCCAAATGACATTACTCGAACTCAAAATGGCCATATCCTGCTCAAGTTTGTCTTAGGAATATCTTCCTCCCTAACTCTCGCCCGATGATACCCGAATCTCAAGTCTATCTTTGAAAACCAATCGAGCCTTGTAATTGGTCAAATAAGTCATCAATCCTTGGAAGCGGATATTTGTTATTGATCGTCACCTTATTCCGCCTAAGCCGATAGTCAATACACATTCGCAAGGAGCCATCTTTCTTCCTCACAAACAACACGGGCTTTCCCCACGGGAAGAACTAGGCCTTATAAAGCCCTTTTTGGGCAAGTCCTTCAATTGCTCTTTCAACTCTTTTAACTCTGCGGGAGCCATCCTATAAGGAGAAATGGATATGGGTTTAGTATCTGGTAGAACATCAATAGCAAAGTCAATCTCCCGCTCATGGTGCCCGGGTGCCTCATTCGGAATACATCCGAAACCCCTAAATTTTGAAATGGCAATTCGGCTTCTATATCATGAACCCGACTAAAATGATAAATAACACAAAATTTCAAAGAATCATTTTCCCTAGCCTTGAGGTAGGAAATAAACCTACCTCTCAGTGGACACCGTATTTCCTTTCCATTCTAAAATCGTTCTCTCCGAAACTCGGTGAACCATTTTCATTCTACAATCAACATTGGCATAGCAAGAAGCCAACCAATCCATGCCCATGATAACATCAAAGTCTACCATTTTTAACTC
>NC_081345.1:72389046-72402239 GCF_029784015.1 Lycium ferocissimum
TGCAAGTGGGGTTTGGGAAAGAAAGAAATCTTTTGGAAATTTGAATTTGGTTTTCTCCAAGGAGGCATTTCCATCCAAAATCCATTCCTACTTAATCAAAGGTGATTTTTATGATCATTTAATGTTATTTAGGATATTTAATGGTTGAAAGACTTGGATTATGGAAGAAAGTAGAAAATGGAGATCAAATGTGAAAATAATGGTATTCTCATCAAGAGTGTGACATGAACCATAATTCTTGAGATGTTACGAGTATAATCTTGTTATAAATGGTATTAATAAAATTAGAGAAGCATTATATGAGGATGAATATGGTGTTATATTATGGCTATGGTTATGAATTACTTTGAGAGGGAATTTTGAGAATTGGATAATGTCGAACTTGTCGAAGCTATTGATTGTGATATTATGAATGTTGTTATTAATGGTTGGGAGTTGTTGTATCGTATGGTTGGGAGTTGTTGTATCATATGAAGGAAGCTAAGGCCAATTTTCATTAGCCTTAGCTTAGCTTCAAGTATGTTTCCGATTATCTAATCTTAGTACTTAATTCCCTTTGAATGTAGAATTACGAACTTAGAAGGAAGCGTTTAGTCGGCAAGTTAGAAGGGCAAAAAGGTATGTAAGGCTAGTCCCTTCTCTTTCTAAAGCATGATTCCTATGATATGACTCCCTTTGTTTTTCCATGACCTTTTTACATTCCCGAAACTATGAGTCTATGTTTATAAAGAGCTTCTCATGAGATAAAGCTAAGAGATATGTTATGAACATGATAATGATGATGATGAGTCTAAGTCTAGTAGATTCTAAAGCTCATGATATGATATGTTCAATGGCTTTAATGATTCTTATACGATTCCATGATGTTATTCATTATTGCTAGACTCACCTTATGATGTTAGTTCCTTCAAGGTGAGACATGATGATCATGATTACTCTACAATGGAATCGAGGGTTCTCGAGCTTACGTCACCCCGATAGAGCTATAGTTTGTAGTTCGCCTCTAACGCATGCTTATGATAAGTATATGATAATGAGATTACACCGTGCCTATATGGCCGGGCAGACACCGCTAAGGCGGGTGGCATATACACCATGTCTAGAGGGCATGGGCAGACACCACTAGTGGGCGGCATGAGATGGTTACCCTGGACGCGGGAGGCCTGGACGCGAGCTCAAGATGATCACACCGTACCTATACGGTCAGGCAGCATATATATACACATACTTGATATGATGTTGTCATGGTGTAAGTTAGCATGCATTGTTCCGTCTTAAGTGACATTCAGTTACAGGTTGTTTCCTTACTTGATGTTCTCTTATCTCTTCGATATATTATTATTGTTCATAACTTACATACTCATTACAATATTCGTACTGACGTCCTTTTTTTTTGGACGCTGTGTTCATTCCCACAGGTAGACAAAGAGGTGGCCCAGATTCCTAAGAGCTACTCAGCAGGTTTACAGGAGCACTCTACTATTTCGGAGGTGCCATTTTTTATACATTGTTTTGTGTATATATTTGGGCACGACGGGGTCCCGTCCGTCCTTATGTCTTAGTACTCTAGTAGAGGCTCGTAGATACGTACGCGTGGGTAGTAGTTTTATCATGGATATATCGTTGCATATTTTTGTATATCATTTTGCAGTAAATTTGTGAGAGCTTATATATGTATGTGTTGCCTTGGAGATTGTGTATGTTCAGGTTGGGTAAGATGGTTAGCATAGAGAGTGGTGCTCGGTAGCCAGCTCCGGGTACCCGTCATGGACCCCTAGTCGGGTCGTGACAGTCCCTCCTAAATATTTCTAAGTAATTCTAACGATTATACATGATTATTAACAAAATTCTACTCTACGATCCTAGGGCTTTCAAGGAAAGCCTTCTGAAGGATTCAAGTTCATATTTTTGGAATTCTTCTTTGGGTGTTTTGGAGAAATTAAGGTATGTCTTCTATCCACACCACGTTAATTTATGAAAATACGTTTTCTCCTGAGATTTAGGAAATCATGTCACAGTTCATGATAAACCCTAGATACATTTCAATATTTGTATGTTATCATGCTCAATCATGTTTCCGTTATTTGTATTCATGAATATCATTTAGATTACCATGAATCTATTTGTAATCTTTGAATACTCATGTTTTGAACTCTATGGGTTCTCAAATACAAGTCAGAAATCAATATTACTCCGTTCTATAGATTTTACATGTGTCCATGCTTCATACAAGTTATATTATATATCTATAAACAGAGATTATACATACAAATCACGTTTACAAGTCGGGGAGTTTTTCACCCAACCATGTTCAAGCTTATATTTTTGGGAGTTGCACAGACATCGAGAAGGTTTAATACCTCGAAACTATGTATGCCGAGTTGCAGATAAGGATCGCTCGCTTTGATCAGATAATTCCTTAATGTTACCCATTTCGAGTTATTTTATGGATCGAGTCATGTCATGTTCATGTCTCGTACCCCGACAAGGTATGATATAGCATAGCTGATCGAGCTGAGATCAGACATCGCGTGCTCACGTCGTGGTTACATGTTGGTAAGGCTCTCCCACTTAAAATGATTTACTCAAGTTATATTATATTCATGTCGAATATTGTCATGTTCATGTGGCTTTACGATTCTGCAGCTTTAGTTCATTATTTCATATGCCCACGTTTATTCATTCGGTTGTATTACATACAAGTACACGTCTAATATACTTACGTCCCGATTGCCGGGCAAGCATATCACAATGTAGATACTAATTTACAAGACGACAAGATCAAGCGCTAGGATCTCACACGTATCTGCTATTGGTGAGCCTCATTTCATTCGAGATGCTATCTTTATTTCATGTTCATGTCATGTTAGGCAGTAGAAGTATGCCAGGGGCCTTGTCACGGTAAATGCTTTTAGTGTTCGCATTCATGTTCGAGGTTTCATAGATCGGTCTAGCATGTTATGTCGATGTTCAAGACGTATAGCCGTGTGGTCTTCGTAATTATTATGTTTTCAAACTACTTTCGCATTTATACTTTCAGAAAGTATTTTCAGTATTCAGTATTATAATTAAACCCATGCTTTATTCAGATTTACATGTTTTAAGTAATATTCCACAGTAGTACATGTCTCATGTTGATTCAGCCAGCTATGTGGTTCGGTCGGTCACATTGTCACGACCCAATCGGAGGGCCATGACGGGCACCCGGAGCTAACCCACCGGGCACCTCTTATCATATTTTCACGATCATATCTAGGTGAGCCGCATGGCCTGCTAACAATTCTCTACGCATCAATAATACCATTTCCATTGGGGTAAGGCACTTTTATATCACATCAACAAACATGCCCATATACATATATATACAAGCCGACGAGGCTGACAAAATGACATACAAGATATGAGCCGACACGGCTAAAGACATCCGTCACGACGCAACCGTGAGGGGCATGCTAGTCGGGCACCCAAGGTTGCTAAGCCACCCGAGCACCTCTTATCGTACATTCATATTCACATCTAAGTGAGCCACATGACCTACTCATGAAATCTATACATCACGAATACTAATCTCATTAGGCAATGACACATTTATATCATCATCAACAACTATGCCCATATCCATATACACAAGCCGACAAGGCTAACAAAATAATATACCAAAACGTGAGCCAATAAGGCAAAAGACATCTACTATACTTGACTGTCTACGAGCCTCTAAGAAGAGTATGAAACATCATCAGGCAGGACCGGACAGGCCTCGCCATGACCATATATATACACAAAAGAATAGTACCAACAACTCCTCGCTCCGGATCAAATGGAGCTCCTCTATGGGGGGCCGATCTCTGAACAAGCCTATGGGTCAAGTCTATCTCCGTCCTATCGCAGCATGAAGCAACGTCCACAAACAATAGGACGTCAGTACGAATAATGTACTGAATATGTAAAGCATAATCAATAACATAATGGAAACATGAGGAATAACATGAGATAGAAAAGTCATGGGATGAAAGAGCCATTTATGCCTCTAGCGACGTTCATCATGTTTACTTACCCTCTTACTAATAGGAAACTTCCATTTCGTACATTTATACATATTGTAGTATCATACCCGACCATAGAGGTTCGGTGTCTTACATACCCGACTATGATAAGGTTTGGTGTTATACATACCTGGCCCTACCAAGGCTCAGTGTCATCCGCACCCAACTACAGTGGTGTGAGCGCGGTAGATATCATACCCGGCTATATAAGCTCGGTGTTTTTAATAGCCATACTTTATATATATATATATATATATATATATATATATATATATATATATATATATACACACACACACACATAGGGGGTACATACATGTCCTCCCCATCATCATCATCATCATCATCATCATCATTTTTATTATATCCTTCCTTAGAGAATCAGCTATCATAGGATGGGACCAATGGTTATGTTATACGGACCCCCTTATACGGACCGTATAAAGTTATACGGACCGTATAAGTGGTCATATAACTCACAGTTATCCGAAAATTTCTCTCGTTGATTCGTTTGACTTCCAATCCTCGTGGAACCTTCTTGGCACTTATATAACACTTCATTAACCATATAATAGGCAATAGAGCAGCCCGTCAAGACGTTACCAAATAAATATTAGCTCAATTATAGCGAAAACCTTTCCGAACACGACTTACATTTCACTTCCTTCAACAAACTAAATTTGACATATTCATATGACTTCAAAATCTTATAGTATGCACTTTAAGCTATCTAATACTTTTCTTAATCTCGTATGGACTTCTTATTCACCTTAATCTTACGTTAGCCTACTCACAAGGCAACAATCCAAAATTTTTGAGATGTAACATTCTTCCCCCCTTAGAAACATTCGTCCTCGAATGTTAGACCTTTTGGGGATTCTACAAAAATTTCGCCAGAGTTTTCCCTGTAATATGGAACTACCATCCTACCACAACAACCCAAAATATGTAGCCTCACAGGGCTACAACAACAACATCAACAACCATGGCCACACACGATCAAGAAAACATCGAAGAAAACATTACATACCTGGGGACAATGGCGTCTCTGCCTGAGTCTCCTCTAGAGGTAGAAATAAATGCGGGTACCTGAACTTCACGTCTTCTTCTGCTTCCTAAGTCATTTCCTCTCTATTGTTATTTCTCCATAAAACTTTAACTGAAGCTACATCTTTGGTTCTGAGTCTCCGTACTTGGCTATCTAGAATGGCAATAGGAACTTCTTCATAGGATAATTGCTCAGTGACTTGAACATCATCTACCGGTAAAACTCTAGAAAGATCTCACATGCACTTACGAAGCATCGATACATAGAAAACTGGATGAACTAACTCCAAATCAGGAGGTAGATCTAACTCGTAAGCCACTTGGCCTACCTTGCGTATAATATCATAAGGTCCAATGTACTGGGGACTAAGCTTTCCCTTTTTGCTAAATCTCATGATGCCCTTCATCGGCGACACCTTCAAGAATACCCAATCTTTCACCTGGAACTCTAGGTCCCGTCGACGATTATCTGTATAGGATTTCTGACGACTCTGAGCTGTTAATAATAGATCCTGTATAAGTTGACTTTCTCTATAGCTTGTAACAATCCATCGGGCTTTTGATGCTTAGTTTTCACTTGCTGTCAATTGGGACATTAAGCCATGAACTCCGTTATATCTTTCTTCATTCCATTCCACCAATATATGAATTTAAGGTCATGATACATCTTCGTTGCTCCGGGATGAACAGAATAACGGGAACAATGGGCATCTTTCAAAATCTGTTGAAGTAACCCTGCAACATCGGGAACACACAACCTGCCTCGACATCGAAGAAATCCATCTCCCAAAATCTCGAAGGATGACTGCTTCTTCTGGGGAAGTGTACCCTTGTAATGAATTAGCATAGGATCCTCATATTGATGCTCTTTCGCTTCAACTACTAGCGACGAGACCACTGAATTTTGAATGACAGCTCCCATACTGCCTCAGTCCACTATTCCAATATCTAGGCTAGCTAACTGCTGGAGCTCACGAGCTAACTTTCTTTTCTCTGGCTGCACATCGCATAAACTTCCCATGGATCTATGGCTAAGGGCATCAGCCACAACATTTGCTTTCCTGGGATGCTATAGGATGTTAACATCATAATCTTTCAACAACTCCAACCATCGCCTTTGTCGCAAATTCAATTCCTTCTACTTGAAAATATACTGGAGGCTCTTATGATCTGTATAAATATCAACATGGACTCCATACAAATAATGTCTCCACATCTTCACTACATGAATCACCGCTGCTAACTCAAGATCATGGGTTGGGTAATTCTTCTCATGTTTGCGCAACTGCCTTGAGGCGTAGCCAATCACCTTACCATGCTGCATTAATACACATCCTAATCCAATGCCCAAAGCATCACAATAGACAACATAGCCTTCTGGTCCTTCTGGAACTGTCAAGACTGGGGCAGAAGTTAATCTATCCTTTAACTCTTGAAAGCTACGTTCACAAGCATCTGTCCAATGAATTTAGCTAATTTCTGGGTTAACTTCGTGAGTGGTGCAGAGATAGAAGAAAAGCCTTCTACAAACCTTCTGTAGTAACTCGCTAGGCCCAGAAAATTATGAACCTCCGTAGGTGTTATAGGCCTTGGCCAAGTCTTCACGGCCTCAATCTTCAGGGTATCTACTCGAATGCCATCGGCTGAAATAATATGCCCCAAGAAGGTCACCGAATTCAACCAAAACTCGCACTCCAAAATTTTTGCAACGAACTCTCAGTCCGGAGAATCTTAAGGATCGTTACGTAAATGATCCGCATGTTTTTCTTCGGATCAAGAATATACCAGGATATCGTCAATAAACACGATCACAAATAAATCTAGGAAAGGCCTGAACACATTGTTTATCAAATCCATGAATACTGCCGGTGCATTAGTTAGCCCAAATGACATTACTCGGAACTCAAAATGGCCATATCTGGTTCTGAAGTTTGTCTTAGGAATATCTTCCTCCCTAACTCTCGCCTGATGATACCCGAATCTCAAGTCTATCTTTGAAAACCAATTGGAGCCTTGTAATTGGTCAAATAAGTCATCAATCCTTGGAAGCGGATATTTGTTATTGATCGTCACCTTATTCAGTTGCCGATAGTCAATACACATTCGCAAGGAGCCATCTTTCTTCCTCACAAACAACACGGGTGCTCCCCACGGGGAAGAACTAGGCCTTATAAAGCCCTTTTTGGGCAAGTCCTTCAATTGCTCTTTCAACTCTTTTAACTCTGCGGGAGCCATCCTATAAGGAGAAATGGATATGGGTTTAGTATCTGGTAGAACATCAATAGCAAAGTCAATCTCCCGCTCAAGAGGGAGGCCTGGAAGCTCATTCGGGAATACATCCGAAAACTCATTGACAGACTGAAGAGTTGGCAATTCGGCTTCTATATCATGAACCCGGACTAAATGATAAATACAGCCTTCAGCAATCATTTTCCTAGCCTTGAGGTAGGAAATAAACCTACCTCTCAGGGACACTGTATTTCCTTTCCATTCTAAAATTGGTTCTCCCGAAAACTGGAAGTGAACCATTTTCATTCTACAATCAACATTGGCATAGCAAGAAGCCAACCAATCCATGCCCATGATAACATCAAAGTCTACCATTTTTAACTCATGTAAATCGTCCATAGTACGATGGTCACAAATCACAACTACACAGTTTCTATATACTCGACTACCTATTACTGGTTCACCAACGGGTTTCGATACCTCGAAAGGTTTGATTGACTCTGGTTTGACCCCAAATCGACCCTCAATATATGGGGTAACATATGACAGTGTGGATCCGACATCTATCAAAGCATATACATCATGAGAAAATACTGACAATATACCTGTGACACATCAGGGGAAGACTCAAGATTCTGTCGCCCAGCTAATGCATAAATACAATGCTGAGACCACTAGAACTGGGAGCTCTTCCTCTACCTCTACCATGGCTGACCGGTGCCCGTGAACCTTGCCCCAGAGGGCGTATAGATAATGAAGACCCAACTGCCAACCCTGAAGGCTGGATCCTACCCCTACCACCAATCGAGGGGCAATCACGCATGATATGGCCCGGGCGACCACATGCATAGCAAACATCTAAACCTAATAGACACTGGCCCCAATGTAACTTCCCGCACTGAGAACATCGTGGCACGTGTGGCCTTGCCTAACCCGAGTCGCCTCTATAATGAGAACCTAAAGCTCTAAAACTCTGGCTTGGCCCGAAGTAAGTAGATCTATCAAATCTCTGGCCCGTAAATCGTGGAGGCGCACTAGTCCTAGAATGGCCTGAATGCCGAGAAAACTGCTATTTTTGCCCTCCTCTAAACTCACTAGTTGGTTTCGACGATCTATCCCTTTTGTTGTAACCTCTATCAAGCTCACGCTCACCTCTTTGCGGTTGTTGGCTTTCATCCAAATTTCGGGCGTGGGCTTGGATGCGAGAAATATCCATATTGTCCTGAAGGGACACAGTCAAGCTGTTACACCCCGTATCTTCGAAGAGCACTTATCAAATTTGAAACATAAGTACGTTGAGTTAGGGTTAAGTAAAATCATTTTGGAATATAAGGAGCAAACATTATTAAGTATATTTAATGAGTGAAGGATGTATATAAGGTATACCGGAAGGTTTTATAAGGAAATGAGTGGAAGAAATGAAGTAGTACGACTTTGGAGAAAGGATGGGTAATGTTTGTGGGAAAATTTTGGTCCAACTTGGGGGAAGAATATCTCTTAGCATATTACGTGTTTTAAGGTGAAACAAAAGTCTAAAATGAAGTTCGTCGAGTCTAGTTTCCAACACAATAAACCGCTCGTCGATAGGACATAGGAGTAGAGAATTATGAACGTTACAAGTTCAGCGACAGAAAGTAAATGCGTGCTACAAGCATCGCTGCGTAAATTACTACAGTGACCCCGACCCGAATTTGACCCTATACAAAGGGTAAAAACCCCTTTTTTCACCAGATTTGACCAGAAAATTGAAGAGAGAGAGAGAGAGGAGATCACAAAGTAAGCAATTTCAAGCGACGGAGTATTAATCGAAGCTCGGATAAACGCATGGATGTGATTCTAGTATGGTTTTGCGGTGGATTCAAGGTGAATATTGAAGATATTACTGTTTTAACAAGAATACGGTATGAATCTCCTATTATTAATGTTAATTTTTGTTTATTTACGGAGATAAAGTCGTTAAATAATTGTATACCGAGTTGGTTGGTTGTGGAAATTGGAAAACATCGTGTGGGATGTTTTATGGTACATATTGGTGTTGGAAATAATGTTATTGTCGTTGTTGTTGTTGTTGTTTTGTTGGTTCTTTGCCGGATTATAATTTCGGGCTAGAGCATATAAACGGGAGATCGCCAAAATTTCAGCAGATTCTAGAAAGAGTTAGTTTGAGGGCTTAAGACAAATTTTTATGAAGATGAGTCTAACAATAGTATAAATTTTCTTGAATATAGATTTACGAGCCTGGGAGGCCAAGCATTGAATATTTAAAGTTAAGGCGACCAAAAACGTATATTAAGGCTCGTCCCTTTTCTTTCAAAGGCATGATTCCTATGTTATGATTTCATAAATGTTTCCATATCTTCCTTGTTATCAAAAGTTAGAAGTCTATGATTCCAAGGCATGATTCTCTTCCCGATAAACCGTAAATGTTTTCCAAAATGTCCGTATTTTTCCAAAACAAAGGTTTATGATTTTGTAATTAAGCTTTTATGACTACAACGACGGACATGTTTTTATCATGATAACAATGATGCCAAAGATGATAATATTTTCTATGATGACTATGATGAGAACGATTTCATGTTTAAAGGTTCCAAGTTATGATTTCGATGACGATATAAGAATGTTGAGCTATTTCTTGATTTCTCAATTTTACTCATGGATGATGACTATTTTTTTAAAGATTCCAAAGTATATGAATTGACGCCTTATGAGATTTAGGATCTTATTCTATATTTTCTCTTGATGCTATTCTTCATTGATAGTCTCACCTTATAATAATTGTTCCTTCAAGGTGAGATAAAGCGATGATGATTATTCCATACTATAATCAGAGGTTACCGACCTTACGTCACTCCGATAGAGACATAACTTTCCTTGGGCTCACTGAACATCGCTTCTATGATATATGTCTATGTAACGGGGAATATGGGAAAAAGGGCCGAAGCGTTATATACGCGTAACCACCCGATCGCTTGGTATAATATGATCTCATCCCGGACGCGGGACATATGTGGTTAAATAGATCGGGAGCCGACGCCCTCGCAACATGATATGTTCTATTTTCTCGTATATATGGAAAAAAAAAATTCAAAGAAAGCTAAGCATGCATGGCATCCGCCCCAAGAGGCACTCACATGTACAAAGTTTTTTTTATCTCACGATATGCTATATATTTTCATTCTGTTATTATTCATACTTTACATCCCTTACTATGTTACTATTCATGTCTTACATACTCGGTACATTACTCGCATCGACGTCCTTTTCTTGTGACGCTTCGTGTTCATGCCCGTGTGATCGTATAGCCGTGGGCCGGACGATTCATAACAGTAGGGCCTCTTCTCAGCGGCAGTCAGTACGCTCCATAGATCCGGAGTTACAGCCCTTTTGGTATGCTATTCTGTTATGTACATATATGGGTACGACAGGCTTGTCTCGTCCTTTTCTACGATTTGTACTCCATAGAGGCCTGTAGACAGTGATATGTAGTCGTGATGTTTTGCAGCCTCGTCAGCGTTTATTTTGTTTTGCAGCCTCGTCAGCGTTTATTTTGTTTTACAGTATATATGTGTCGGCCAAATCGGCTCGCGCCGTTACTCTCAGTGCTTATGTTTATATGTATGTGTTGGTCGTGAGTTCTAGCAAGTGCAGATGGCTCTTATGTTGATTGTTCGGGAAACAAGACAACTCGATTCATCGTGTACGGGCCCAGATAGTCACAAGGAGCAAAAGAATGCAAGCATAGGAGTGCTTGGCCGATGGTCCGACACTTGTTACGGCCCATCAGTTTGGGTCATAACACAAGCACTTATCCATCAAATGTGACCCTAAGCCACTCACAAATTGGTGAGCTCGATCACCCATATCCGCTACCATGGCCGGAGCATACCTAGCCAAGGCATTGAAGCCGAGACTATACTCTAAGGTAAGGGTGTCAAGTGGGCCGGGCCAGCCCGAACTCGGCCCGATAAACCCGGCCCACCACCGGCCCGGCCCAAACCCACTAAAAAGGGGCTCGGGCTAGGTGGGCTTTATTGTGGCCGGGCCAAGGTGGACAGCCCACCGGCCCACCACCAAAGAGTCGGCTGATGGCCCACACGGGGGCACCTACCGCCCCGCCCACTTCAAATTAAAAAAAAAAAAAAAAAAAAAAAAGATAAGTACTACATTTAATACTAATAATAAATATTTTAAAAACATTATATCCCAATAAATTAGAGTCTCTTTTACGGAGCACTTTAGTTTTCTTTAAAATTGTATTTTAAAGTTAGACAATCTTGTTTTCTCAACAAATATACCTTTGATACATTTCGGTAGATAGTATGTATTAGATTGTGGTAGTACTTATCTCAACAAATATACCTTTGATAAATCATTAGGTTCAATTTCATGCCTTTTCACAAGTGTCTACGCAACACACCGTGGTATCCCTCCACCCCCACCCCCCTAATAGGATAATACCCGACGCTCCGTACTTGTGGAGATATATGTCACCATAATGTTGACATTTAACATGTTCCTCATTTACTCGCTCAAAATGCATCCACACCGCACTTGAAGTTGATCTTCGAACTCGAGGAGAAGGTGGAGGTGAAGTAATGTACACTAGTTGAATGACAAATTTAGATAAAGAGAGAATTGTGAAAAAATTGTGTGAAAATGAAGAAGAATGAGGGGTATTTATAGTTTGAAAATATGACCAAAGTGAAGTTATTCATAAATTTAGGGGTTCAAATAAAATTAGCAACGACTAATTTTTTAAATTTACAACGGCTAGCTTTTTGAATTTGACGACGACTAAACATTTTTTTTAATTTAGCAATTTTATCATTAGATGTAAATGTTAATTTTATTATTATTAGTAAATGTAAATGTCTATTTTTGTATTAGAAGTTCGAACTTAAAAAAAAAAAAAACCCGGCCCGGCCCGGTTAGCCCGAGGTGTAGCCCCTATCCGAGGTGGGCTGGGCCGGACACCCTTTTTCCTCTCCAAGCCCGGCCCCCAACCTGGCCCCCTAACTTACGGCCCGGCCCGGCCCCGACCCGGCCCCGTGTGGCCCACCTTGTGGCCCGGCCCCCGGCCCAACCCGGCCCACTTGACACCCTTACTCTAAGGCACTCATGTCTATGTTGCCAAAGATTCAAGAACTTATCGGCTCAAGCCCGCCGAACCTCTGGAGGCAAGTAATGTCGATGGAAGGCATCAACAAATTCTTGCCATACCGGGAGAGGTGCATTAACTCCCCTTGAAGCCAACCATACCGTATATCAATGAACCACAATATCCCGCAACCTATATGATGCTAACTCTACCGATTCAATGTCTGAAGCATGCATTAACCGAAGTGTCCTCAACATCCCATCAATAAAGTTTTGAGGGTCCTCATCCGACTTTGACCCGAAGAACTTCGGAGGGTTTAAGCTAATAAAATCACGGGCTCTTGCACTAACCGCCCTATAACTATGACCCATACCTTGCCGCTAGACCTGAGCGGCAACCAATTGAGTCAACAATTGAATAGCCTCTTTCCCCTCTTGACCCGAAACCTCTGGTGGAGGAGCAAAGGGTGCTAGAGCTGGGGTTGAGGCTCCCTCATGCTCCTCAGAAATAGGCAATGAGTAAGAGGATCTAGATGGAACCTCATTCTAGGATTCATCCCCCTCTATAACTGGTAGCGGTATTCTTTCAGCCTGCTTTTCCATCACTGTCTTGCCTTTTATAGCTGTCGTAGATTTCGTCTTTATAGGCATTTTTGAAATACATAATACAGAGTTAAGGAAAGAGAAATCCTTATATTATGGCTCTATCGCACGATCTTATGAAAAAAGGGTCATTATTTAAAAAAGTTTTCCCCCCTATTTATAAGGTGGGGC
>NC_081345.1:72402339-72417423 GCF_029784015.1 Lycium ferocissimum
ATATACACATAAGTATCGTCAACATCCTCATCATCATCACTTTCGTTATATCTTTTCTTAGAGGATCAACTATCACAGGATGGAACTAATGGTATCATGAGAATATCAAGAATTATGGGCTTTAGTGATTTTAGGAATGATGTCCTCATGGGAGGCATTATGGAATTCACATGAAGGTATACAGTAATAGGGCCATGCCTTAAGAAAGAAGGGTTAGCCTTACATACCTTATGGAACCTTATTGACACTTGTATAACACTTTATTAACCATCTAAGAGGCCTTATATCCCCTCTTTAAGACATTACTAAATAAATATTAGCTCAATTATTGCGAAAACCTTTCCAAACATGACTCGCATTTCACTTTCTTTACGAACTTAGTTCCACCGATTCATATGACTTTAAAATCCTGTGGTACGCTCTTTAAGCAATCTAATACTATCCTTAATCT
This sequence comes from Lycium ferocissimum, assembly GCF_029784015.1. Classification (NCBI taxonomy): domain Eukaryota; kingdom Viridiplantae; phylum Streptophyta; class Magnoliopsida; order Solanales; family Solanaceae; genus Lycium; species Lycium ferocissimum. Next base: position 72,402,791 of record NC_081345.1, read on the forward strand.
CATAAGGACCTCATATTCACCTTAAGCTCGCGTTAGTCCACTCACAATGCAACAAGTCCGAAATCCCCGAGATGGAACACACATACAGTTAGGCGCCAGTGTCGTATTATGCCGAGGCCATGGTTCGGGGTGTGACAAAGCTTGGTAATAGAGCACTAGGTTCAAGTGTCTTAGGGAGTTTATGAAGCCTTGTCTAGTGGAGTCATCTTTATGTGTGTGTGTGCTCGCCACACATGTAAATAGTTGACTACCAAGACATATAGGATTGTTTCATTTCTTTCATCCTCTAGATCGTGCAATAGAGCTATAGTTTCAAAAATGATTGTAACTCATACTTATTGCATTTCTTGTAGAAAATGCTAAGAGAAAGTATGCCAAGAGAAAGTCAGCTACTACCCAAGGGGCTACTATTAATGCTACCCGAGAAGTGGACTCTTAGACTTAAGGAGTTTGCCTCAGGACTCAGGACCTACATCAGGTTCAATACCCCAACTTCAGTCCACATACTGAAAGGCCTGTAAAGGTCCATACCACAGTCTCTCCACTACCCAGTTAGACAAATATGGATGTCAAGGGAGCTATCCGCTTACTCATCCAGATTGTTTCCATGCAAGCTCAGTTTCAGGGAACGAATCCAAGTGTAGGTGCTAATAAGGGGTCATCTAGTTCCAGGATGTAATGACCCGCTAGGTCATTATGGGCATTTTGACCATTTTACCCCTGCCTGTGCATTTCTGAGACTAGGTGTGAGTCTAATGGAAACTTAAATAGTTGGAATTATAAAATAAAAGCATTTGATTGTATTTGTGAACTTGTTTGAAAACTTGACTTATTTCCGTTGGGGGATTGACTTAGTAAATTAGACCTTCATTGTGAATTTTGAGGCCACAGGGGAGTCCGTCGCATGTTTTTATATATGTGTGCAGGTTTGGTTTGTGTCTGTAGGGCCTCAGATTCGTGATGGGATTTTGGGTGAAAATCTGATAGAAAACCTGAGGTCACTAATTGAAGGCGACCGCTGCAGCGGGAGAGGGCCACTGTAGCTAATCCGCCACAGCGAGGTGACGGTCGCCGCCTCTGGATATTGGGAAGTGGGAAAGTCCGCCATAGCGGGCGGTGGACCACCACAACGGGATCGCTACGGCTCATGGTCTTGACCGCTATGGCGAGTCGGGCGAGTTAATGAGTTCCGCCATTGCGGTGGTATTTTTCGCTATGGTGAGACCACTGCAGCGAGACTAGTGACGGCTGTAGCAGTCGACGGGAGATAAAAACCCACTTTTATGTTGCTGACTTCAAGGCATTACCCACATAACTCCAAAAACTGTTCCCAATAAAGTGAGAGGCGAATTTCCTAGAGTCTTGGTGGATTCGTCTTTGAGGCTAAGTCTTAACCCTTTTCCTTGTTCATTTCATTATAATATTCAAATTTATATGCTAGTTAAGGTTATCTAATGGTGGATGAAAAGACTAGAGCCCTAAAATTAGAAAACCCTTAAATATTTGATGGGTTGTTGATTTTATTGTTGTTTAATCATCTAGGAGTGTAGGTGATCACTTTCTAGGATGGGAAATTGATTATTTATTATGAGAATTGTGTAAGGTTCCATTAAAAATGGGAACTTTGGCCTAAAATCTGTTTTGAAAAGGGTAATTTGATTAGAAACTCATAAATTGGAAGATTATGATTGTTGGGATTGAGATTATGATAAATTCATTATTAAGTGATAGTTCACCAATTTGAAAGGGCCAGAAGTAATTGGGTCTCCTTTTCCAATTGTTATTCTTATTTGATTAGAAGGTCTATTTCTTACTTAGCGTTATATTGCAAGACTTTGAGCGTTTCGAAGCATTACGAAAGGGAAAAGCTCTTGCAGAGTAGCTTGCATTGTTCCAGTTTTGCATCTCAGGTAGGTTATGGTTTACTTGAGTTAGACTTTGATTAGTGGTGTGTATAAGTAGTAAAATTGACGGGAGAAAGCATGATTAGGCTTTCGGGCATGAAGTTTGGTTGGATACTACTTAGGTTGGTATGATTTCTGATTATCTGGGCTTGGCGCCATTACTTTATGTATTGAACATGAGGTATACTTGTTGTGAATTGGAAGGAAAGGGTTAATATATACTCTTCTTGATATTTGAGATAGCTTTTATGCTCATACTGTTGTTGAGTTGATTATTCTGGTATTGATATGACTTGTGGCATGAGGAGTTGTATTCATTGATAAGGATATTATAAACTGATCATGCTTCATATTGGGTTATGGACTTGAACCATGTTGAGATTCATGTTGTGATTAGATATAGACATATATATATATATATATATATATATATATATATATATATATGCCACATTTGACAGGGGTGAGGATGTGGCCTAGTTATGGGCTCGTGATCCGAGATCAATTCCAGAGCGAGTAGTACATGGACACCATGGGTCTCCTGCAGGTTATGACTAATGAGCGAAAATAGTCGTTGGCATGTGTGTATGGTCGAGTTATCATTATTGGTTGCGTTGCATTGCATTGGACTTATCTTAATCTTGTGAAGCATTGTTGATTTGTTGATGTTGACTTGATAACTGTTGTGTTGTCATGTTGTTGTTGCCTATCTGCCTCTTCTTTTGATTTTATGAACGTAAGCATGATACTAATCTTAGTCGTCCTATGATATCTACCGGTACATAGTGTTTGTACTTATACTACCTTATTGCACCCTTTTTGAGTTCAGATTGTGTGCGTAGTTAGTATCAGAACCCTAGGTTCATCGATCTCGTTGTACAAGGGCATGTCTAGTAAAGTCTTGCGGATTGATATGGAGACGTCTGTACTTATCTTTGAGAGGCTATGGGACACTAGGAAAATTCAAATTCTTTCTTTCTTTCGTGCTACTTGATTCCAATTGGTATCTGACTTTTCATTCTATTCTCTCATAGATGGTCAGAACTCATGCGAGAGAAGCAGAGAACAATGTATCCGAGCAGGCCGCTGGGGCTGGAGCTCGCGGTGAAGGCCAGGCCAGGGGTCGTGGCCATGGCGAAAGGAAACGGCGGCACCAGCCCCGGCGGGGCTCCTGCCTGGGTCGAGGAGCTCCTCGCACTGGGTCCTCCGCACCTTAGGTAGCTTTCGATGGGGCAGCAGAGTTTACAGCACCACCAGCTCAGCCAGATATTATCGCTACGCCAGTGTTGTCAGATGTCATGGTTCGAGTGTTGAACCTATTGAACGGTTTGACAAAGGCATGTATATTACCAGCCGCTCTAGGTGACCAGGATGTGAGAGTGGGTGATCCGGGTTCGGACAGAGTTTGTGCTCCGGAGGTACAACATCTTTTGTAGTTGTGGCTCTCCGTATGGATGAGGCTCCAGGACCTGAGGTATTTCCTAGACCAGTGGCAGGGCCGGTGTTGACTGGTGATGAGCATGAATTATTTTGGAGGTTCACTAAGATGAAGCCTTCAGTATTCTATGGCACTGAGGCTGAGAATGCTTATGAATTCATCATGAACTGTCATGAGAGGCTCCATAAGATGGGGGGGGGGCGGGGGGTGGAGAAGTATGGCGCTGAGTTTGTGACCTTCCAGCTCCTGGGTGATGCCAAGTTATGGTGAAGGGCTTTTATGGAGTGTAGGTCAGTGGAATTGCCTCCATTGACCTGGACTCAGTTTTATTAGGTTTTCTAGGAGAAGTATGTTCCTCGTACCTTGAGGGACAAGAGGCATGATAAGTTTAGTAGTATTGAGCAGGGGAGTTCTTTAGTGGCTGCTTATGAGGCCCTGTTCCATTATTTGTCTCGTTATGCTCTCCAGCTTGTGCCTACTGAGGAGGATAGAGTTAGGCGATTTGTGATAGGGTTGAACACTACTCTTCCATTATCAGCTCTTCAGCTTGTAGCCACTGGTGCTTCCTTCCAGGAGGTGGTGGATCATGTTAAGACCATTGAGGGTGTTCGACAGGATGGTTATAGCAAGTATGCAGAGAAGAACGCCAGCAAGGGTGGTGGTTTCAGTGGTTCATTCTCCCGGGAATAGAGTTCACGGAGTCTACCGGACGTTATTCGATCGGCTATGCGAGGCTTCGATTGGAGGCCCATCAGGGGCCGGTCAGTACTCTTCTAGTCAACCAGAGGGTTCACAAGCTAGATTTCAAGACTATGGTAGTTCTTAGCTTCTTTAGTTTCTGCTCAGTGGCCTACTCTTGACCGTGCTTGCTTTGAGTGTACTGAGCATGGGCATTTCAAGAGAAATTGTCCCAAACTGATGCAGAGTGGCTAGAATGCTCAGTATCGGCCTGCCAGGGCTCCAGTTTCATCAACTCGAGGAGGAGGATCTTATGGTGGGAATCATGCTCGGGACCGGGCATGGTGGTCGCACCCAGTGAGGTGGCACCCAGCACGGCGGATCCCATTCAGAGTAGGTGGACATCGGCCGTGGGGCGGAGCTTAGATAGGACAAGTTGATCGTGGAGGTTCGCAGGCTAGTAGCAGACGGGTTCATGCCTTTTCAGGCAGATCAAAGGCTGAGGGTTCGGATGTTGTCATTACAGGTAGCATTTTAGTCTGTCACCGGATGGCTTCTGTATTGTTTGATCCGGGGTCTACCTTCTCTTATGTGTCTACATACTTCTCTATGGGTCTTGATATGGTCTGTGATTTTCTTGATGCCCCTATTCATGTATCTACTCCAGTTGGAGACTCTGTGGTTGTAGATAGAGTATATTGGTCTTGTACTGCCACATTTATGGGGTATAGCACATGGGTTGATTTAGTGATTCTTGACATGGTAGATTTTGATTTTATTCTGGGTATGAGTTGGCCTTAGCTCCACTACGTGATTCTTGGCTTGTCATGCCAAGACAGTCACTTTAGCTACGTCGGGTATGTCTAGACTTGAGTGGAAGGGTACCCCTAGTCCCTCCCCAAAGAAGATCATTTCTTTTCTTTGCGCCAAAAAGCTAGTAAATAGAGGGTGCTTAGCTTATTTGATGCATATTCGTGATACTAGTGCTGACGTTCCATCTCTTGAGTCAGTTCCTGTGGGGCGTGAGTTTGCGGAGGTGTTTTCTGTGGACTTGTCGGGTATGCCACCCGATCATGATATTGACTTTTGTATTGACTTAGAGCCAGGGACTCACCCTATTTCTACTCCATCATATCGGATGGCACCAGCAGAGTTGAGGGAGTTGAAAAAGCAGCTTCAGGATCTTTTGAGTAAAGGATTTATCAGATCGAGCGTCTCCCCTTGGGGAGCTCCTGTACTATTTGTGGAGAAGAAGGATGGGACTACGCGGATGTGCATTGATTAACGCCAGTTGAATAAAGTCACCATTTAGAACAATTAGCCCATTCCCCATATTGATGTTTATTTGACCAGCTTCAGGGTGGCTTCTGTATTCTCTAAGATTGATTTGAGATCGGGTTACCATCAGTTGAAGATTAGGGCTGAGGATATCCCTAAGACAGCCTTTCATACTTGACATGGGCACCATGAGTTTCTTGTTATGTATTTTTGGGCTTATTAATTCCCCCGCTGCTTTTATTGACCTGATGAATGGCATTTTTAAGCCATACTTGGATTCTTTTGTGATAGTGTTTATTGATGACTTTTACGGTTACTCACAGAGTAGGGAGGATCATGAGAAACACTTGAGATTTGTTCTTGGGTTCTTTGAGAGACAAGGAGTTGTATGCCAAGTTCTCTAAGTGTGAGTGTTGGCTTGAATCTATATCTTTCTTAGGCCATGTGGTGTCAAAAGAGAAAATTATGGTTGATCCTAAAAAGATTGAGGCAATGAGAGATTGGGCTAGGCCTACATCAGTGACAGAGATTCACTGCTTTGTGGGTTAGCCAGTTACTATCGTCAGTTCGCGAAGGGGCCGGCTTCTATTGCTTCGCATTTGACCCGATTGACTCAGAAAGCGGTACCTTACAGTGGTCCGATGAGTGTGAGGAGAGCTTTCAAGAGCTCAAGACTTTATTGACTACAGCTCTGATTTTAGCATTGCTCGTGGAGAGCAAGGATTTTAGCATTGCCCGTAGAGAGTCTGTAACGTGTTTTTACATATGTGTGCAGGTTTGGTTTGTGTCTGTAAGGCCTCAGATTGATGATGGGATTTTGGGTGAAAATCTGGTAGAAAATCAGAGGCCACTAGTTGAAGGCCACGGCTGCAGCGGGCAGAGGAGTTTCTTGTAGTCGCCATAATTTGGATTTTGGGAAGTGGGAAAATCCGCCATAGCAGGCGGTGGACAACCATAATGGGATCGCTATGACACAGTCTTGACAGCTATGGCGAGTCCGGCGAGTTAATGAGGTCCGCCGTTGCGGTGGTATTTTTTGCTACAGCGAGACTAGTGACCGCTGCAGCGGTCGATGGGAGACAGAAACCCACTTTTATATTGCTGACTTCGAGGCATTACCTACATAGCTCTAAAAAATGTTCCCAAGAAAGTGAGGCGAATTTCCTAGAGTCTTGGTGGATTCTTCTTTGAGGGTAAGTCTTAACCATTTTCCTTGTTCATTTCATTATCATCTTCAAGTTCATATGCTAGTTAAGGTTCTCTAATGGTGGATGAAAAGACTAGAACCCTTGAATTAGAAAACCCTTGAATAATTGATGGGTTGTTGATTTTATTGTTGTTTAATCATCTAGAAGTGTAGGTGATCAATTTCTAGGATGGGAAATTGATTATTTATTATGAGAATTGTGTATTGAGACTTAGGGTTCCATTAAAAATGGGAACTTTGGCCTAAAATCTTTTTTGAAAGGGGTAATTTGATTAGAAACCCATAAATTGGAAGATTATGATTGTTGCGATTGAGATTATGATTAATTCATTATTAAGTGATAGTTCACCCATTTGAAAGAGGTAGAAGTAATTGGGTCTCCTTTCCCAATTGTTGTTCTTATTTGATTAGAAGGTCTATTTCTTACTTAGCGTTATATTGCTAGACCCTGAGCGTTCCGAAGCATTACGAAAGGCAAAGTTCTTGCGGAGTAGCTTGCATCGTTCCAATTCTACATCTGAGGTAGGTTATAGTTTACTTGAGTTAGACTTTTGATTAGTAGCGTGTATATGTAGTAGAATTGACGGGAGAAAGCATGATTAGGCTTTCGGGCATGGAGTCTGGTTGGATACTACTTAGGTTGGTATGACTTCTAATTATGTAGGCTTGTCACCATTACTTTATGTATTGAACATGAGGTGTACTTGTTGTGAATTGGAAGGAAGGGGTTAATATATACTCTTCTTGATATTTGAGATAGCTTGTATGTTCATACAGTTGTTGAGCTGATGATTCTGATCTTGATATGACTTTTGGCATGAGGACTTGTATTCATTGATACTAATAATATTGATTGATCATGCTTCATAGTGGGTTCTGGACTTGAACCACATTGAGATGATGAATCTCAATGTTGTTCAAGTCCAGAACCCAATATAAAGCATGATCAATCAATATTATCAGTATCAACGAATACAAGTCCTCATGCAAATATGGGCATATTTGACAGGGGGTGAAGATGTGGCCTAGTTATGGGCTCGTGATCCGAGGTCAGTTCTGGAGCGAGTGGCACATGGACACCATGGGTCCCCTGCAGGTCATGACTAATGAGCGAAAATAGTCGTTGGCATGTGTGTACGGTTGAGATATCATTATTGGTTGTGTTGCATTGCATTGGACTTATCTTAATCTTGTGATGCATTGTTGATTTGTTGATGTTGACTTGATACCTATTATGTTGTCGTCTTTGTTATGCCTATCTGCCTATTCTGTTGATGTTATGAACGTATGCATGATACTAATCTTAGTCGGCCTATGATATCTACCGGTACATAGTGTTTGTACTGATACTACCTTGTTGCACCCTTTTTAAGTGCAGATTGTGTGCCAGAGACTTCGTCCAGACCTCACTGTTAGCCTGAGGCCATTTCCGGTTCAGATCACAGGTGAGCTACTATCCATGCCATACCGCCTGAAGATCTTTCCTTATTGATGTCTATTTCATTTCTAGACACTTATTGTCACGACCCGACCTACGGGCCGCGACGGGTACCCGAGGCTGACCACCGAGCACCCTCATTCTCTTTTTTAACCTATCTTTATTCATTTCTCTTATCGTTTATAATAATAGAAAATGACTTTCATATAGAATATATTTACTTATATAACGTAGGCCCTTTGGGCTATCAAAATAATAATAGTATACATAGGCTTTCATTTACATAATGACTATGGGACCATGCTACCCACACATACGTATCTACGAGCCTCTACTAGAACACTGAACATATGGACGGGACAGGACCCCGCCGTGCCCAAAATACATGTACGCAAAACCATATCTCAAAATAGCACCTCCGGAATAAAGGAGGGCTCCCGCAACTCTGCTGCTAGCTACTGAGGATCTGCACCGTCTCCTCGTCTACCTGTGGGCATGAACACAGCGTCCAAAGAGAAGGGCCGCGTACGAATATTGTACTGAGTATGTAAAGCATGAGCAGTAACAGTAGAAAAACATAACAGATAATATGTGAAATAACATAAAGCGGGAGACGATAACATTCTCTTCATAGCACTTACCTGCTTTCCGTAGGGGCGTTCCATGTTCTATTTCGTACTCGTATACATACATCCATATCCTTTACTTACTTACCTTTCATATCTATTATCTCGTCATACTCATGCCCGCATCACGTGCTTTGCATACATAGCCCTTACTCGGCACTTACATGTTAGTAGATATTCGAACTCTAATCAATCGTCATATGTAGCTTAATCGTACTCGTAAAGATATCACATACTTATCTCATTCGTACTCATATGAACGTGATGCATATGGTATAATCATACGAGTAACACAATCATACTACATAGATATCATACGTGAAACATAGTCGTGCTCATATAAGCATCATGCATATAACATAGTCGTATTCATAACGGTGTCATAATTGTAGCATACTCATACTTCTATAGATTAGTATCATTCGTACTCGGCCCCTTCGGCTCGATGGAATCGCTAGCATACGTACTCGGCCCGCTCGGCTCGATGACATTCTGGTACACGTACTCGGCCCTCTTGGGCTCGATGGGATCCCCCGATATGCGTACTCGGCCCTCTTGGGCTCGATAGGCTTAGGATTATACGTACTCGGCCCTCATGGGCTCGATACATACATATATACATATATATCACATAGGGGTATCATGACCTTAACATATCTAGTCATCATCTTGCATTCATCATAAACATACATACACTTATCATAATGTCGCATCTATTTGTACCCATTTGATCATTATCCGTATTCGGCCTCATAGGCTCGACGCATATCGTATTCGGCCACGAGGGCTCGATCACATCACCTACATCTCATCGTACAGTGCATCATCATGTCGTCATAATACATATATTTGTGCATAGACACCCCTATACTTCATATACGTGTCATCATACGTTATCATAGGTTCATCGCAATCATTTATTTCATGAACATATTATTCTTTCATCTTTACTCGTGTCATAATCGCATCGTAAGCGTGTCATATTTTAGCATTCTTACATCACATATAACTATACGTATCCTTAACACATACATTTGAACTCAAGACGTCTATATCTATATCGGGGTGACATAAGGTCGTGGACCCCGACTTCGTTATGGAACATTCATACGTATTCTGCCTCACCTTGAAGGAACAAGCATAAGGTGAGTGGGCATAATGATCAATGCCATTAGATTACATATATAGCGTCATTAGCGTCTTAGGAGCATCATACCATAGGCTCTAGCATCTCTAGTCTTTAGCTTACTACCATCATTACCGTTATCATGCTCATAGCTTATCTCTTATCTCGTATGGCTATCCATGAGTGAGGACTCTTGACTTTCTTGGAGATGGGACATTCATAGTAAGGAGGAATTTCATGCCATAGAAGTCATGCCTTGGAAAGAAAGGGTTAAGCTTTACATACCTTTGTCGTTTAGCTTATTCTATCGCTTGCTCGTTCTCCTTTAATGCTCTCGTTTACCTTCAACGGAATTCGCATCAACATTAGCTATATAATCGTAAAATCATACTTACTAAGACTATAGAAATTTGGGCAACATTTCCTTTGTTTATACTACTTTCCGCCACATTCCATATCAGCTCCCAACATTCATAATAATCATCACAGTATCGCTAACAACAATCGTCATTCATTCATATGATTCGCATTTCATAATTCACCTCAATTTCCCATAATTATGACTAAAAATCCATCGTCGTACTCTTCGTATCCAATACTCATTTCATGTTCTATAGGTCATTTATAACATATTTTATCATCAACACATTCATTTCCATGATTCAATTCCCTACTAATCACTAATGACAATATTCATCCATTTAATGACCCATTTGTGGTGCTCTTCTACAATCCATGAATCTCAACTTAAAATACTTCAATTAGCATGTAATAAACATGAAACTTACCTTAGATGATGAAGGGATAGGCCTTGGATGATAATTCACCTTTTCTACCAAAACCCTACTTTCTCTCTCTTGGAATTTCTTGGGTTGAATGACTTTGATGAAGTTTCTTCCACTTGTTTCACCCTATTTCTAGTTGATGATCTTTGATTTCTCTTGTTTTCTCATGGATGAAGTGTTTGGAACACTCTAGAGGTTTCTTGAATGGAGGAGGTGGGAGATGAAATGAAAATGAAATGAAATGAGGTCTCTTATATAAAATAGAGTTCAGCCCGATTGGAAATATACGGACCAACATACGGTCCGTATAATTTATACCAGCCCGTATGTTGTACCGTACATTTGATCCGAAGCTTAAGTCATTCTGGGCTAATTCTACGGCTGGACATACGGCAAGAGATTTTATACGGCCGGTATGTACGGCCGTATGTTTGCCCAGTGTTTCCGAAAGTTGTTTCGTCGACTCGTTTGATCGCCGATCCTTGTGGAACCTTCTTAACACTTGTTCACCACTTGATACCATTCTAAGGGACGTTATAACTCTCCTTGTGGCATCATTCATACGCCATTAACTCAATGCTCGTACTCCTTATCCGATACTCTCAACTTACAACTCGCTTCTCTTTAACAACTTCCTTTTCTTAACTCGCATGTCTTTGAAATCTTAATTAGGTCGATCGATTACTATCTCTAGCTCATCTAAACCTCATGTTCATCATGTCCTCATGAGTCTATTCACTTGTACGCTAAGGGAAATTTCCGAGGTGTAACACTCTTCCCCCTTTTGGAACATTCGTCCTCGAATGTTAAATCCGGGGATTCTAGAAAAATTTCGCCAGAGTTTCCCCTGTAATATGGCGATACCATCCTGTCACAATAACCCATAATATCATTGCCTCACAGGGCTACAACATAACAACATTATAAATGTCACACCCCAATTTCCGGTAGGGTGTGATGGGCACCCGACCCTTACCCAGGGCCGAGCGAACCCTCAGACTAACGTAATACTCGTACCCACATTGGGCCCTTGGCCAAATCATAAATACATAATTTCAAATCAAACACAAACTTGCGAATGTACAAAATTGAATATCACATATAACAAAAACGACGGCTTATAGAGCCGCTCACAACCGACATCCGATGCATGACTGCCGTCCGCAAAGTCTCTAACATGACTCGGATATCATAATATGCACAAACTGCGACTCGGCGGCACTCCGGAACAAGTGGAGCTCGCCAATCCCCGGAACAGCCGCTAATACCTTTAGCTCGCTTTGGGTGTGCTCACGCGGCATGAAACGCAGCCCCCGAAGAAAGGGGGTCAGTACGGAATATGTACTGAGTATGTAAAGCAGAAATACAGAACCATAGGAACAAAATACAGAAAATAGACATAATATGCAAAGTATCAAAATATGTAATTAAAATGCAAATCATGCACGCTCTTAGAACGGTGGTCGCCCGCCGTCGTTGGCGCCACGCATACGCATCACACCGTAAGATTTCGGATCTCCGTAACCCGACAAATCCCCGTACACATCATAACCGACCGTACACACCATATCACGGCATCACACCAAACGGAACCCGGCCCTACCGGAAGGGCTCGGAGAACCGTAACACAAAGATCACACCCGAATTTATCATATCGCGCACGAGCATAACCGGCCCGGGACTCGGTGAAGGAAACCATAACACATGCACGGCGGAGTCGTGAGCATACATATGCATAAAATCGTAATCATAAATCATTAAGTAAGTAAGAAAATTCATATGCAAAAGTCCAAACGAAACGAAACTTACATTTTTCCAAAGGTCGTCCCGAATAGGCATAGAAAAGTCGCGGGCCCCACGGACGGGTGTCGACCCCCGTCCGAGCCCGACTAGGGTAGGTAGGGGGAAGTTATGTCTTATAGACATACATATCATGTTTGGGGGCGATCCGAGCTCGTATGCAAAAGTTACGGACGTTTGAAGTTCGGGACCCTTTTATAGTCAAAATTCTTTATAAAACCTTTGAAATTCATTCTTTTGAAAACGTGAAAATCTTATTTTGGTCCCATTAAGGAGTAGATCTTAAGAAACGAACAAAGTACATACCTAAGCTCGGATTCTAAGAGTAGAATTACCCCAAGGCTCGGGTCATAGCCTATTAGTACTAAGACATGCCAAAGAAAGAAAGGTGAGCCTTACATACCTTGGCCGTCCTTTAAGCTAATCCAATTTGCGCCTCGGCTTCTCAAGATCTACAACACATCCATGGCATCAAGCATTGAAGAATCTCATTCCAAGCCATTACTTTTTCTACGAAAATTTCGACAGCACCTCCCCTATATATTCACCATCCCCGAGAATTCAACTCGGTTAATATCAACAACAACCAAACCAACAACCAAACCACAATATCAATATTCAATTCACAATGCATTCCGACATTACCAATTCTTTCTACACGACTTTAATAGCATACATAATCTTCTAACAACATTCATAATCTACTCATGCCAATCACTTACGTTCAAACTAATATCAACGTTTACACGTTCGATTACCAATTTAACCCGTTCAAACCATATACAAGAATACTTTAAGCAATTCATACAATATTTCAAACAAGCCAAATATTATTCCAACTTACCCGAAATTGCCTCCAAACCCGAGAATAACACCAAACATATTCTTTCCTTCACACTTCACAAATGACATCAACAAACCATGCTTAAACAACATTATTCTTAAAAGCTCAAGAAATTTCATTACATCATATTAATCCTTACAATCAGCCCACACCATTTTTGCTTCGACTAGTGGATCATTAGCCATCATTTTTACATCATATAACGCATGACGACAACAACCAAAACACCATATAACATTAACTCACCATGGCTGCCCCCAAAACTGTCCACACGGCCAGCCCTTCAACACACACAACTTCATACTTTTCATCCATTTCAACACATTACAACAACACTCAAAACATGCTAAATACAAGTAGTTCATCACTTCTACACGACAACACATTCACATGGCCATAACATACTATATACGGCCACCACAATACTCCATATTTTCATGAGTTTCACTTGTTTCTACATATCACAACATGCATATACACCTACAAAACATTAAAAGAAGGTTGAATCTCACCTCTTCATCTCTCTTTGTCCCTCGGCTAGAACTTGTTTGTTGCCAAACGAATGGTTTTCTTGTTCCACCAACTACTCCACGTCGTAGAGGACCCTCTAATTAGTAAGGAAGCAAGAAGAAAATATTTTTCCATGGCCACCATAAGAGGCGGTTCGGCCAGCTTCTATGGCAGCCGAACTCCCTATCTCTTTTTCTCTCTTCTTTTTTCTTGATTTCTCTAGAAATTAATTGAAGACTTGTGTCTTGTATGCTACACTTGTATATATATATAAATATATATGGGCACATGCCTTGTCATGTGCCCCTTGGACGTTTTTCTCCTCCTTTATTTGTCTCCAATTTTCTTCCATTTTCTAGAAATTCCTTTGAATAATAAAAGATGACTTATATGATCACATGTCATCTAATTCCATACATTTCTATGCCAAGCTTCCATGTGGCCATGGCCCACCTCATTCTTGTTTCATGAATTTTAAATTTTCCATAATGCCTCCTTAGTCCCAAATTTTTCCTTAATGCTTTCTTCCAACAAAATCATGAACCATTTGTCGTAAAACTAAGTCGAAAGATAACCTTATCCATAATTCTTCGCAACCAACTTAAAAATATTCCGACGTGCGAAATGCGAGGTATAACAATAAATTGGCCACACGCGACCCATACGCATAAAAGAAAAGCATACAAACCTTATCATCCCAGTGTTCCCTCATATAGCTCTTCCGGGCTAAAATAAGTGCATTATCTCGTGGGGGTCCAATATTTTGTTTCACAATTGGGACACAACATCTGAGTAATGATGGAAATAGGGGTGTTCAGATACTCTAATTATTACACTTCATTTAATACATTCCCCTTTCTTACCCCATAAGGGCATCAAATCTTACATGGTTTGCAACTCTATCTCGCTGGGTTTCATTAGTGAAGTATAATTGCTTGCTAGTCACATCACCGCTCTTGGCTGGTTCATGTTCGTATACATCTATACATATACAGATAT
>NC_081345.1:72417523-72423770 GCF_029784015.1 Lycium ferocissimum
TATTATTATTATTATTATTATTATTATTATTATTATTATTATTATTATTATTTTTTTTTAACTTATTTTATTATTATTGTTATTATTATTATTATTGTTATTATTATTATTATTATTATTATTATTATTATTATTATTATTATTATTATTATTATTATTATTATTATTATTATTATTATTATTATTATTATTATTATTATTATTATTATTATTATTATTTTTTTTGTTTTTAGTATTTAGTTGATTCCCGTTACTGGATTTGGGGTGGATTTATTTACTTGTTATTTTGGGAGACTTTTTATTTTACCTTCTTAATGACACTACTATATATTGTGAATTTGGGTTAAGGGTTAATATCGAGGTGAGAAATGTAGGTGCCCGCGCGACTTAATTAGTGAAATTGGACGTGATAGAATTATTAAGACGTTCTCATTACCTTAAGTTCTTCCAAATGAATTCAAGTTCATCACGTATCAACTCATGGGAAATCACAATCATGTCAATATAGACCCAATTCAAAAGTAACAAAGGGATGACCACTTTAGGTTCTCTAACCGCATAGAAGTACCACATCGGGGCTACCAACCCAAAATGGCTATCCTTCCTCCCAAATAGCTTGACAAAGACTACATCGGAGTTACCAATCCTCAATGGCCACTTCCTCCCGAATGGCTATACTAACCTTACTAGGATTCATAATGACTACCTTTCATCTTGGGTAGCTAGGCCAAACACAAACAACAGAAATAATGGCCTATTAGCCTAATCACAATCATAACATAGACCTTAATCAGTCATATGGATTATGTTCATCATCCCGTTAGTAGGGGAATATCAAGTCGTTAATCGATTTAGAAACAATGTTCAAATCATCAATCAAATTCAATTCAAAGAAACTCGTTCATAGGGAAAAACATAGTAAAGACCAAAGCTTTCGGAAACTTTTAAACATCCCTTATAGGGGTAAAGTATGTTCAAAGTTCAAGGCTTTATATGTCAAATTCAATCATCCATCGATAGGGAAAAATCAAGACTATATATATATATATATATATATATATATATATATATATGTTGATGCGTGCTTGCCCTCACGCACACGAAACCTTGTCAAAGAAACCATTTTTAAATTTGAAAAGTATGTTAGAAAGAGACATACCTCAAATCCCACCAACAACGCTCTTTAATGAAATTTATGAGGTTCAACAATAACTCTACAATCAATTAGGATGACAAAGATTAAAACTTTAATCTGATTCCACCCATCTCCTCTTTTTTTTTTTTTTTGGAAAAACTAAGGTTTTTAAGCCAACATTCATGTTCTTGACATCTCATGAATCACCCATGGATTTTAACGCATTTCAAACAAGATACGAACTCAAAAATAATTCCATAACAATACTTGAATTAAGGAAGCTTACCTCACTAAGACTTCTCAACGTTTTTTTCTCTTCCACCATCCTTGAATTGAATTCTCATAATCTAGGAAATGAATGATGATTCTAGTATTAATCCGTGTTAAATTGACGTAACAATCATGGGTTTTGAGAAGGAATTCACCTTGAATGTTTTAGAGAAGACCTATGGTGTTTTCTCTCCAAAAAAGTCAGTTTAGAACGAAGCGGGAAAAGTTTTACGAAGTTGAAGATATCTAAAATTCGGGAAAATTGCACCAGTCAAAAGTTGTCCGTCGTGGCTGCATCGCATCGTGCACATTATATATTTTGATGGTGCCAATTTTTCCCCGTCCTAGAAACTTGGCCTAGCGCGGCGCAGCGCCAGACGCAGTGCGCATCGCGCTCACCTTATTTTTCACTGAATCTATAGTGTTTAGTAAATAATTCATAACTTCTCGTACCGATGTCCGATTGACCCATTCTTTATATCATTGGACAGATATTTCAGAGTGCTACACTTTCATGTTTTGCATTTTCCCATATTCTCAATGGATCTTTGAGTTATACTCGTTAAAATTCAAGCCTAGCGTAAACTTAATCAATACTTTCGATTTCTATCACTATTTTTCTTGATCTTAAGACCACATTTACACATAAACTTACTTCAATAGCACTTCAAATTAGCTAAAACGTCACATTATCACTCTCTTAACGTATTCAAATCTAACCCAAATTTATGGAGTGTTATATTATCCCCCTTGGGATTATTCGTTCACAAATGAGAGTCATACCAAAAAATTCAACGAAGTCCCCAAAATTGTTTCTCTAGAAATTTCTCTAGTTTTCTTTGCAGCTCGAGAGATCATAGAAACAATGAAAATGCAGCTAACACCCAAACAATAATAATATGGTCCTCACAGGGACTCCTACAACTAGAATACTTATAAATAAAAGCATAATACAGCTTCATACCATTAGCCAACACTTGCGTAATTTGCAATAACTAGAAGGTTCAACACGTACCTGAAATTTTAGACTTCGGGACTGGGGCACTGGCTGCCGATGGAGCGGGTCCTAATGACTTGTTATTGAAAAATTGTCTGCCTCCACCTCCCCGAGATCCTCCATGGCTGAAGTTACCTGTGGCCTTAGCTATTTTACTGATTTCACTGCCTCTCTATTTCAGTAGTTGCTCTTCTTCCTTCTTTATGTCCTAGTTACCTTGTGCAAAAGCAACCATCGTGGTAATGGTCATGTCTTTATTCTGAGCAGCGCTATTAGCATCACCAATGGATCTGCTAGTTTATTTCCTTCCCTCAAAATATGTGTAACTTGACCTCTATCCCTATCTTTGATTTCCTTGATTTCTTCCACCCGTATTGATATAATCCATGGTGGTTTCAAATCCTCTGACAAAAACTTTTGAATTATTTCTGAATCTATTTGCATTATTATATGATTCAGCTGCTTAGCTTTACAGTACTTCATAGCTTTTGTGATTGCCCTTACTTCTGCCTCAGTCTTTGTATTCTGTTTGTGCATACATCAAATTCCCCTCTGAATTACTTAAGCATTTCTTTCTTTCTTTCTTTCTTTCTTTCTTTCTTTCTTTCTTTCTTTCTTTCTTTCTTTCTTTCTTTATCGCGTGACTTGATTTCAACTTGAACTATAAATCTCTCTTGTTTCATTCTCTCACGTGTAGCGAGCACACGTGCAATCATAGCTGGTGAGCAGGAGCTTGTGCCCAAGGCCATGACAACTACAAGACGTAGAGGCGAAGGCAGAGGATGAATTGGAACTCAGGTAGACATATAAGAATAGAGTTACTTGAAAGAAAACAAGAAAATAATGCGGAAAAGAAAATATGAAGATTAAAGACAGAAAATTAAAGATAGTGAACTTCGAGAATAAAATTTTCAGATTTCAAATTAATTGCTAAGAATCCTAATTAATTGTTGTAGCCCTAATTAGCGGATTAAAGCTAATCATGTTTATTAGCAGATTAAATTCAAGCACTTAAAAGAAAAGTGATCTAAACTACAAATTGAATAATTAAAACTAATAGTTAGTATAACAATAATTACCTCATTCAATTAATCGAGTAAGAACGATAGATATCAAGCAAAGAATTAATCTTGTACCTCTTAAAAGAATCGTTCTTGTAAGATCATAAGATGAATTTCAAGTAGTCAATACACATAGGTGTAAAGAAAAGAACTTGCAATAACATTGGTAATAATGTTGTGTCAAAAAGAACAAAACTCACCCCTATATATAAGGGAAAAGGCATGCAACGCTCTCTCAAATAGCATGAGATTGGAATCCTACTTTTATGAAAATAATAAGTATTAAAACATAACTAGGAAACTTCAAATTACGCATGTAAATAATGCCAAACTTCTTTCCTAACAAATTAAGGAAAAGTGACAAATCACGTGCACTAAAACACACGCTTATTTTGCACTACATTTGGACTTGAGTTTTGTTGCTACCAAACTCACACACAAATATACGTGGTCTGTCACGACCCATTTCGACTAAGTCGTGCGGGCACTTACCTTTCTCACTCGGTAAACGAACCCTCAACCCAACAATAAGTAAAGACATAAACAAATTACCAATCAAGTGGAAGAGAATAATTACGTATGTCTCACCATACTATATAAATAGAAATGGCGCGGAAATAAGGAAAATACCTCCAGGGTTTGGTCTAAGCCATACAAGAGCATCTAAGTGAAATTATACAAGTCTGGAATATAATAATACATCAATCTGTCTATGTCTCAGAGTAGAAAGTAAGACATAATAATGAGAGGGGTCTTCAAGGCAGCGAGGGACTCGTGCTCACCCTAGGAACTCGATGCTATGCTGATGGCGACTATCAGCCACGAGAGATGGAAGCAGACCCAACCTGGAACTCTGCATTCATAAGGGAATACAATAAGTGCAGGTCAGTATAAAGTCACAGTACTGGTAGGTATCATCACCCGACTAAGTATAGCTAACATAATTCAGACAATAAAGCAAGATACGCAAATAAATCAACAAGTATAAGTCAAACATAATCGGAACCAAGTACACATCATGGCCTAAGTAGAGCATCTAAACCCAAATGTGCCAAGTCTTAATATGTCCAATCCGAAACTAACATCACAAGTAAAACACCAAATCATCTCAATATAAGCCATGATGCAATGTAATGCAATGCAATGTCATGCAATGCTATGTACACATGTACTCCGAAAAGGGTCAAAAGGGCCGGAAATGCAATAACGACCAAACAGGTCGTTACATGGTCATACAAGTAATATAGTGAGTGGAGAATCGAGTGTTGAACCCAAGAGACTTATGATCAACTGTTATCATGCTTAACTAAAACAAAATGTTTATTCAAGTATTTTCCCACAAGTGATTTTTGATTATTTTTTTTTTTTTGTTAAATTCTCATTAGGTTCAGCCTAATTTTTTTTATTAATAATAAAAATAAAGAATACATCATCCAGAAAATAACAGCATGTCTAAAGTGTGGCTAGCTAGAATAAAAAATAATTGACTAATGAACAACTGCTTTTTAAACTAGCATTAACACTGGAAACTAATAAAACTTTTGTGTTGCTTTTCCTCTCTTTGAATCTTCTGTTGCCTCATGAGTATTTATATTGGTTTGTTGTTGTTGTACACATCAGAAGTGTGACATCAATTATCTTTATGGCTTTGATTTTCAAATTTAATTGTTGACTCTTATTCATGTTGAGAAGTCTTTTTCCCTGAGTTGATAGTGATATAAAGGAATGGAACTTACTATATCAGGATTTTCGAACACATAGTTTGCAACCCCAAAATCTGAAAGTCATCGTACAAGGACTCTAAAATATAAAGGTGTCTAAAAAGTAAATAACTGTTAACATAAGTGTTACACCTCGGAAATTTCCCTTAGCGTACAAGTGAATAGACTCATGAGGGACATGATGAACATGAGGTTTAGATGAGCTAGAGATAGTAATCGATCGACCTAATTAAGATTTCCAAAGACATCTGAGTTAAGAAAAGGAAGTTGTTAAAGAGAAGCGAGTTGTAAGTTGAGAGTATCGGATAAGGAGTACGAGCATTGAGTTAATGGCGTATGAATGATGCCCCAAGGGAGAGTTATAACGTCCCTTAGAATGGTATTGAAGTGGTGAACAAGTGTTAAGAAGGTTCCACAAGGATCGGCGATCAAACGAGTCGACGAAACAACTTTCGGAAACCTAGGCAAACATACGGCTGCACATGCGGCCGTATAAAATCTCTTGGCCGTATGTCGGCCCGTAGAATTAGCCCCGAATGAATTAAGCCTTTGGATCAAATGTACGGTACAACATACGGATTGGTATAAATTATACGGACCGTATGTTGGTCCGTATATTTCCAATCGAAATTTGAAACTCATTTTATATAAGAGACCTCATTTCATCTCCCACCTCCTCCATTCAAGAAACCTCTAAGTGTTCCAAACACTTCATCCATGAGAAAACAAGAGAAATCAAAGATCATCAACTAGAAATAGGGTGAAACAAGTGGAAGAAACTTCATCAAAGTCATTCAACCCAAGAAATTCCAAGAGAGAGAAAGTAGGGTTTTGGTAGAAAAGGTGAATTATCATCCAAGGCCTATCCCTTCATCATCTAAGGTAAGTTTCATGTTTATTACATGCTAATTGAAGTATTTTAAGTTGAGATTCATGGATTGTAGAAGAGCACCACAAATGGGTCATTAAATGGATGAATATTGTCATTAGTGATTAGTAGGAATTGAATCATGGAAATGAATGTGTTGATGATATAAATGTGTTATAAATGACCTATAGAACA
>NC_081345.1:72423870-72460484 GCF_029784015.1 Lycium ferocissimum
TATTAAAGTTGTAATAATTGTGTTCTACTTTTACTTTCGGCTACTTTTTGGTCGCTTTTGATTTTACTTTACTTTTACTTTTTATCTAGCCATCATGTTGTTGGCCATTCACTTTTTAATTTTGTTGTTTTGTATTTCTGATCCGTTATATAAGGATCGTTCTTCTCAGTTGAGAGGCAAGTCTTGGATCCCCCAAGCACGAGCTCTCTCCCACTCCCTCTTGTAAAAATCTTCTCTCTTAAATAAAAGTTTGTTTGTATAAATCCTCTCTGCTGAGCACAACCTTCATCCTTAAGGTATAATTTTTATTTTTCTTTTAGTTTCTTTATTTTTAAATTCAGTTCATGTTTAGCCTTATAGGCTAAATACTCCGTTGAATTACGTCACACTAGACTACTGAGATCATGGTAATAATGCTTTAATGCATCATGATCGAAACCAAAATATGATGTTTAAGGTTAGGTAAGAGGCCGACGGAAGTGATCGTTCATAACCAGGCGGTGGTCCTGTTTTTGGCCCGCTTAGCCAAGGATGGCGTTTTAGGGCGTTTGTTGGACTTGTTACGTAGGAACAACCCCAACGCAGGGGTCGATAACCTAGTAAAACTGTTGTTACCTAGATGTCATCATATGGCGGCGCGATCCTTTTGTCCTTATGGTATCGAGCCATGGTTATTTTCGGTAGTAATAGGTGATGTAATTCAACGTTTTCATAATAATAATAATAATAATAATAATAATAATAATAATAATAATAATAATAATAATAATAATAATAATAATAATAATAATAATAATAATAATAGTAATAATAATAATAATAATAATAATAATAATAATAATAATAATATATAATAATAATAATAATAATAATTAAAAAAAATACTAATAATAATAATAATAAATAATAATAATAATAATAATAATAATAAATACATATATAATTAACTTGAAAACATCCTTGTAACTTGCTAGATAAAATCATGAAGCTTCATATAAACATACTGAGAACACATGAGGAAGAATTCATGATTCATGGATTAAGCTAGGGTTCTTAATAACCGTAATGGAAGATTAGGAATACAACAACGAATATAGATACAAAATTCATGTTCATAAATACATAAATATGGGCTACCAATATGTTGGGTTTAATACCCTAGGATTTGAACTTCAGGGATATCAAGAAACGGAGCGTGGGGAAGAACATATAGATTCCCACACGTGAATAGAAGTTCTACATACCTTGGTAAAGTTCCAAACTTGAAACAATTCCCTAGGGCAATTCCTTGGATTTTTCTTGGAAACCCTAGATTAGGAACAATGATTTCTTGCTTAGATTATAAGAGTATATGTTAGAATTGATTTGGAAGGGTTTGGTTTGACTTACCTTGATGTTTTGAATTGTTTCTAGGGCTTGGAATTGTAAATAATGAAATAAAAGAAATGAAGACTTGAATTTATACAAAAGTGAGACGGAAAATTATATGGACACTTATACGGTCCGTATAAAGTTATACGGTCCATATAATATGACCATATTTTATCATGGCGCAAAACAGAATGTCGAGTTGAAATTTCATGAAATATGGACGAATTATACGGTCCGTATAAAATTATATGGACCGTATAACTGGTTTGTATAACATGACCAGTGAGCGGACTGATCTGCAATCCTTCAGTAAAATGGCTATAACGTTTTGTACAGATGTCCCTTTAACCCCCATAATATACCATTGGAAAGGTCTTTCAAAGGTCTACAACTTTAATTTAGGAAGTTTTTCCAAATTCCTAATTAATAAAGGGTTATGGTCATTGGAAGTAAGACCTTCTACAAACTCACTTGTAAACATACCCCGTAGAGTGGCTTCCAACTTTGCTTTGCCCAAAGACATTTCTTATGACTTGATTAGTTTTCAAAACACTTCCTATAAGCCTCATATTGGTTCTATTATATTATCATCTTAAGAGTCAAACCTTCGCCCGAAGCTACGAGGTGTTACAGATGTACCTTTATTTCCATATTTTATGATATTAACGAAGATTAATACTTGAAATAACTTGAATGTTCCGCTTTAATTCTCCAATTAATTTTTTCTAGCAGGTTGTGGATGGCTTACTAACTTGGTGGGAGTTAGTGCCTTCACGACTTGTGAAATTGGGTCGTGACAAATTAGTATCAAAGCTTTAGGTTAATCGGTCTTACAAGTATAAGAACAATGTCTAGTAGAGTCTTGAGGATTGGTACAGAGACGTCTGTACTTATCTTCGAGAGGCTATGAAACACTTACGAAAATTCCATTACTGAATCCCTTATCGTGCGTATTTGATTTTGGTAAGGTCTAAGCTTCATTGTTCCAATCTCTCACTAATGGTGAGGACACATTTTCAGGTTCGGGCATGAGCGGCGGGATGTGACGTCGCGTAGTATGGTTTGAGGTGTGTCACCGTGATAAGGACTTTATTTTGGGGTGCGCGTGATGAGCTTTCAGTTACTCGACAGAACAGATGTGTATGAAAGGAATTCGAATGGATCATTCTCAGTTATGGGACAAGCACAAGTGGTGGATGTGCTCATCTGGAAATTAGAGGTTATAGATGATTGACTCTTGTGGAAATGATCAGGTATAATCCTTTGGTAACTGTCGGGTTTACAGAGTTGCGTGATATCTCGTTGGTTTGACGGTAAAGGGTCATTTTGAGCTATGAGCCTATCTATTTTGCAAGACTACTCTGCCTATGAAGTTATTTCTAAAGGGACGTAAATTTATCGGTAAGTTTGACTACATCACAGACTTCTATAAGAGAGAATGATCAGTCAATAGGAATGAATCAGTGAGGGATGAGTGTGAAGATTTGACTACTTTGGATATACTTGTGGATAGTGTAAATAGGGCTTTGGCTCAAAAGGTTCTACGATTAACGGTGGATGTTAACTAATTCAGGTCGCGAGGTATATTTTGGAGGGTTATTTAAGAATCAGTGAAATTAGTTTAAACAAAGAGTAGTGGGTTTGCCAAAGGGCTTTCGATAGTTATTTTGGGTCGGTTGACTCATGGACCAAGATGGACGAGCGATCCGTCGTTAAGAGGATTTTGGCAAAGAAACCAGTAAGAGCTATGTAAAGACGTTGGTAGGAATCTATGTGTAGTAGTCAACGGTCCCCCTACAGGTTATGGACTATTTCAATGGTGGTTTGAGAGTTGCATCCACAGTGATTAGCTTCGTGGAATAACCAAGGTTGGTTGGGATTCTTTTGCGGAAAGGCTTCTTGAAGAGTTGTATTGTGTTGTGTTGAAATTAGAGGAACTTTTAGTTTTAAGGTTCGAATGAGGCAAGGGAAACTAGCATACGCTCAAGATTATGGTTTGCTATGACATTCATGATTGGCTTAGCTATTTTGAAAGAGTTATATGTTTTGATCTACCCCACGAGTAGGTTTGGGTAATTCCTGGTTGATATTGATAAAAGTGGTTTTTATGGAATATGGAAACAAAAGAGTTAAGATAAATACATCTTACTATCGGCTTTGGAGGATTAAGGTTCATAAGACTTGAAGCTGAAGCAGCGCGACTACTTGAATAATGATCGGGATGAGGCATCGTTATATTAGATCTTTCATATAGGGTGTAAGGTTATAGTTTTGATTAAGAAAGTCTATGGATGATTTGACTTAGTGTGTGGCAAATGTCAGTGGAACTTTGAGATTACAGGTTGATGAGAAGGCGACTAGTGAAGTACCACGATAGGTAATTTCATGGCATTCTTGAATTTCGAGAAAAGACTATGTCCACAACAATAGACAGTTTCAAAGTGTTGATGATTAGATAGTAAGGTTGATTATTTCAAATGCGAACGACTAGAGAGTATCTGTGTGGGGTAAGGCTCATGGATTGTAAGATTGGTACTCTAAGATTTTCTAAGGCATAATAAGTATTGTGTGCTCAGGAAATTTATACTTGTGAAGGGTGAAGTTGGGGCCATAGGCCTTACTTTGGGTTATCTGAAGTGATGAACAAGTTAGTGAAAGTACTATTACATCCCGTACTTTTGTATGTTAGATTTGTCGTAAGTAAACCAACATAAGCTCGAAGGACAGGATTATTTTGAGTTTATAAGTATTTATGTTATGCTTAACAAGTGATAAGTAAGTTTCGTGAAGACTAGAGGTTAAACAAATCGAGTAGTATAAGTTTCATCAATATTATAGCCGTACTTTGGGTTATGGTTTGAACCGCTCGCACCAAAGAATTTTGGTCATATTCAAGTATGCAAATAAAGAAATCATTGTATAAGAAAATGAAGTCCCGAAATGATTTTAGACTTAAAAGTGTGACGACGATGGTTGGAAATAATATTTTTGTATGTGGCAAAGGAGGCTATGGACTAGTGCTATTTCACATGATTACGATATGGGGTATAGCAATTGTGTTAAAAGTGATTCATGTTTAAGTGATTTGAGATCAAGGAGATAATTAGGTGTAATCAGTTATATATTTAAGTGCACTGGAAAATTTAGGGAATTGAGTAAAGATTAAGTAGATAAGTACTAAAGAAATAGTGCTGCCACGTGGGACCATTTCATGAATGAAGGGAAGTGACTAATATGTATATCTATACGCATGGATGAAAAAGGTGGTTTCTTTAAGGGAAAAGTATTCAAAACACACTCAAACTATGGCCAAATTTGCCATAACACACCTCAACTTTGCGGGGGTCCTATGACCCCCCTGGACTTATTTTTTGTGTATTATTTTCGCTTTCAACCGGTGACCTGGACTAGCAAGTGTAGCTACTCTCCTTCGGCGCGTAAGAGATGATAAAAACTATATGGACCGGTGTATATTTGCCACGGCCGTCCAAATAACGTTTTTAATTCCCCAAATCCAATCTTAAATCCCCACAAACGGCTAGATCTTCTTCTCTTCTTCCACGTTGAGTTCTTCCCCAAATTTTTTGGTAAATTTCTTCTCTTCATGTTTCAATTCTTACCCAAGATTGGATTCTTACAATTTCTTTCCCCAAATTTCCGATTAAAATTCGGGTTAGCTATGGAAGAAACAAGATTGGATTTGAATAAGCTTTGTATGGACAATGAAGATCCAATGTTGAATGAGGAGGTGCGATGCGATCATGGTGTGTTGCTCCCATTGAAGACTTCGGTCCGACAACAATCCGGAAGAAGATATTGGTCTTGCCCCTACTATGGTTCGAAGAAGTGTAAATTTTTTCGATGGAGGGATCTTTCCAAAGTTGATGAAAGATCGAAATACATTATTCCAAAGTTGGTGAACAAAATGAAGGAGATGCATGGAGAATTAGCTTCAAAAGAGAAGAAAATTAAGGAGATGGAAGAAGGATGTGGAAGTTCCGAAATTGTCGAGATGTTGAAAAGAGATTGAAATGGAAGAACAATCTGTCTCAAGTGATATGAAAATGAAGGAGATGGAAGAACAATCAAGTGTGATTAATGGCGAAATTGAAAATGCAAAAGAGATAAAATCGAAAAAGAAGGGATCAACAACTTTAGCTCTAATTTGATTTTCACATTTTGTATCTTGTTTTGTTTTGGTATTTGGATCGGTTGGTTAATGCGAGGAAATTCTTCAACTTGTCATGACCAATTGCCTTAGTGTTTCTTGTATTTTTGAAGTTGAATGGTTTAGTTTTGTGCTTGACGTTAGGTAGGCGTGCTTGGAAAAATGTCTTTTGTGTTGTGGTTAATGTTAGGTAAGAACTACTTTTCCATTTTATTTTGTCTTGTGGTTAATGTATGTTAGAATCCTTTCTAGTTTTCTTTTGTTTGTGTTTAATGTAAGTTTGAAATTGATGAATGAAATCCCTTTAATTTAGAAATCAAAGGTGTTACATGTGCTCAACATAAACCTTGCTTAAATTGAAAACACGGAGACCGCCTAATCTATTTCTATGATCTCCCGTTTTTTTCAACAAGGAAGTGTATCCAGGTCTCTAGCAGCGACACAGCCTTGAAACACAATATATCCCATGTAACACTTTGGTTTATATGCTTGAAAAAATACATATATATGCTTCAAGGCAAAGTTTGCCCATAAGGCATAAGTATGCCCCCATCGGCATAAGTTTGGTAAATCCTTAACAAGTTTATGCCGATGGGGCATACTTTTACAAGTGGCAAACTTTTATGCCGGATCCGCATAAACTTGTGAAGGAATTTGCAAAGTTATGCCGGATCCGGCATAACTAAATGTCGCCCCTCAAGACAAAGTTGCCTCCTCGGAGACTTTTAGTTAAACATAACTAAAAGTCGCCGGAGGGCATACATAAAATTTAAACTTTGCCTTATAAGGCAAACTTTTTTTTTTTGGTTGAAAGTCTATTTTATTCCATCCAAAAAACTTTTACAAAGATAATACTTTTCCATGTAACTTTGGTTTATATGCTTGAAAAAATACATATATATGCTTCAAGGCAAAGTTTGCCCATAAGGCATAAGTATGCCCCCATCGGCATAAGTTTGGTAAATCCTTAACAAGTTTATGCCGATGGGGGCATACTTTTAAAGCAAACTTTTATGCGGATCCGGCATAAACTTGTGAAGGAATTTGCAAAGTTATGCGGATCGGCATAAACTTGTGTAAGTGAAAGCCTATATTTATAATGTCTTTTGCAATAAATTCCCCACTACTTAATCCCCAACCACCTTAGTCGTTTTTGACCACCTTTAAATCCGGTCAAAAGCTTGACCACATTTGGTTTGCAACATTAAACATGTGCACTTGATGTTATTCTTTTTGAAAGAGAGGACTTAATAATAGAAACAGACTCGCTATATATAAACACTTGCACCAATATAAGTTTGTACAAAAGTAGTGCATCACATTCGTGATGATGCAACATTCATGCAAAAGCATAATGTCACAAAACAAGCATCTAAGCCACAGCTACTTTAGTTTGTTTATGAACTGCAAAAACAAGCATCTTGGCCTTCCCCTAGCTCTTGCAGGTGTAGCACTTGATTCAAAGCTTGGGCGATATCTTATGACAACTATCGGTCCATGACCATAGCTTGTTCTGTAATCCTACCAAAAACTTAGTGTCAAATCAAAACCATTAATCTTTTTCTAGTTTTCTTTTGTTTTGTGTTTAATGTAAGTTTGAAATTGATGAATGAAATCCCTTTAATTTAGAAATCAAAGGTGTTACATGTGCTCCCATCGGCATAAGTTTGGTAAATCCTTAACAAGTTTATGCCGATGGGGGCATACTTTTAAAGCAAACTTTTATCGGATCCGGCATAAACTTGTGAAGGAATTTGCAAAGTTATGCCGGATCCGGCATAACTAAATGTACGCCCCTCAAGACAAAGTCGCCTCCTCGTGACTTTTAGTTAAACATAACTAAAAGTCCGCGGAGGGCATACAAAATTTAAACTTTGCCTTATAAGGCAAACTTTTTTTTTTGGTTGAAAGTCTATTTTATTCCATCCAATGACCATAGCTTGTTCTACCGTAATCCTACCAAAAACAGAGAGTGTCAAATCAAAACCATTACTCCAAAGAGTATAAAAACGAGTTTACTTTAAAAGCTCATACCTTCAAAGGATGTACCTTTTGTTATGGTTTTACCATGACAAATCTTAAGTCATGTCAACTCCTTTTCTTGACAACTTACCATATCTTTTTGACTCAAAGTGGCTTCTCTTTCCTCGACCTTCTTTGATGCACGGCATAGGCTTTACAAATCGGTGGTGCAACATAGGGGTTATTGGACTCGAGCCACATTTTCATATTGGTATTGGTTGAAGAAAATGACAATAAGTCCTCAGTAGGTCTCCCTTCGTAGTGACTATCAACAAACTCAATGGGTTCATACTTCTTATATAATATGGCGGCAAGGGCATGTTGACATGGTATTCCTTGAGCATCCGGGCCCTACAATCGCAAGTTCTATTTCTCAAATCAACCAGTATGTTGATATGGCCCATCACTAATTTCAAACCCTCTCTCACCATTGAAATCAATATTACATTCCATTGACTTCTTTATGTTGATTTCTAGTACCCTCAGTGCCATTGGAGATATATTAGTTAACCATGTTTTTGGAAATTGACTCAACTGACCTATTCTAGTCATTACCTTAACTCTAATCTCTTCAAGCATAGTGATAATGGTTTTATGCCTTGGTCCTAAAATCCAGTGCATTGAAGCTCTCGGACATATTATTGTCCACACTATCACACTTAATGTCGGTTCTAAATACAGATTTACACCAAGTTTCGGTGGGTAGTACGGTAAATACAAGCAACAATATCCTTACCATCCTTGGCAAAGTACCAAGTTGTTTCATTTTGTCGCATTTATCTTCATCTCTCCTTCAAAGGTGCTTTTGACACTTCGAACTGGTTCCTTCTTTGAAGACCTCTCCATTCTTTTGACCGAGTTGGCTAGGATATGTCTTGCACACATCCGTGCTCCACTTGCTGGTAACAATTCTTTTATAGCTGATTGAAGCCCCTACAATTTTAAGAAACAATTATATATGAATGGACAGAAACTAAATGAAGAAAAAAAAGTGATTGTCATGCCTTTTGCATGTCTATCACTGTGTACTTCTTTGCCATCTCCTAATCCCAAATCGGCTATCAACAATTTCAAAAACCATGTCCAAGTGTTCTTATTCTCATATTCCACTATAGCCCAAGCAATAGGCAATATTTGATTATTAACATCTTTAGCAACAAACGACCAATAGGCTGTCCTTTGGTTATTCCCTTTAAGAAACAACCATCCAAACCAATACATTTCCTACGACCACCTAAAAAGCATTTTTTCAAAGCATCAAAGCAAATATAAAAACTTTCAAACACCAACCTACCACTTTCACAGAGTCATCAACCTTAACAACACAAGTACTCCCAGATTAGTCCTCAACATTTCATCCCTATAGTCAAATATTCTTCCAAACTCTAACACATGATCACCCATGATTTCTTGGAGTACTTTAGCTCTAGCTCTCCAAGGCAGTGGTTTTTCCAACATGTATATTAAGTTCTTCCCTAATCAACTGCTCGAAACTTGAAAATCCTAATGTTTGGGTTCGTAATTCTATTCTTGTAATGTTTAGACAAGAACTTAGCATTGCACATGTAATTTCTAGTAGTCTTGACACACCTATGTTTAGGATTGTAGGTTTTGATCATGAAATCATTAGTCTTCTTGTCAAGACTTGCATATAGCAAACCATGGGCACCATCCCTACACCTCACCCTAACCTTTTTGGGCTCATTGACAAATTTCTCTAATTGCACACCCCTTTGAAGTGCATATTTTGTAACAGCATCCCTAAACTCATTCACATCCTCAAAAACCATCCCCAACTCCCACATCACTTTTTCAACAGTTTTGTCAAAAATTATCCTTCTCCTAGCCCTCCTAGACCCTGACTCATCATCTGTATCTGATTCAACACTATATGCATCAGAACTGACATACACTGGCTCATCCCCAGCAACCTTACCTTTCAAGCTTGTATCAGCAGTAGCAGTTTCATCAAAGCCCAGATCTGGACCAACTTCACCAACAGGAATTTCTCCAGGGTCATTTGGTATCCTTTCTCTTCTTTTCCTCCTCTGATATGACCTCCTTTCAGCCCTCAAATTTATGCACTCTTCATGAACATCATCACTTTCATGTTCAGCATCATGTTCATTAAAGAGTTCAGCTTGGTCAGACTCAGAACTATCATCAGTGGACTGGTCAGATTCAAGAATAGGAAATTCACTACTTAATGGGTCTTCGAATGTGTTTCACCAGCTCAATTTATCGGTTCAGCAGCTGCTCATAGGTTTCGTAAATGTCTTCGGTTCTTTATTAAAAGCAAACCCATCCCCTTCTTGGATACCCCATCCCTTTCTTTATTAAAAGCGACCAAAGATTCTCATTCGGGGCTAGTGTATTCCAACAAAGCAATGGGACCATCTACATTATCTAAATTATCAACCATGTGACGGACATAGATTTCAATAGTATCCCCATTTTCAAAACTTTGTGAAATTTCGAAAATGTCCCTATCGATTTGGATTTCTACAACACTATCACTATTAGGTATCCTAACACAAAATGAACAACTTGTAGTATACCCTAGTTCTTTAATATAATCCCTTAGTTCAAAAAAAGGACAACCTATCCACATCAATATCCAAAAACTCGTTATTTGTCCACCCTCATACTTTGGTTGCCCACTACTAACATCCAAAACCCCACCATGATACCATCTCAATGTTACTAATACAAACCCACTCATACCTGAAATTACAATTCAGTAATAGTACAAACAATCAGTACCACACATATACAATAACAATAGATGGTCAACAACAATCACAACCCCACACACACATCAAATAACAACAATTAAATTCAGACTTCTGACAATACAAGGCCAAACAGTGTATAAAATCACATTTTGGGGTGAAAATAAATTGGACGCAATTACAACAAGAATACTACACGACATAAGATTACACATCTCTTAACCCCAAATAACCCCAATTTAAACTAGGAAAAACCCATAATTTTTTAACAAACCCTAGAAATTCATACGACAATTCCATAAATCCTATATAATATGGAAAAAAATAAACTTTATGCGTACAAATACTGACAAAGAACAAGACTAACTCGGTATTTTTTCGGTTCACTAAAAGCTTGAAGATCAATCGACGATTTCGGGTCAAAATCCACCGCGATGTTACCACCTAAAGTTAGTTTAACTATGATTCACACTGATTTGCAGTTTAAAATGGTATTTGAGTGATTAATATGGCAGAAATCGAGTGGAAGGTGAGAGAGAATTTTGGATTTCAAATTTTGGAAACCAAAATAATGAAAATGACCCGTCTGATTTTAATTTTATGAGCGCGTGCATACACTCAAACTCGTTTGAGTGACTTTGTCCGGTTGAAAGCGAAAATAATACACAAAAAATAAGTCCAGGGGGGTCATAGGACCCCCGCAAAGTTGAGGTGTGTTATGGCAATTTTGGCCATAGTTTGAGTGTGTTTTGAATACTTTTCCCTTTCTTTAACGATTAATTGCATCATGTGAATCTAATAATTAGAGTGGGCCCCACTTTCATTTAAGAGAATTCACTTTGATATCTCATATGAATTAATAGGTGGCAATGAATCCAGCAAGAAATATATGCATCACCACCTTCATTTTTGATAAATCCTACTTCATTTTGGAGAATTTATCTTAAACACCAACATTCCAGCAACTGAAATTCGGGTACAAGTTATTTTTGAGGATGAAAGTACGAGCAGAAAATAATGAGAAGCAACGTGAAGTTATATTAGGAGCAATGCCACTTGCAATTTCGAGGAAGCAAAGTGTAATTCTTCTCAAGAACAACATAAGGTTTTGCACACCACTTTGATCTCGTTGTTCCGTTTTGTCGCGTGTTGAATTCGGGCTTTCTTCGAAGAGAAGTAAGGTAGAAGAAGAGTAGTTCTTGGTATATAAGGTAATAATTATCCTCTCCTAGATATATTTAAGGTTTTTCTAGGTCATAGCTAAATTGTGGAATGAGAAATACGGAATTAATGGTATGAAATCGTATAAGTTGTTGTTGTTGTGTGGACTGATTTGGAGTGTATTCTTGAGTTGTTGTGGCTGAAATTCTTCGAATATAGCTTGTGTATGTTGTTTTTGATGTTTTGGTTCTTGA
Organism: Lycium ferocissimum; assembly: GCF_029784015.1. Taxonomy (NCBI): domain Eukaryota; kingdom Viridiplantae; phylum Streptophyta; class Magnoliopsida; order Solanales; family Solanaceae; genus Lycium; species Lycium ferocissimum. The sequence continues at coordinate 72,435,579 of NC_081345.1, forward strand.
TGTTGAGTTGAGGAACTGATAAAAGTAGGAAAAATGCTGCCCGATTCTTTATAGAAACGAGTCATCATTTGATATACATCATATACTAGTGTTCTCTAAGTTGATGGGCGTATTACCATTGTTATAGGTTGAAGTGCTAATTGAGACGAGTTCGTTATTGAGTGCGTATTGACGACAAGAGGTATGTTAAGGCTAATCCTTTTCATCTTTTGGCATGTTTTATGATGAATCGAGATATAGACGAATGTTATTCTATGAAGACTTCATTCTTAGTAAGCAGGGGCATCTACGCTATTCATGTCCTTATGAGATCGTTCACGTATGTTATATATCAGATTCCAAGTATGGTTGAAACTCATGATAATGATGTTAGAATTCATAACTTAATCGGAGGTGTAACGACCTTATGTCACTCCGAAGGAAGTTCCAGAAGATCTGAAAGAGGTTCCTAATCTTTATGTACCATCGTAAGAGTAAGATATGAGGTGATACACATATACATAGTACGTATACATTCTTGACTATTCTCCTCTCATTACCACCGAGCTACGACCAGTTGGTCAGGTATGTATCTCCGATTGGGCAGTATGGGTGGGGCCCTACCCCGACCATGTTACAGTTACACTATTGTAGAGGCTTGTAGACTTGTTTTGTTAGTAAATTATGTCAGTATAGAGGCCTTGTCGACCCTTGTATATATCTATTATGGGTTTTGTAGCTTGCAGAGACGTATACTTGCCTAGTCGGCCATGTAGTTATTCATGTATGCGTTGGGATGATCCCATCTTGCCGAGTTAGTTTGAAGTACAGACATTACGGCTTAAGGCCTCATTGGCCTCAAATACGATTTTACGTTTATAGGTTGGCCTCCTTGGCCTAATTTATCTTTCGAGAAAGAGATGATACGAGTTACAACTTGGTTTGCTCGGGCCTAGTAAGGTACCGGGAGCCAGTCACACCTTACCTATGTTGGGGTATGACAAATTGGTATCCGAGCAAGTCTGTCCTAGGGAGTCTACAAGCCGTGTCTAGTAGAGTCCTGTTTATAAATGTTTTGTGCACCGCATTATATAAACAGGAAGATACGAGGCATTGAGAAGTCTGTTACCCTTCTTTCAAATCCAAGTCGTGCTATAGAGTTGAGTCATAAGAGTTTGAGTCAGGACTTATGTTTTATAATGATACAGAGATACTAGCAATTAGAAATATTACAGCACAGCCTGACACAAGCCAGTAGATCTTGAGGTAACTCTTATTGCGGTCGTGTGAAACCAACTGTTTCTATTTATGGATATTGGCCCTGTGTGGCATGTATAGTGTGTTTTTTGGCTGCGTATAGGTTGGGTTTTAGCTCAATTTACGGAGTAGACTCTTGCAAAAAATTTGTAAGTTTCTAAGAGTTAACATTCGAGGACGAATGTTTTTAATGGGAGGAAGGATCTTACATCCCATACTTTTGTATGTTGGATTTCTCGTAAGTTAACCAACATAAGCTCGTAGGACAGGATTATTTTGAGGTTATAAGTATTTATGCCATGCTTAACAAGTGATAAGTGAGTGTCGTGAAGGCTAGAGGTTAAACAAATCGAATAGTACAAGTTTCATCAATATTATAGTCGTACCTTCGGGTTATGGTTTGAAATGCTCGCACCGAAGAATTTTGGCCATATTCAAGCATGCAAATAAAGAGATCACTGTATAAGAAGATGAAGTCCCGAAATGATTTAAGACCTAAAAGTGTGACGACGATGGTTGGAAATAATATTTTTGCATGTGGCTAAGGAGGCTATGGACTGGTGTTATATCACATGATTACATTGGGTATAGGAAGTGTGTTAAAAGTGATTCATGTTTAAGTGAATTGAGATCAAGGAGATAATCATGTGTGATTAGTTATATATTGAAGTGCAGTGGAAAATTTAGGGAATTAAGTAAAGATTAAAGTAGATAAGTACTAAAGAAATAGTGCTGCCACGTGGACCATTTCATGAATCAAGGGAAGTGACTAATATGCATACCTATACACACTAGTTAGCACAGCACGGGCCCAAATGTCGAGGGTAATTTCTAAAACTGCTTTAGATGTTTCAGTTTGTTGTACATGTATAAATCACTTATAAATTATAATATTTTTTTAAAAATGACGACTGTACTCAAACTATAGTTAGACAATGATCAGAATAGTATTACAAACTATATGAAGTAATATAAGAAATATAGTATAATTAATAATTCGTCTATCTCATTTTTTTAACAAAAGAAGTTACTTTTTATATTCGAAAGTAATTATATTTTAAACTTTCCGCTTTTTAATGACATAACTTTATAATCACACAAATTCTAAGACATGATTTAGACAATTAAATTCTTTTTAAAATAATTGAAAATTTCATTTAGGACTTATTGAGAAATTGATTGAGAAATAGTAATCTTGATGGGAAAATACATTAAAAAAACCCCCAACGTATAGCCAGATTAATTATGACGCACCCAACCTTTGCGGGCGACCTATTACCCCCCAGTCTTAATTTTTCTGTATTTTTATACCATTTTCGACTGATGTGGCAAAAAAAAAAAAAATATGGTGAGTGAATTGAAAAAAATGAAATGTTGCAACTCAGATGCTTAAAATTGAGAAAGAAGACATTGAAGACACCTTCCTTCCCTCTCTTTCACATTTCAATTGTTAAATGCGATTTATTTTTCTCTTTCTTCTTCTTTCTCCTTTTTCTCTTTCTTCTTCTTTCTCCTCAACCACCGCCGCCGCCGCCGCCACATCGCCGCCGCCGCCGCAGCAGCAGCAGCAGCAACACCGCAGCAGCAGCAGCAACAGGAGGTACAAAAAATATTAAAAATGGGTTGAAGAAAATGGTTAAAAATATTTTGGTGTTTGATTTGCCTTCAAATGAATGTGTGTGTTAATGGAGGAAGAAAATAGGTTGAATGTGTGTGTGTTAATGGAGGAATAAAATGGGTTTTAATGGAGGAAGAAAATGGGTTGAATGTTTCTTGAAAATAAGCTCTTTATGATTGATGATTAAATTGAATGTGTGTGTTAATGGAGGAAGAACATGGGTTGAATGTGTGTGTGTTAATGGAGGAAGAAAATGGGTTGAATGTGTGTTGTTAATGGAGGAAGAAAATGGGTTGAATGTGTGTGTGTGTGTTAATGGAGGAAGAAAATGGGTTGAATGTGTGTGTGCTAATGGAGGAAGAAAATGGATTGATGGATTTCTTGAAATGAAGAAGAAGAAGAAGAAGGGTTTAGTGATGAAGAAGACAAAATTAATGGTTTAATGGTTAATTAGAGGTTAATTAGTGTAAATATAATTAATAAAAGAAAAGTCAAATGAAAAAAAAGAAAAAGAAAAGTGGCAGTGACGTGTCAGTGACGTGGCAACAGCGTGGCACCAATGTAGTGAAGAATGTGCAACACTCTCCACTGTGCAACTGGGCTTCAATTTTTTTGTTATATCCCGTATTTTGTACATTGGAACAATCTTGGTTAACCATGATAAGTTAGGGACAAGACTATTCCGGGATACGAAGTCGAGACTTTTAACCACGATTTTGTTTTAAGACATAAGTTGCTTATGATTTTGTGGCATGGAATATTAAGGAAATTTGGGGTTAAAAGTGAATATTTGGAAGTTGATAATTGTCACACCCCAATTTCCGATAGGGTGTGATGGGCACCCGACCCTTACCTAGGGCCGAGCGAACCCGCAGACTCTCATAATACTCATAGCCATGCGGGCCCACAAAGCATAACATAAGCACAGGGTGAATTTTTTTTTCGGAAAACACACATGCCTTTCATCTTTTCAAATCAAATAGAATTCGTAACCATAGCGAATCTATAAACACATGAAGTTCGTAACACAATGCGTACTGATACATCGGCTTACATAGCCATTTACAAACGGACATCTCATACACACGACAACGCACGCAAAGTCTCTAACATAACTCCGAATACCATACAAAGCCTTCGACTCGCGGCCTCCGGAGAAATGGAGCTCGCCAATCCGGCGGAACATCTTGCCGCTTTAACATCATCTGCTCATCTTGCGGGTACGCGCGGCATGAAACGCACCCCAGAAAAGGGGTCGGTACGGAATATGTGCGGAGTATGCAGCGAAAATACAGAAAACGAAATAAAGTGTACCAAACGAGCATGATAGTCCAAACACCAACGTACTTACATCTGCCATCCAAGTCATACATACACCAATCGTGCACACATACCGCGGCCAGGAACCCAGCGGTAATATCACAATTATGTAAGTATACCGCGGCCAGGCACCCAGCGGTTAATATCACAAATATACACAGCTACACATACATACATACCGCGGTCAAGAATCCAGCGGTCATGTCACAGCCCGCGGTCAAGTATCCAGCGGACGATATCACACGCACGCGTCGCGGCCAAGTATCCGCGGTCGTATGGCACAGCCCGCGGTCAAGTATCCCCGGACATATCACACATACCGGGCCGGGACTCGGCGAAAAGGTAATAACAATACACACGAGCGAGAATCGTAAAGTGTACCATACGTATATAATTTCCTTTTATTACAAACTCAACAGAACAACCCAAGCACACCATTCCTTCAAAGCCAAGACAACAGTTAAATCAGGTTCTTTTCCAAACATTGTTCGAAAACATATCAAACTGAACTTCAGAGATCATAATCACGTGTCCAGATCACATGCATATGAGTAAATAAATAATTAAGTTGCCTTCCAAATTCGATGACCAAATATATTTATTAACATCGGTAAGTGCAGAAACAAGTTTCAGGTTTATTAATTAGTATACAATAGTTAAAATCTTCTGAAATCGTTCTTAGGTGTCAAAATGTATTTTCAACTCAATGAGGTAGTTAAAATAACTATTTTATAGTAATCGGAGCGATAGCCAAAAGTTCTTTTTCAAAATCACACAAATATACCAAACAGAGCGACATAAGGAGATCTGCGAACGCGTGGGCCCCACCTCGATCAAATTGAGGCGGCGTACCCCGGACTATGGTCGTTAGGCCTGGCGAGGTCATAGACAAAGGATCCAAGGCCCTCCAATAGCATTTAGGCGAACTACGGGTGTTTGAGCAAATATTTCAACAAAACAGGACATTTTCAATTCAATTCTACCGAATGAAAAAGGATCAAAATGAAGCTCGGATTCCGAGGGAGTAGAATCGTCCTCAAAGCTCGAATCTCGGCCTAACATACTTAGGACATGCCAAGAGAAGGAAAGAGCAAGCTTTACATACCTTACGGACGACTTGCGCTCGCTTAAACTCAAATCCGTTTCGTCGTAAAATCATGAAATGGTCACCTTTACCAATTACTATTCATAAGACTTAAAATTCCAATCTTGAATTAATACTTGTCTGACCGAGATTCAAAGACCTCCCCATAAACATGACACCCCGAGAATTAAACCTTCAAAACAATCAACAACAATACCAACAAACATAATAACAATATCAATAATCAATCTCAAATGCACTCTAACATTAATAACTCTTTCTCACATACTCCAACATTTCATTATTTTCAATTCAACCGTTTGCATTCAAATCAACATAACCATCCATACGTTCAATTACTAATCGAGAACTCCATTTAGCCAATATAGAATGCTTTTAAACGATTCATACGATATTTTAAACAACCCAAATAAAGCTCCAACTTACCCGAAATCACTTCCTAAACCCGAGAACAACACTATCACATTTTCTTCTTCCAATTTAATCAACGACACCAACAATCCGCACATTTAATAGCTTTATTACCATAAATATAAGGCGGCATATTTTTATTCTCATTGGCTAGCCAAACAGCCCGCAAAACTACAACTCTAATCTTGAACCACTAAACCTTTTTCCTACGTCATAAAATTCATAACGACGACAACCAAAATACTAGGTAACGTCAACTCATTTCTTACATACCAAACGGACCCTACCGGCCACTCCTCAACCTACACCATTCCATAAGTTTCATTCACTTTCTACACATTACAATAACACACAAACATGTTGTATACAATTAAATCACTATCACCACACAACACACACACACACGGCCAACCTTCAACTTTCACAACTCAACTTTAACATCCATATTTTCATGATTTTTGTCCATTTCACATACTACAACATACACCAACCATTCATAACACATAAAAAAACAAGATTAAATCTTACCTTCTTCATTCACTCCTTCACTTGGCTAGGACAAGGTTTTGCAAGAACAAAAGTTTGGCTTGGTTCAACAACTACTTGATGTTGTTTAGCACCTTCCAAGGAGTAGAAAACATGGAAGAGAATAATTTTTTTCATCAAAATCTCATGTACACGGCCATGCTCACCGTAGCTCTTCTCCTCTCTTTCTCAATGTTTCTTGATTTTTCTAGAGAGATGAAGAATGATGAAAAAATGATCCCTTGTCATGCTTTTTATAACATGTAATAAGCTCCCAGTAGCATGGCCCACATCACGTGGTAGGCCACTTATGGGAAATTTCATATAATGGCCAACTTTCCATAATTCATTTTTAGTCCCAAATTTTTTTCCAACTTTCATTCTCTAACTTTTTTTTTCCTTATTCCAACCTTACCCTTAACACTTCATACCGACAAAAGATGAATATGCGACTTATCATCGGGAGACCAAATCAACAAAACCGAAAAATTAAAAGTCTTCCATAACTTGCCGCAACCAACTTATGAACCAAACGATACCAATTCATTCGTTGTCCCTAACTTAACACAATTATCCCAAACTATCCGAACGTGCAAAATACGGGGTGTAACATCCTTTCCTCTTTAGAACATTCGTCCCTCGAATGTTCAACTAATCGTATAAGGTCTTAAGAATCTCGATTTAAACTTTTCCTTCATCTCGTACTTTTATCTTAATCTCACTATTACCATTGGCACGACCTTTCAAGTCGTATTACAAACCCATATCTCATTCTCCTTTCTTTATTCCTAGAAAAATTTCGGCAAGAGTTTCTCCGCATTTCTCACTATCTCAAAACCCGTGCACAGAAATACCAACAATGCTCTCGTGGCCAATATACATATATACATATCGTATCATCTCACAGCACACATTGGGCTCCCAATATCATCATCGTCTGTAAATAACAAACATACCTCGTATGCCCAACTCAAACGGCACTGCGTTACACTTTCTTGTTTACTTTCCCCTTTAGTCTTCAACTTGTATTTCGATCGCAAGTCCCATATCTTTGCCAATATACATCTCTCATGCCTTTACTTACCGCGTACTTTGTGACTTCCAACATCATCAATCACTTCCTTCTAGCGTTGTCATTCTTCACCGCAATCACAAATCGTAAGGAGTCCCATCTCCTATGACTTGGCTCTATGGCACGATCTCGTAGATGAAAGAAGAGTAACCATCCTAAATGTCCCGTAGCCTCCCGTTTATAAATGTGGCGCGCAACACACCATAAACAAGACTCTACCGGACACGACTTGCTGCACAACCCCTAGGACAGACTCCGCTCCGATACCACTTTGTCACACCCCGATTTCCGATAGGGTGTGATGGGCACCCGACCTTTACCTAGGGCCGAGCGAACCCGTACTCTCATAATACTCATAGCCATCGGGCCCACAAAGCATAACATAAGCACGGGGTGAAATTTTTTTCGGAAAAACACACATGCCTTTCATCTTTTCAAATCAAATAGAATTCGTAACCATAGCGAATCTATAAACACATGAAGTTCGTAACACAACGCGTACCGATACATCGCTTACATAGCCATTTACAAACGGACATCTCATACACACGACATCGTTCGCAAAGTCTCTAACATAACTCCGAATACCATACAAAGCCTTCGACTCGGCAAACTCCGGAGGAAATGGAGCTCGCCAATCCAAATTTTAACATCTTCTCGCTAACATCATCTCCTTTCATCCGCGGGTACCGCGCTGTACGAAACGCAGCCCCCCCCGAAGAAAGGGGGTCCGTACGGAATATGTACTGAGTATGCAAAGCGTAAAATACAGTAAAACGAAATAAAGTGTACCAAACGCGAGCATGATAGTCCAAATACCAACGTACTTACATCTCGCCATCCAAGTCATACATACACCAATCGTGCACACATACCGCGGCCAGGAACCCGCCGGTAATATCACAATTATGTAAGTATACCGCGCTGTGCACCTGGGCCGGTTAATATCACAAATATACACAGCTACACATACGTACATACCGCGGTCAATTAATCCAAATGTCATGTCACAGCCCGCGGTCAAGTATCCGCCGGACGATATCACACGCACGCATGCTCGCGCCAAGTATCAATGGAAACATGGCACGCCATGCGGTCAAGTATCCCGGACAATATCACACATACCTACGGGACTCGCGAAAAAAAGGTAATAACAATACACACGAGAATCGTAAGCAGCCATACGTATATAATTTCCTTTTATTACAAACTCAACAACAACCCAAGCACACCATTCCTTCAAAGCCAAGACAACCTTTAAATCAAAGTTCTTTTCCAAACATTGTTCGAAAACGTATCAAACCGAACTTCGTAGATCATAATCACGTGTCGAGATCACATGCATACGAGTAAATAAATAATTAAGTTGCCTTCCAAATTCGATGACCAAATATATTTATTAACATCGGTAAGTGCGAGTAAACAAGTTTCGGGTTTATCTAATTAGTATACAATAGTTAAAATCTTCTGAAATCGTTCTTATGTGTCAAAATGTATTATCAACTCAATGAGGTAGTTAAAATAACTATTTTATAGTAATCGGAGCGATAGCCAAAAGTTCTTTTTCAAAATCACACAAATATACCAAACAGAGCGACATAAGGAGATCTCTGAACGCGTGGGCCCCACCTCGATCAAATTGAGGCGGCGTACCCCGGACTATGGTCGTTAGGCCTGGCGAGGTCATAGACAAAGGATCCAAGGCCCTCCAATAGCATTTAGGCGAACTACGGGTGTTTGAGCAAATATTTCAACAAAACAGGACATTTTCAATTCAATTCTACTGAATGAAAAAGGATCAAAATGAAGCTCGGATTCCGAGGAGTAGAATCGTCCTCAAAGCTCGAATCTCGGCCTAACATACTTAGGACATGCCAAGAGAAGGAAAGAGCAAGCTTACATACCTTACGGACGACTTGCGCTCGCTTAAACTCAAATCCCGTTTCGTCGTAAACTCGCAAATGGTCACCTTTACCAATTACTATTCATAAGACTTAAAATTCCAATCTTGAATTAATACTTGTCTACCGAGATTCAGGCAAAGACCTCCCCTATAAACATGACACCCCGAGAATTAAACTCAAGCTCAAAACAATCAACAACAATACCAACAAACATAATAACAATATCAATAATCAATCTCAAAATGCACTCTAACATTAATAACTCTTTCTCACATACTCCAACATTTCATTATTTTCAATTCAACCGCTTGCATTCAAATCAACATAACCATCCATACGTTCAATTACTAATCCGAACCCATTTAGCCAATATTCGAGAATGCTTTAAACGATTCATACGATATTTTAAACAACCCAAATAAAGCTCCAACTTACCCGAAATCACTTCCAAACCCGAGAACAACACTATCACATTTTCTTCTTCCAATTTAATCAACGACACCAACAATCCGCACATTTAATAGCTTTATTACCATAAATATAAGGCGGCATATTTTTATTCTCATTGGCTAGCCAAACAGCCCGCAAAACTACAACTCTAATCTTGAACCACTAAACCTTTTTCCTACGTCATAAAATTCATAACGACGACAACCAAAATACTAGGTAACGTCAACTCATTTCTTACATACCAAAATGACCTACACGGCCACTCCTCAACCTACACCATTCCATAAGTTTCATTCACTTTCTACACATTACAATAACACACAAACATGTTGTATACAATTAAATCACTATCACCACACAACACACACAACACACGGCCAACCTTCAACTTTCACAACTCAACTTTAACATCCATATTTTCATGATTTTTGTCCATTTCCACATACTACAACATACACCAACCATTCATAACACATAAAAAAACAAGATTAAATCTTACCTTCTTCATTCACTCCTTCACTTGGCTAGGACAAGGTTTTGCAAGAACAAAAGTTTGGCTTGGTTCAACAACTACTTGATGTTGTTTAGCACCTTCCAAGGAGTAGAAAACATGGAAGAGAATAATTTTTTTTCATCAAAATCTCATGGCCAATTCTGGCCATGCTCAGCCGTAGCTCTTCTCCTCTCTTTCTCAATGTTTCTTGATTTTTCTAGGAGATGAAGAATGATGAAAAATGATCCCTTGTCATGCTTTTTATAACATGTAATAAGCTCCCAAGTGGCCATGGCCCACATCACATGTGGCCGGCCACTTATGGGAAATTTCATATAATGGCCAACTTTCCATAATTCATTTTTAGTCCCAAATTTTTCCAACTTTCATTCTCTAACTTTTTTTTTCCTTATTCCAACCTTACCCTTAACACTTCATACCGACAAAAGATGAATATGCGACTTATGCATTGAGACCAAATCAACAAAACCGGAAATTAAAAGTCTTCTCCATAACTTGCCGCAACCAACTTATGAACCAAACGATACCAATTCATTGCGTTGTCCCTAAATTAACACAATTATCCCAAACTATCCGAACGTGCAAAATACGGGGTGTAACAATAATTCATGAATTTAAGGGGCAAGTGGCCGGCCACATGGGTGTGGGCCAAAGGCCACATGGATGGTTATTATATGTAATAAAAGATGACTAAGTAGATCATCTTCATCATCTTCAACACTTAGAAAAATTGAGAAGCTTGGAGAACAAAAGTTGAAGACCATTTGGCCATAGCTTGCAAAATTGAAGCCCAAAAATCTTGAGCAAAAAAATAATTTCTTCTAGCAAATCAACCAATTGGAAGGTCCTCTTTAACGTGGTGTAGTTGTTGGAACAAATAAAATATTCATTCTTGCAAGAACAAACCCTAGCCAAGTTGTGAAGTTAAGAGGAAAAGGTAAGGATTAATCTTCTTTTTCATATGTTATGGATGATTTGTGTATGTTGTAGTATGTAGAAATGGATGAAATTCATGAAATATTGCATGTTGAAGTTGAGCCGTGAATATGGGATATTGTGTATGGCTTGTAGCCGTGTATATGTGATATTGTGTAGGAGTGATGAATTAATTCTATTTATCATGTTTGGTTGTTGTAGTGTGTTGAAATGGATGAGAATCATGATATATGTGTGTGGTGATGGTGGCCGAATATGGGTCATTTTGTATGGCAAGGAATGAATTAATTTTGTTTAGTGTTTTGGTTGTTGTTGTTATGGATTCCATGTTGATAATGAGAGTTTAATGATCCAAGTTGAAGTTGTAATTGTTGTGGGCTGATTTGGGAGTTAACGTGGTTGTAGTGTAGTTTTTATATTTAAGAGAATGACATTGTTAAAGTGTGGATTGTTGGTGTAATTCATGAATTTGGGAGAGAGGAATGTGTTGTTGTGTTGTTCTCGGGTTTGGGGTGGTTTTCGGGTGAATTGGAGTGTTGGTTGGGTTGTCTTGAATATTGTGTGGGTTGTTTAAAGTGTTCTTGAACATTGTTTGAATGGTTTCGGATTAGTAATTGAACGTGTGAGCATTGGTGTTAGTTTGATTATATGTGGTTAATTGAATATAATGAAATGTTGTTGAATTATGTAGAAAAGAGTTACTAACGTTAAAATGCGTTTTGAATTGATTATTGATGTTGTAAACGTGGTTGTTGGTATTGTTGTTGATGATTTGGCCGAGTTGAATTCTCGGGGTGTTGAATTTATAGGGGAAATCTTTGTCCAAATTTCGTAGAATTAAGTGCTAGTTTGGAATTGAATTCCTAAATGCCTATAGTTAATGTTTAGTATCGACGATGTTGTTGTAGATCTTGGGGAGTCCGAGACTTAGGTTTGGATTAGCTTTGAGAGCGGACGAGGTATGTAAAGCTTAACCTTTCTTTCTTTGGCATGTCTTAGTTGTAAGTAGGCTATGCTACGAGCCTCGGGGTAACTCTAATCTTGCGATCCGAGTATGTCTACGATTCTTATTCACCTTTTTTAAAAGTTGGCATTCGTAATGTAATGGAATAATGGTCCTTATGTCTTTGGTATGATTGGATTTCAAAGGTTGTATAAAAAGTTTCGTCCTAAAGGGTTCTATGTCGAAAAAGGGCCGTAACTTTCGTAGACAGAACCGGATCGCCTCGATATGCTCGTAGGAGGTTCTGTAGTGTATAGTGACTATACCTTCCATAGGCGGGCTCGGATTGGGTTGATGCTCGTCCGTGGGCCCCGCGGCTTTCCTTGTATAGTTCCAACGACTTTGTGACAAAACTTAGTATGGCTATCGTCCCGACCCCCGAGTATGGTTAGTCCACTTATCTGTTGAGTCTGTAATAATGATTTTTATGTATATGGTTACTCCGACTACCGCTCGTGTATTCTCGTTGTACCTTTCGCCGAGTCCCGTGCCTATTATGTCGTCGTGCGCACTATGTTATATTAGGTGTTATCTTCGTGTTATGGTTCACAACAGCCTCTCGCTAGAGGGCGGGGACCCTATATATTTTGGTGTTATCTTGTGTTATGGCGTTATGATGTGTTATGGAGATATGTCGGGTTACGGAGATATGAAACCTTACGGTGTTATGCCGTGTTATGGCGCCGATGACGGGCGGCGACCATATTCCCGAGCTCCCAGCATCATTTGTGTTTTAAAAGTAAACGTTTTGGTATTTTGGATTTCTGTACTTCTGTTTCGATTATGATTCTGTTTACTGTATTTCTTGCTTTGCATATTCAGTACATATTCCGTACTGACCCCCTTTCTTCGGGGGCTGCGTTTCATGCCCGCAGGTATAGACGCCCATTTCGGTGATCCGCCAGCCTAGGACACCTATTCTGCTATCTGGAGCACTCCCTTGTTCCGGAACGTATATTTTGGTACATACTTTTCTGTTGTATATGCATATGTCTATTCAGGGGTACGGCGGGGCCCTGTCCCGTCATATGATTCGTTGTTCATTTTGCGTCCGTAGACATATATGGGTTGTGAATATTTACGTTCGGTCGTGTTCGTATGGTATATGTTTTGGCGGTCCCATTCGCCGTGCGGCCTTTGTCGGCTTGCGTTTGTATATATTTTGGGACGTTGCGCCATATGATAGCCTTCGTGGCTTCGAGATATATATATATATATATATATATATATATATATATATATATATATATATTTGTGTTTGCGACAGTTTGAGACAGCGTCTGATATTTGTATATGTATAAGCTATCTGTATGCGATTCTGGTTAAGGAATGTGTTTGGGTGCCTAGCTCGGGCACTAGTCACGGCCTACGGGGTTGGGTCGTGACATTTTTTTTGTCACGTCAGTCAAAAAATGGTACAAAAATACAGAAAAATTAAGACTGGGGGGTAATAGGTCGCCCGCAAAGGTTGGGTGCGTCATAATTAATCTAGCTATACGTTGGGGGGTTTTAATGTATTTTCCCTAATCTTGATTGTTTAAATATAATGTTAATTTCATTATTAATATCTGCAAATACAAATATAAAATATAAAAGAATAAAAGAATGTATAATAGCCAACCAAAATACACTTATTTTTTAGCAAAACTTTCCTAATGCGAAAATGAAAATAATAAAGTAGGCTGAAAAGCGAAGACTGTTTCAAACAGCACCTCTAATGAAGAAAAATCAAGTAAATAGTACTCCCTCCGTCCCAAAAAGATTATGAGCCTGTTAACAGCTTATAAGCTAAAAAAAAAAAAAAAGTTGGGGTAGCCCAACTTTTTTTTTTTTGACTTATAAACTGTTTTCGAACTATAAGGCTTGCTTTAGATAAATTAAGTCGAACGGCCCAATTATTTTTTTGAGTTTATTTTAAGACAAAATGACTTTAAAGTGTTCCCGATCAACCAAACAAAAAATTTGAAAATATTAAAGCGACTTATAAAGCCCAATCAATTGAAATGTTACTTTCTTTTAGTTTAGTTTAAAAAAAATTGGTACCTTAATATATTTAAAAATAATTTAATTTTATGAGATAATTTACAATCACACAAATATCTAAGGCTTATTTTGTACCACACATTTTAAAATTCTTCCTTTATTTTTTAAATTTTGTGTCAAGTCAAACTAAGATAATTTTTTTTTGAATTTAAAGGAGTACAAAGTTTTGTGGGACCCATGTGATCACGCAGCCAAAAAGACTTAAAGTTAGATGCACTGACAGCTAATTTGTGTGTTCACTCAAGCGGGGCCTACACTTTATTACTATTTATTTATTCAGAAGAGTTAAGAAGAGTAAATAGCACAAGCAGGCATGTTGACGCCTGACTGTGTGCTATTCACTCTTCTTAGATAGTACTAGATGAAGGAACGCCCGTGTAATACACGGGCCCAACAATTTTAGTTTTAATGTAATTCATTCATGTTTTGATTGTTAATGCAGTTCCTAATATATTTTTTATATCTATTATAATTTTTTTTTTTACTTCAATTTATTTTTTATATAGCATGCACTCAGAAAAAATCTAAATACTTCTGTCCCGATCAATAAAAATAACATTGGAAGCATCTCTGCTTCTACGTATGCCAATTTTCTAAAATTTCAATTATGAATATACTATTGATTTTTTTTTTTTTACTTTAAATTTCAAATCTTGAACCATAAAAGCAACTAATATATCTATTTACTTTTGTGTTTTTTCCCCCGAATGTTCCTCGCTTATTTAGTTTTTATTTTCATACAACCTTCTTTTACTCTTTGAATACAGTATACACTTATTTTTGGCGATTTACATTTATTTTTCTTCTTTCCTTTTTAACTTTTCTATTATTTTTCTCTGGTACTCTCCCATGTAAATAGAGTGGGAGAGTAGTTTTCTGACTTTAAACTTTTATTTCTTTTAAAATAATTACAGTTTTAATATCCTTTTGTTAACTGAATGTATATCATTGATTAACCCAAAATACTTTTATCCGAAGTTTTTTTTTTTTTTACTTTTTGATATGCAAAAATCATTTTAACTTTAAACTTCTCATTTTATCCTTAATAAGATGATTTATAGTCACACAAATACGTATCACATATTTTAAACCACAAGTGTCAAGTGTTTTTTCTTAAACTTTGTGTCTAGACAAATATGATGTGACATAAATTGGGACGAACGGAGTACCAATAATGTTGTAATTCTATAATCTATTTGTCCTATAAAATAAATAAAAAAAGTTAAATTCACAATTCAAAGTATACAAATAATTTAGAAGTTAAATTCAATAGTATAAGTTATGTTTAGAAAACTAAATTAATTTCGCTAGTGAAATAAAAAGATTCAACTCATATTTAGATTTATAAAGTTTCTACAATATTAAACTCTAAACTGATCCATTATCCTTAAAAGTGAAGATGCATTCCAATTTGTACAATTTTAAATATAATGATATATCTTTATATTCTATAATATTTTAAATGTTTTTAGCATTCCTCAGAAATTGAATATAAGTTCTACCATAACAAATGGCAGTCCAGCAAAAGTTTGTACAAAAGGTGGGCACGTGTGGGCGAGGGAGTTATTGCGTGGAATAGTGATGATGGAAACTGACATAAGTGAAGGGGTAATTTAGTCATGGTACTCAAGAGATTACACTACAGCTACAGTAAGATTCTAATTTGACCAGTTTTATTATTCTATTATAATTAAATGACGAAAATACTCTCAAAATGCCTAAACAGGCATGTTGACGTCCCGGCAGCTTATCCCCTTTATAGTATAGTAGAATATAATGGATGAAAAAGGTGGTTTCTTTAAGGATTAAATTGCATCATGTGAATCTAATAGTTAGAGTGGGCCCCACTTTCATTTAAGAGAATCCACTTTGCAATCTCATATATGAATTAATAGGTGGCAATGAATCCAGCAAGAAATATATCCATCATCGCCTTCATTTTTGAGAAATCCTACTTCACTTTGAGAAATCTTACTTCATTTTGGAGAATTTATCTTGAACACCAACATTCCAGCAATTGAAATTCGGGGACAAGCTATTTATGAGGATGAAAATATGATGCGCCCAAATTGCACCCTTTAAAATTGAAGTAAGCGGTCGTTGTCAAAATAGAACCAACAAGGTTGGGGTTGAATCCCTAATCCCACAGGGAATGCACCGAAGAAATATACGTTATAATTGTAACACTTGACTAATAGTTATATTTCTAGGAAGGGGGTGTAAATAATGTTGGTTTAATATTTGTCACACTACTTGATAGAGAAATATTATGTTCGATTTAACAATTATGTAAAAGCACTAAGGTTGCAGTCCCAAAGGAAAGTAATGCAAATGGGTATCAATCCAACTCATCTATGTGTCTAGATATAATTAAACATGGGCTACGTAGATTTATCGAAATTCTCTTGACCAAATTGATAAATGTCATTACTAAGCATTCTCAAGCCTTAGAATGTAGAAAATGTGAATACCCATTTTATTTCAAGTTAGCTTTCCTATGTCTAGCTCAAGTTATTAGATGGGGTTTAAAGCCCCAAATCCTTGCTATCTAACTCTTTTCCTAACTTTTACTTTCTTTCTCAAGCAAAGGAAAAGTATTTAGACACAAATAATGTTGGTCACCATTAAAAGTCATTAAAGCTTGAAGAGTTAATAGAAAAACATCTTTAACATTCAAATGGAGTTTGAATGTAAAATACAATCACATAACTAACACATTTGGTCCCACAACTTAGCTAATGGAATTAGCTACTCATTTTCATTAAATGAAAGACAAAAGTAAAGTGAATATTAATAAAGCTCACAAAGATAATGGAAGATGAGGACAAAACAGAAGATTCTTTTTAAACTCATCAACAACCAACATCAAAAGCTTTGAATACTAGAAGACAACAAAATCTGAATATTGAATGGATTTTAAAAAACCATAGGAGATTATTTATAGCATCCCAAAACGGGTACCAGCTTTGGACAAAAATACCCCTGCGTGAATAACCTGCGCAACGCTGGTGGTGTCGCGGACCTGCGAACTGCCGGTTGCTCCAAAGTCTCGCAGGTGGTGCAGTTTGCACTGACATAGTGGTAGTAATTGTGGCATAAGATGAGTCTCGTAGATGCTGCCTCCAATTTCACAACTTCTTCAAGCGGTCTGTCAGCGTCTGCATCCCATGTGCCTCATTTGCGTCTCGCAAGCATGACCTGCGATCTCCCAGGTCATGTTTTCTTACTTCCTTGGCCTGTTTTGCTCCATTATACTGTCCGAACATATTTATCCAACAAAACGACACAAACACAAGAAAAGTAACACCAAAAGTACTTGAAGAGTCATAAAAGTCTAAGGAATGAGCCTCGGATGTGCCGTAATTTCACGACACATCAACACCCCCAAACTTAAACTTTTACTTGTCCTCAAGCAACTCAAACAAGATTATAACCACATGACATGTGTTCAAGCATTTCAAAAGTACTAATGGCTACAATGGTGATAGTAATCAGTTACAAGCATGCACTCAAGAGATGACTACCCCTCATTCTACTTTGCCAAATCATGATGCCTCTACTCAAAGGTTAAGGATTTAACTATACCGCTTCACTCAGTGACATAATCCTATTAGCCTCATGGAGGTAGCCAAGAATTCTAGGCCGAGAAGTAATTCCTTCACTATGTGTTGTAATCCACATGCCCTCACAAAGACAAAAGAAAGTCCCAAAAACACACATATTCACAACAACACAAGGGACAAAAGACGACAGAGAAGAGAAACAACTCCCACTCACAAGGATGTACAAGTGCACCAGTGCGATACCATAGGCTTTCCCTTTAAGTATTTCTCCACTAATGGAAACACACTTTGTTCGAAATCAATTAGGTTTTGCGGGTTGTATTGTAGGCTTTTGGTTAAGGTAGGGTGATGTTCAGCCTAAATTCGCTTATATTATTCATTGTTGCCTCACATTCAAGTATTTTTAATTGTCTTTTGAGTATTTATTACATTGCTTTGTGCTAAATGTTATATTTTTAATGTGTAGGAATAAAGTGGCAT
The DNA here is from genome assembly GCF_029784015.1 of Lycium ferocissimum. Taxonomy (NCBI): domain Eukaryota; kingdom Viridiplantae; phylum Streptophyta; class Magnoliopsida; order Solanales; family Solanaceae; genus Lycium; species Lycium ferocissimum. The sequence continues at coordinate 72,453,759 of NC_081345.1, forward strand.
AAAGATGAAGAGATTTGGAGCAAAATTGAATAAAAAGTGGGAGAAAAAGAAAAGAGGAAGAAAGAGAGGAGACAAGAAGGAGACAAAGAGTGGTGGTCTAATCATTAGGCAATCATTGCCATAATGATTAGACTATAAATGAATATAATTGAATTAGTGAATTGAAGAATTGCAAAGTACGTACCTGGCAGTGCTCACGCGTCGCATGCCTGACGCGGAGACTACAGGTCTCTGATTCTCTGCTGTCTGAGTTGCACCAGCGTCACGGGTGTGACGCGAGCCCGCTAATTTTTCCCGGTCCGAGTTGAATTTGGCTTTTAAAAGCCCAAGCATTTTGGTACCCTATAAATACATATCCTACACGATTGTTACAGAACTTTGGATAACTTGAAACCCAGTTCAGAACTTTGGACCTAAATAGAGCTTGGAGCCGTCGTGGAGGCCGTAGTTACAGGGTTTTTATCTTTTCTTCTCTGTAATACTTGTTTTTACGTTTTTATTCGGATGATTTGTTATTTTTTTTCCATGTCTATGTGGAGCTAAACTCTTTAGTTCTAGGGTTTTGACACAAACATGAAAGTTGACGTTTGATTATCGTTTCTATCTATTAAATTGCATATTTTTGGATTGCTTATTTATTCTTGTGCTTAATTGTTTCATTACTTGATCACTAATTAGACAATATCTGTGGCGTGTGAATTGAACTAGGGCTAGGGAATTTACATGCGTAATAAGAATAAATAGAGCTTGTTCGATTAATCGTTTCGCTAATAAGGATAGGAATATACCCTTTAGCCTTGCTTAGTTGAATACGGAGAAGTAAATGCGTTCTTGTTACCTCTGGCGACCATAGGAATATAGGTGTTATAGTAGCATCTACAGGCTTGTGAGCAACCCGGAAGATACTCATAAAGTTATAATTAACCCGTCAACTAGTAACCCATAGGTAGAACGATTTGAAGATTCAACTGGATTGTTAGTAGTCATAGCAGATTCAACTGGATTGTTAGTAGTCATAGTCCTAGATTTATCTCTTCTCCGATAAAAATCTGCTCTTTCTTGGTTGAAGTTCATTATTTGTTTTCTTTTATTTTTAGTTAGTCTACAAATATAATTTGGATTTTATTTCGTATTTAGATAATTTGCATTAGTTTAATTTAGGAAATAGTTAATCATAAGTCCATGTGGGTACGATATCTGGACTTTAAAATCCTATATTACTTGTACGACCACGTATACTTGCGTGTGCATTTGGGAGCAACACATTTTTGGCGCCGTTGTCGGGGACTTAGAAATTAATTGTTTATCTAGACTATACTTTTCTTTTGTCTATTCAAGTTTTTTTTTTTTTTGGTTTAATATTCTGGTATTCTTCTTGACATGGCATCTTGGAACGAAAATTTATCGAATGTTGGGTATTCATATTTTAATGATTTTGTGCACTTTGTGGAGGACCCCACTTATGGGAAAATTGTTCAAAAATTTGGATCATACAGAAGATTTTATGTGACCCTTCTAAATCCTATGATTGGAACTTTTGTAAATGATGCGGTGGTCAGTGGAATTAGTGTCCTAACTGTTGTTCTAATCTCTCAAGTGATTTTCGCCAAGTGGATGTTGTACGTGATACTTGGATATTGGTTTGAACTCACTGATTAGAGGTATGGGGGGATTATCTTGATGAAATTACAAGTGACATGATATCTTTTGGAAGAAAGAACAAAGCTCGGACAAGAGATAGACAAATTTGGCTCGGATATCCATGACCTGCAAGCTCAATTGAATAAAAAGGTTGAGGCGTCTGATGCCTAACTACATATTATCTATGATAGTGGCCAACATGTGGAGCAGATGGAGGAATTCCAACCATTCAATCAGATCTTTGTTGATGATGCCAATGTCGAGGAAGTGTACAAAAGTCAGGATGTAAAAAATAATGCAGTTTTAGAGTTGGGGCGTGTTGGTCCTCATTCTAAACATTTTTCTACATTATATTTGGTTGGCGACATAGAAATCAAGCCTTCCACGCCAATGACGAAGTGTATAGATGAGGGACGAGAGCCTTACATCCTAAAATCTACCACACCAAAAAGACAAAACGACGTTCCTCACGTAAGGGCCAAAAAGTGCAAGATGCGACACCTATTGCTTGGTTCCTTTATTTTCACACCCCCGCGCCAGAAGCGTGATAGAAAATTTGATGCAAAATTAGGGGTACAATTCACAAGTTCGAGGTGGAGAAAAAAGTTGATTCGCGTCGTGCCGCGACGTTAACTAAGGCGCTTGTTGGGGGGCAACCTATCTTGGAATTTTTTTTTTAATTTTTTTTTATAGTGTCACGTTTTATTTTGTTATTATTTTGAAGATTAGGGGAAGTCAGAGTACCCGAAGTTAAAAGCTGAGGAGCATGTCTGAGCTTAAGTATGGGGTCGTCCCGACCCTTAATGTTGAGGATTATGATGCTAGCTAGGCCCTAGAGGGTCTCAAGGAGTATTTCTCACCCTTATTTTAATTTTTCTCTACTACACATGCATCAAGGACAATGCATATTTTTAAGTGTGGGGCGGGTACTTCCGATTTTTGAGGTCAAGGATGATTATGCCACAAGATTTTTTTTATTTCTTAGCTGTATATATTTATAATTAAAAAAAAATCAAAAAGATTTTATTTTGTTCTTTTATTTTTCTTTTATAGTTTTGTTTTTCCTCGTTAGCGGCATAGATCATCCACTCCTTGGGTTTTCTTATGGCCTCGGTTCTTTTTCGAAGGGGGGCCTTTGAACTGGGTACTTTTTTATTTTTAGGATTAGTTTTTCTTTAGGAGTAGTAAAGGAGAGGGAAGAAAGACCCTTTTTTTAACTTGTTTGATGATAGCATATTTGGGCTTGAGCTTGAGTAGTAGTTTCCTATGAGTGCTTGAGCAATGAAAGATATAGCAGACTTTCTGACACTTGGCTCATGGTTGTGACTCTATATATATCTTATTCTTATTTTGTAGTTTGTCATGAATCTATTTGTCCTAGAGTAGAATTGATCCATCTTGATTGAGGCTTGTGCCATGTGTGGTGAGGATTTCTTGCATATATTCCATGTTGCGCATCATAGTCTAAAACTTGCCCTGCATGTTATTGAGGCGATATAAAAAGTATTGCTCTGTTTAGAAGATGATCAAAGGCTTCTTTAATATGTCTTGTATATTTTACCCTTTTCAGAAATTGTATCACTAGTTAGCCCTTTGAGCCTGTAGCCTTTCTTTTGTTAGCCGTATTTTTTTCTTGATCCTTTTTGTTGAATCCCTGGTTTTTGCACCCGGCTTCCTTGAGCACTGTAGCATAGACTGTGATATTAATTGATAAATCCCAATAAAAGGGGTGGTCAAGTGAAAAAATGGTGACTAATGATAGCTCCAAAGTGATGGAACGGCCCTCTTAGAAAGAATGTGAAAAAAAAATGGAGAAAAATTGCTTGAAAAAAAAAAACATTTGAAGCGTTCTTCATATGATGAAATTTCTAGTGAAATAATTGATGAAGAGAGGGCTGAAAAATCAAGTTAAGAGATGAAAATAATGGGTGATAAAGTCTAAAGTGCAAAGTGCTTAGGGAAGTGTAAGTCACTATTATATAGTTTTCCTACCCGTCTCCTAGCCAACATTACAACCCGTTAAAGTCCTATTTGATTCTATACGGGCACACTTAATTAGTGGAGATGTACATAATGGGAAAGCCTCTGGTTCTTTGTGCATACATGTGAATTTCTTTGTGAGTGCGATAGTTGTGCTTTGATGCTAAGTCCTTAATTTACATTCATTCCTTAAATTGAGTGTGTGTACTATTTCTTCTTGTAAGGGCACTTGATTCATGTTAGATAAGTGATGTTATTAGATTTCTTTGACAGAGTGGGTGAGGGAACTTAAATTTGATGAGTTAGAGTCCATCTTTAAGGTTAGGAGGTTAGAAGTTTATTGTTTACTTGAGTTGACTTGGATATCTTGCATGATGATCAGGAAGTATATATTTGATGAATTGAGTTGCTATAAGGCCTAATTATTGGTAACAATCAATGTGCTAGTGTTCCTAGGCTTGATTTACTGAGAGTGGTTTTAATGCTTACTCGAGGATGAGCAAGAGCTTGTGCGGGGTGGTGATGTTCGGCCTAAAATCGCATATATGATTCATTGTTGCCTCCCATTCAAGTATTTTTAATTGTCTTTTAAGTATTAATTATATTTCTTTGTGCTAAATGTTATATTTTTAATGTGTATGAATAAAATGGCGTAAAGATGAAGAGATTGGAGCAAAACTGAATAAAAAGTGAGAGAAAAACAAAAGAGGAAGAAAGAGAGTAGACAAGAAGGAGACAAAGTGTTAGACCTCACACTTTCAGAGCATGAGCACGCCATGTATTTCACCGTATTAATGGAGTATCGGAGACGTCCCATGAAGTTTTGAAAGGTACAAGCCATGGAAAGTACGTAACAATAAAGTAAAGGATGAATTACGATCTCGTAAGTCGTAACCGGGAAGGAAAACCTCGGAACCAAAGGATATGACCATTATCAAGTACGATTAATGATAAATATCATGTATGGAAAGTTTCAGAAGATTCCGGGACCAAGCAAATCGAAGAAAATAAGTTTGTCAAAAATTTGGAGAAAGTTGGCAGAATTTTTGGCAGATTTTTGGGTCAACTTTAGAGAGGTATATCTCCTGGGATATCAGGAGTTTTGAGATGTTTCCAAAGACTAAAATGAAGTTCGTCGAGTCTAGTTTCCCCACAACAAACTGTTCGTCGATACGACATCAGAGTAGAGAGTTATGGACATTTTAAAATGGACTGTCAGAAGCCCGCGAACCTACGCGGAAATTCTAGAAACCACTTAAAAAGGCCCAACAACTTCGGCCCATTAGCCCAAAACCGAATTGGACTACTATATATACCCCTTAAGTCATCTAACTCATCATTTTTCATCAATTTCTCACCATCTCTCACCTCCACACTGTTACACCTTGGAAAATATTTTCGTTGATGCGCAGTGAATAGACTAACGAAAGGCATGAGGTATACAATGTTTCAATAAGTAAGAAATAGCATTTGATGATCCTAATTGAGATTTCAAAGACATTTGAGGTAAGAGAAGAAAGGTTGCCAAGAAAGGCAAGGTATACGTTATGCGTCGGATAAGATTTACGAGTACCGAATTAATGATGACTTAATGATATTTTGGAGAAGAGTTATAATGTCCCTTAGATTTTTAATGAGGTGCAAAACAAGTGTTAAGAAGGTTCCATAAGGATTGGAGATCGAACGAGTCGACGAGAATGAGTTTCGGAAAAGTTGGGCATTATACGGTCCAATATCTTTGGCCGTATGTTAGGCCGTATATTCTGCCCAAAAATGCAGCCCTCACTGGACCAAATCTACGGCCACACATACGGTCCATATAAATTATACGAACCATATGTTGGTCTGTAGAACTGATTCGGGACAAATTGTGAGTTAATAAAAAGGGGACCCAAGTTCATTTCATTTCATTTCATCTTCACTCCCCTTCTCTCAAAACTCTCTAGAATATTTTGTCCACACTTCTTCCACAAGAATTCAAAGGAAATTGATGATCAAATCCATCAAACCAAGAGAATCAAGTGTAAGAAACTCATTAGGGTTCATCCAAGACAAGAAATCCAAGTGGAAGTGGAACTAGGGTTTTGCTCAAGTGAAGTGTTTCCACCCAAAGTCCATTCCTACACCATCTAAGGTAAGTTTTATGGACATTCCATGTTGTTTAAGGTATTGAGAGGTTGAAAGACTTGGATTGTAGAAGGAGATAGAAAATGGGTCATGAATGTAAGGATAATAGCATTTTCGAGTAGTAGTTTGGAACGAGTCATGATTCTTGATATGTTGTGATTATAATTATATTATAAATGATATTAAGAACATGGGATAGACATTGTATATGAGTGAATGTAATAGTGTGCTATGACCATGGATATGGATGATTTGAAGTGAATTGGGAAATATGGATAATGTAGGTGAATAAAGACAATCACTTATGATGTTGTGAGTGTTATTATAGACGTTTGGGAGTTGATATATGATATGGAGAAAGTTGTATAAACAAAGGAGATGCTGCCCAATTTTCTCTAGCTTTAGTCAAGTATGCTAAGCTATCAATTGTGTAATGTTAGTATAAACTCTAATGAAGGTAGAAACGTGAGCATTGAAGGAGAACATCCAAGCGATAGAATAGCTAAACGAAAAGGTATGTAAGGCTAACCCTTCTTTCAATAAGGCATGGTTCCTTGGCTATATATCTATCCTTTCATGAGTCTATAATGTCCTCTAAATGATTTTATCTCTAAAGCTACTAAAGCTCATGATTCTCGTTATGTTACGATTCTAATAAATTCCTTATATGATGAGTGATCCTCTAAGGATAGATGTAATGAAACGATGATAGTAATAATGCCAAAGATGCTTATGAGCTCTTATGTATATGTGTCTATGTATGACTATTATGTAACACCGAGCTTATATGGTCGAGTATGATATGTATTGCTTGCACACCACTGAATTTGGGTAGGATAACCCTGAGCCTTAGTAGGAACAGGTATGTATAATCACCAAGCCTTACCATGGCCGGGTATGTGAAACACTGAACCTTCATGGTCGGGTATGCTATGAATATGAATATGAATATGAATATGAATATGAAACATAATATGG
>NC_081345.1:72460584-72476330 GCF_029784015.1 Lycium ferocissimum
ATTTTTTCTTCAAATTCCAACTTTCCACAAACGTCGCTCTTTTGCTAAACTAATTATACCACGTTGAAGAGCGTCTTGAGCTTGTTAAGAATTCAAGAAGAACAAGATTTTTGGATTGAAGTTGAAGGCTTGGGATTTTTTTTTTCCTTTCTCCTTATTCGGCCGAATGGCCTTGTCAAGCTTGCTCTCAATTTTTTTTGTTTTGTGATTTTTCTTGAATGTTCCAAGGCTAGCAACACATATATATATAATACTCCCTTAATTAAGTTGTCACATGTTGATCACATGATAACTTATTATGGGTTTGGGCCAAGATATGGCCGGCCACCCCCTATGGTTGGGCCTCAATTTTTTCTCTTTTTTTTTTTAGCCCAATTGATTAAAATCCCGTTTGTAATTTCCGAAACTAATTTTGAAATTCCAAATTTTGCCCTTGGCCTTATTCCGCACTTCCACACTAACATTTTTCATAAGCAACATGAACATAGTAACTAGAATCAAAATATTGACTTATGACATACAAGTCACAATTATTTCAAAATTTTCCGAATATGCGAAAACACGGGATATAACAGCTACGTTGTATTTCGGACTGTAACTCGAATCACTCGCGCCAAGAAATTTTAGGTACATTTAGATATGCAGTAAAGTACTCCAAGGGGTGACAGAGGAGTAAGAAGGGCCTATAAGCTGACCAAGAATAAATATAAGGGATAATTAGGACTACTAACAAAAACTTGTAGCACTAGAAGAGATGAAAGCTTTAAAAAAGGAATATTTATAGGAAGTTCAATGATCTTCAAAGGAAAGGAAGATAGTGTGCCTATGGATAGCAAGACAGCAGTACTACCTGGGATTAGAGAGTACCTCGTAAGTTGTGAAATTTCAAGTCGCCGATTATATCAATTGTGAGAGTGTATGACATAGAACCATATAAACAATCGTCGTAATGAAACGGCCAGTAGAATGGTGCGAGGTCGACGAGTACAAAAAAGGATAATCTAAAGTAGCACCAGAGAAGCAAGTAAGGAAAGGTGCCATATCTAAGCAAGAGAGTTTATCCACTAGTAGAGAAATCATGAGCAAGGCAAAAGAATAAAATAATTAAGAGTACTCACGAGATCGGCGGGGAGCGATGTTGATCATGAGTTAAGACCATTTTAATGGCAACAGGTCCCAGGACGGTAACTAGATATCAGCTGACCATTGGGTACATACATAAGAACATGAGGACATGGAACTAATAAATGAGTTAGAAAAAGAATTGGGAGGATATGAGAGAATAATAATGATCCCACATGGTATAAGAGCATGGAGATCGGGAACTAAAGGAGGACAACCATTTCAAGAAATTAATGATAGCATCGTAAGCTCGCAAAGCTGAACATTCGAGGATGAATGTTTCTAAGAGGGAAGGATGTTACACCACACTTTTAGAGCATGAACACGCCATGTATTTAACTATATTAATGGATTATCAAATATTTCCCATGAACTTTTGAAAGGTACAAGCCATGGGAAGTACGTAACAATGAAGTAAAAGATGAATTACGATCTCGTAAGTCGTAGCCGGAAGGAAAAATCTTGGAACCAAAGGATATGACCATTATAGAGTATTATTAATGATAAATATTATGTATGGAGAGTTTTTGGAAGATTTCGGGACACGACAAATCGAAGAAAATAAGTTTGTCAAAAATTTGGAGAAAGTTGGTAGAATTTTGGGCGATTTTTTGGGTAAACTTTAGATAGGTATATCTCCTGGAATATCAGGAATTTTGAGGTGTTTCAAAAGCGTACAATGAAGTTCGTCGAGTCTAGTTTCCAACGCAACAAAACGTTCATTGATACAACATCAGAGTAGGGAGTTATGGGCATTTTAAAACGGACTGTCAGAAGCCCGCGAACCTACGCGGAAATTCTATAAACCACTAAACAAGGCCAAACAATTTCGGTCCATTAGCCCAAAATCGAAGTGGACTATTATATATACCCCTTGAGTCGTCTGACTCATCATTTTTCATCAATTTCTCACCATCTCTCACCTCCACACCTCTCTAGAATCTCCCACAACATTCATCCAATCTCCAAACCTCTCTAAACTTATCCCAGATCCTCTAGAACCTTCTTCCAACTTCTACAACATGCACATATATTCCTACAAGTCTATATGATAATTTTTGGTCATTTTTATCTCATTTTGAACATAGCCTCAAGTCCTAGGAAGTCGTAGAAACTTCTCCAAATATATTCCAACATATTTCCAAGCCCAAACCAAGGATCAAAGTGAAGATTAAAGTGGTTAAAGGTTTCCAAGTGAGGTCTACACTTGTCTCCTCTTCTTGAAGATGTTGGGGTGAGTATTTTTAAGGTGGAGAAACCATGGAATTGAAGTGTTCTTGAATCTTGAGGTAAGATTTCATATTAGTTTCATGATTATGAGTTTGTTTAGTAATTATGTTAAGATTTGAGGAGAAGGAAATTTGAGAAAAAGTTAAAATATGCAATTGATGATATTTTGAGTTGTGAATTAACTTGAGTTATAATTATTAGTATCTTTTGAGCATAATCTTATTATGAGGGATAATAATGATCTTAAGGAATTGTCGTATACGAGTATATAAGGGGTTGTATGAAGTTGTTGTTATGGATTGATTATGAAAAGAAGTTTTGGGATTGAATTGAGTATAGTTTGAATGTTATCTTTTGATTACGGAATTGTTGATGTTTTATTGTGTTTTGGGAGTTGTTTTGAAGATTGGAGGGAGTAGAAGATATAGGGGAGATGCTGCCCGAATTTTGGCAGATTCTAAAGGGGTTTAATTTGAAGGCTTTAGATAAGTATATGACGATAAGCCTAACAATAATATGAATTCTCTTAAATGCAGATTACGAGCTTGGGAGGATAAGCGTTATGTAGTTAAGGAGACCAAAAAGGTATGTTAAGGCTAGTCCCTTTCTTTCAAAAGGCATGATTCCTATGTTATGATTCCATACGTGTTTCCATAACCTTCTTACTTCCAGAAGTTAGAAGTTCATGATTCTTAAAAGTTTCTTATGATAATAAAGATGAGATGTTTTCTATAATGAACATGATGATGATGATTCCATTTGTAGAAATTCCAGAGCTTATGATTTTATTGCTATTATGAGATTATTGAGTTTATTTCATGATTTTCTTGAATTGCTCATTGTTGTTGATCTCACCTTATGAATTATTCCTTCAAGGTGAGATATAGCGATGTTGATTGTTCTATAATATAAATCGGAGGTTACCGAGCTTACGTCACTCTGGTAGAGTTGTAGCTTTTAATTGGGCTCTCATGCATGCTTTGTAAATATGTATGTATTTTAATAACATCGTGCCTACATGGTAGGGCAGTATAACACCGCGCCGCCTTATAGGCGGCCGGGCAGACACACCACTGCAGTGGGCAGCTTACTCCTAGGAATCGGGAGGCCCGAACGCGGGCTAATAATGATAACACCGTGCGTATATAGCCGGGCAGTTTACTTGTATATATTTATAATGTTGATTTTAAAAGTTAAAGTTAGCATGCATGGTATCCGCCTTAAGAGGCAATCAGATGTACAGGTTATCTTTATCTCATGTTATGTTCTATATTTCTTGTTATGTTGTTATTCATGCCTTAAATACTCAGTACATTTGTTCATGCGCGTCCCCTCTTGTGACGACCGTGTTCATGCCCGAGATATAGACGGGTAGGCCGATCGACCCATAGGAGCTTCATCAGCGAAATCTCAGGAGCGCTCCATTTACTTCGGAGCTGCGATCTATTGGTATTGGTCCTTATGGTCACTTGTATTCTATGTTGAGGCTCGTAGACATGTATGTATAGTTAGACGTTTCATAACCCTACCGGTTCATAATGTTGTATAATATTTTAGTAGCCATGTCGGTTGGTGATGATGGGCATAGTTGTTGAGGAATATATAGAGACGTGCCGCTATGTTGTGATCTATGTCCTTACAAATTATGATAGCCATGATCTATCTTTATGGTCCACCCAGAAATGTTTATCAGATGTATGTTTAGAGGTGCTCGGTGTGTTAGTTCCGGGTGCCCGTCATGGCCTCTGGTTGGGTCGTGACACAAAGAGTGGTGGTCTAATCATTACGAAATCATTGCCATAATGATTAGACTATAAATGAATATAATTGAATTGGTGAATTGAAGAATTACGAGTAAGTACACCGGTGCTCACACGTCGCATGCCTGATGCGGAGACTACAGGTTTTTGATTCTCTGCTGTCCGCATTGCACTCGTGTCACGGGTGTGATACGAGCCCGCTAATTTTTTCCAGTCCGAGTACCCTATAAATACATACTCTACACGATTTTTACAGAACATTGGATAACTCAAAACCCTTAGTTCAGAACTTTGGACCTAAAGAGAGCTTAGAGCCACCGTGGAGGCCATAGGTAGAGGGTTTTATCTTCAGTTCTCTGTAATACTTGTTTTTACATCTTTATTCGGATGATTTGTTGTTTTTCTTCTATGTCTATGTGGAGCTAAACTCTTTAGTTCTAGATTTTTGACACAGGCATGAAAGTTGACGTTCGATTATCGTTTCTATCTATTAAATTTTCATATTTTTGTGTTGCTTATTTATTCTTGTGCTTAATTATTTAATTACTTGATCACTAATTAGAAACTATCTGTGGAGTGCGAATTGAACTAGGGATGGGGAATTTGCATGCGTAATAAGAATAAATAGAGCTTGTTCGATTAATCATTTTGCTATTGAGGATAGGAATATATCCTTTAGCCTTGGTTAGTTGTATACGGAGAAGTAAATGCGTTCTTGTTACCTCTGGCGACCATAGGAATATAGGTGTTAATAGTAGCATATACAGGCTTGTGAGCAACTCGGAAGATACTCATAAAGTTATAATTAACCCGTCAACTAGTAACCCATAGGTAGAACGATTTGAAGACTCAATTGGATTACTTACGGTCATAGCCCTAGATCTATCTCTTCTTCGATAAAAATCCGCTCTTTCTTGGTTGAAGTTCATTATTTGCTTTCTTTTATTTTAGTTAGTCTACAAATATAATTTGGATTTTATTTCTTAGTTAGATAATTAGCATTAGTTTAATTTTTTAAATAGTTAATCATATGTCCCTGTGGGTACGATATCTGGACTTTAAAATCCTATATTACTTGTACGACCACGTATACTTGCGTGTGCGTTTGGAAGCAACAAGTTTTTGGCGCCGTTGCTAGGGACTTAGAAATTAATTGTTTATCTAGATTAGACTTTTCTTTCTTCTATTCAAGTTTATTTTTTTTTCTAGTATTCTTCTTGACATGGCATCTTGGAACGAAAATTTATCGAATGTTGTATATTCATGTTTTAATGATTTTTGTGGACTTTGTGGAGGACCCCACTTATGGGTAAATTGTTCCAAAATTTGGATCATACAGGAGATGTTATGTGACCCTTCTAAATCCTATGATTGGAACTTTTGTAAATGGTGTGGTGGTTAGTGGAATGAGTGTCCTAACTGTTGTTCTAGTCACTCAAGTGATTTTCACGAAATGGATGTTGTGAGTGGTACTTCGCTAGTGGTTCGAGTTAACCGATTAGAGGTATGGGGGGATTATCTTGATGAAATTACAAGTGACATGACATACTTCATGGAAGAAAGAACAAAGCTCGGACAAGAGATAGACAAATTTGGCTCGGATATCCATGACCTGCAAGCTCAATTGAATAAAATGGTTGAGGCGTCTAATGCCCAACAACATATTATCTTGGATAGTGGCCAGCATGTGGAGCAGATAGAGGAATTCCAACCATTTAATTAGATCTTTGTTGATGATGCCAATGTCGAGGAAGTGTACAAAAGTGAGGATGTCAAAAATAATATAGTTTTAGAGTTGGGGAGTGTTGGTCCTCATTCCAAACATTTTTATACATTGTGTTTGGTTGGCGACATAGAAATCAATCCTTCCACGCCAATGAAAAAGTGCATAGATGAGGAACAAGAGCCTTACATCCTGAAATTTGCCACACCAAAAAGACAAAACAACATTCCACACTTAAGGGCCAAAAAGTGCAAGATGCGACACCTATTTCTTGGTTCCTTTATTTTCACACTACCGCCCCAGAAGCATGATAGAACATGTGATGCAAAATTGGGGGTTCAATTCACAAGTTCGAGGTGGAGAAAAAAGTTGATTCGCGTCGTGCCGCGACATTAACTAAGGCGCTTGTTGGGAGGCAACCCATCTTGGAATTTTTTTTGATTTTCTTAATTTTATTTTTATTTTTATAGTGTCACGTTTTATTTTGTTATTATTCTGCAGATTAGGGGAAGTCTGAGTACCCGAAGTTGAAAGCTGAGGCACATGTTTGAGCTTAAGTATGGGGTCGTCCCGACCGTTAATGCTGAGGATTATGGTGCTAGCTAGGCCCTAGAGGGTCTCACGGAGGAGTATTTCTCACCCTTGTTTTAATTTTTTCCTACTATACATGCATCGAGCAAAATGCACATTTTTAAGTCTAGGGTGGGTACTTTCGATTTTTGAGGTCAAGGATCATTATGCCATAAAATCTTTTTTATTTCTTAGCCTTATATATTTATAATAAAAAAAAATCAAAAAGATTTTATTTTGTTCTTTTATTTTTCTTTTATAGTTTTTTTTTCCTCATTAGCGGCATAGAGCATCCACTCCTTGTGTTTTCTTATGGCCTCGGTTCTTTTCCGATGGGAGGCCTTTGAACCGGGTACTTTTTTATTTTTAGGATTAGTTTTTTTGGGAGTAGTAAAGGAGAGAGAAGAAAGACCCTTTTTTTTAACTTGTCTGATACTAGCATATTTGGGCCTAAGCTTGAGTAGTACTTTCCTATGAGTGCTTAAGCAACGAAAAACATAGAACACTTTCTGACACCTGGCTCATGGTTGTGGCTCTTTATATAGCTTATTCTTATTTTGTATTTCGACATAATCCTATCTCTCCAAGAGTAGCATTGCTCCATCTTGATTAAGGCTTGTCCCATGTGTGGTGAGGATTCCTTGCACATATTCCATGTTTTGAATCATAGTCTAGAACTTTCCTGCGCATGTTATTGAAGCGAAATAAAAAGCGTTGCTCTGTTTAGAAGATGATTATAGGCTTTCTTTGATATGTCTTGTAAATTTTAGCCTTTTCAGAAATTGTATCACTAGTTAGCCCTTTGAGCCTGCAGCCTTTCTTTTGTTAGCCGCATTTTTTTCTTGATCCTTTTTGTTGACTCTCTGGTTTTTGTGCCCTACTTCCTTGAGCAATGTAGCATAGACTGTGATACTAGTTGATAAATATGAAGAAAAGGGATAGTCAAGTGAAAAAATGGTGACCAATGATAGCTCCAAAGGGATGAAAAGGCCCTCTTAGAAAGAATGTGAAAAAAAGGGGAGAAAAATTGCTTGAAAAAAAAATCATTTGAAGCGTTCTTGATATGTTGAAAATTTTGAAATAATTGATGAAGAGAGGGCTGAAAAATCAAGTTAGGAGATGAAAATAATGGGTGATGAAGTCCAAAAGTGCAAAGTGCTTAGGCAAGTGTAAGTCACTATTATATAGTTTTCCTACCCGTCTCCTAGCCAACATTACAACCCGTTAAAGTCCTATTTAATTCTATTCGAGCACACTTAATTAGTGGAGATGTACATAATGGGCAAGCCTCTGGTTCTTTGTGCATACATGTGAATTTCTTTGTGAGTGCGATAGTTGTGCTTTGATGCTAAGTCGTTAATTTACATTCATTCCTTAAATTAAGTGTGTGGACTATTTGTTCTTGTAAGGGCACTTGTTTCATGATAGATAGGTGGTGTTGCTAGAATTCTTTGACAGAGTGGGTGAGCGAGCTAAATTTGATGAGTTAGAGTCCGTCTTTGAGGTTAGGAGGTTAGAAGTTTGTTGTTTACTTGAGTTAACTTGGATATCTTGCATGATGATCAGGAAGTGCATATTTGATGAATTGAGTTGCTATAGGACCTAATTGTTGGTATCAATCAATGTGCTGGTGTTCCTAAGCTTGATTTATTGAGAGTGATTTTAATGCTTACTGGAGGACGAGATAGGCCTTAAGTGTGGGGTGGTGATGTTTAGCCCAAAATCGAATATATTATTCATTGTTTCCTCACATTTGAGTATTTTTAGTTGTCTTTTGAGTATTAATTATATTGCTTTGTGCTAAATGTTATATTTTTAATGTGTTGGAATAAAGTGGAGTAAAGATGAAGAGATTTGGAGCAAAATTGAATAAAAAGTCGGAGAAAAAGAAAAGAGGAAGAAAGAGAGGAGACAAAAAGTGGTGGTCTAATCATGGGGAAATCATTGCCATTATGATTAGACTATAAATGAATATAATTGAATTGGTGAATTGAAGAAATGCAAAGTACCTACCTGGCACTGCTCACGCATCGCATGCCTGACACGGAGACTACAGGTCTCTGATTCTCTGCTGTCCGCGTTGCACCGGGGTCGCGGGTGTCACGCGAGCCTGCTAATTTTTCCCAGTCCGAATTGGATTTGGTTTTTAATAGCCCAAGCCTTTTGGTACCCTATAAATACATACTATATACGGTTTTTACAGAACTTTGGATAACTTGAAACCCTTAGTTCAGAACTTTGGACCTAAAGAGAGCTTGGAGCCGCCGTGGAGGCCGTAGTTACAGAGTTTTATCTTCTCTTCTCTATAACACTTATTTTTACATTTTTATTTGGATGATTTGTTGTTTTTCTTCCATGTTTATATGGAGCTAAACTCATTAGTTCGAGGGTTTTGACACAAACATGAAAGTTGACGTTTGATTATCGTTTCTATCAATCAAATTTCCATATTTTTTGGTTGCTTATTTATTCTTGTGCTTAATTGTTTAATTACTTGATCACTAATTAGACACTATCTGTGGCGTGTGATTTGAACTAGGGATAGGGAATTTGCCTGCGTAATCAGAATAAATAGAGCTTGTTCGATTAGTCGTTTCGCAAATAAGGATAGGAATATACCCTTTAGCCTTGCTTAGTTGAATATAGAGAAGTAAATGCGTTCTTGTTACCTCTGGCTCTCTATGGAAGTAGGCGTTATAGTAGTATCTACAGGCTTGTGGGCAACTCGAAAGATACTCATAAAGTTATAATCAACCCGTCAACTAGTAACCCATAGGTAGAATGATTTGAAGACTCAATTGAATTGCTTGTGGTCATAGCCCTAGATCTATCTCTTCTCCGATAAAAATTCGTTCTTTCTTGGTTGAAGTTCATTATTTGCTTTCTTTTAGTTTTAGTTAGTCTACAAATATAATTTGGATTTTATTTCTTAGTTAGATAATTAGCATTAGTTTAATTTTGTAACTAGTTAATCATAAATCCGTGTGGGTACGATGTCTGAACTTTAAAATCAATATTACTTGTACGACCACGTATACTTGCGTGTGCGTTTGGGAGTAACAAGTTTTTGGCATCGTTGCCAGGCACTTAGAAATTAATTGTTTATCTAGATTAGACTTTTCTTTTGTCTATTTTTTTTTTAACATTTCTTCTTGACATGGCATGTTGGAAAGAAAATTTCTTGAATGTTGGGTATTCAAGTTTTAATGATTTTTGTGCACTTTGTGGAGGACCCCACTTATGGGTAAATTGTTCTAAAATTTGGATCATACGGGAGATGTTATGTGACCCTTCTAAATCCTATGATTGTAACTTTTGTAAATGGTGTGGTGGTTAGTGGAATGAGTGTCCTAACTATAGTTCTAGTCTCTCAAGTGATTTTCAGGAAGTGGATGTTGTGAGTGATACTTGGCAATTGGTTCAAGCTCAGCGGGACTAGAGGTATGAGGATTATCTTGATGAAATTACAAGTGACATGACATACTTCATGGAAGAAAGAACAAAGCTCGGACAAGAGATAGACAAATTTGGCTCGGATATCCATGACACCAAGCTCGATTGAATAAAAAGGTTAAGGCGTCTGATGCCCAACAACATATTATCTTGGATAGTGGCCAGCATGTGGAGCAGATAGAGGAATTCCAACCATTTAATTAGATCTTTGTTGATGATGCCAATGTCGAGGAAGTGTACAAAAGTGAGGATGTCAAAAATAATGTAGTTTTAGAGTTGGGGAGTGTTGGTCCTCATTCCAAACATTTTTATACATTGTGTTTGGTTGGCGACATAGAAATCAATCCTTCCACGCCAATGAAAAAGTGCATAGATGAGGAACAAGAGCCTTACATCCTGAAATTTGCCACACCAAAAAGACAAAACAACATTCCACACTTAAGGGCCAAAAAGTGCAAGATGCGATACCTATTTCTTGGTTCCTTTATTTTCACACCACCTCCCCAGAAGCGTGATAGAAAATTTGATGCAAAATTACGGGTACAATTCACAAGTTTGAGGTGGAGAAAAAAGTTGATTCGCGCCATGCCGTGACTTTAACTAAAGCGCTTGTTGGGAGGCAACCCATCTTGAATTTTTTTTATTTTTTTTATTTTTATAGTGTCACGTTTTATTTTGTTATTATTTAGCAGATTTGTGGAAGTCTGAGTACCTGAAGTTTAAAGCTGAGAAGCATGTTTGAGCTTAAGTATGGGGTCGTCCCGACCCTTAATGTTGAGGATTATGATGTTAGCTAGGCCCTAGAGGGTCTCACGGAGGTCTATTTCTCACCCTTGTTTTAATTTTTCTCTACTATACATGCATCGAGGACAATGCATATTTTTAAGTGTGGGGTGGGTACTTCCGATTTTTGAGGTCGAGGATGATTATGCCATAAGATATTTTTATTTCTTAGCCTTATATATTTATAATTAAAAAAAAAAAGTTCCAATCGATTTTATTTTGTTCTTTTATTGTTTTTTTCCCCTCATTAGCCGCATGAATCATCCACTCCTTGGGGTTTCTTATGGCCTCGGTTCTTTCCTGACGGGGGGCCTTTGAACCGGGTACTTTTTTATTTTTAGGATTAGTTTTTTTAGGAGTAGTAAAGGAGAGAGAAGAAAGACCCTTTTTTAAACTTGTTTGATACTAGCGTATTTGAGCCAGAGCTTGAGTAGTACTTTCCTGTGAGTACTTGAGCAATGAAAAGTATTGCAGAATTTCTGACACCTGGCTCATGGTTGTGACTCTTTATATAGCTTATTCTAATTTTGTAGTTCGTGATGATCCTATCTGTCCTAGAGTAGAATTAATCCATCTTGATTGACGCTTGTGCTATGTGTGGTGAGGATTTCTTGCATATATTTCATGTTTTGCATCATAGTCCAAAACTTGCCTTGCAGGTTATTGAAGCGAAATAAAAAGTGTTGCTCTGTTTAGAAGATGATTATAGGCTTTCTTTGTTATGTCTTGTAAATTTTACCCTTTTCAGAAATCGTATCACTAGTTAGCCCATTGAGCCTGTAGCCTTTCTTTTGTTAGTCGTATTTTTTCCTTGATCCTTTTTATTGAATCCCTAGTTTTTTCACCCTGCTTCTTTGAGCACTGTAGCATAGATGGTGATATTAATTTATAAATCTGAAGAAAGGCCCTCTTAGAAAGAATGGGAACAAAAAGGAGAAAAATCGCTTAAAAAAAATTGAAGCGTTCTTGATATGATGAAAAATTCTAGTGAAATAATTGATGAAGAGAGGGTTGAAAATCAAGTTAAGAGATGAAAATAATGGGTGATGAAGTCCAAAAGTGCAAAGTGCTTAGGCAAGTGTAAGTCACAATTATATAGTTTTCCTACCAGTCTCCTAGCTAACATTACAACTCGCTAAAGTCCTATTTGATTCTATTCGAGCACACTTAATTAGTGGAGATGTACATAATGGGCAAGCCTTTGGTTCTTTGTGCATACATGTGAATTTCTTTGTGAGTGCAATAGTTGGGCTTTGATGCTAAGTCCTTAATTTACATTCATTCCTTGAATTGAGTGTGTGGACTATTTCTTCCTGTAAGGGCACTTGTTTCATGATAGATAGGTGATGTTATTAGATTTCTTTGATAGAGTGGGTGAGCGAGCTTAAATTTGATGAATTATAGTCCGTCTTAGAGGTTAGGAGGTTAGAAGTTTGTTGTTCACTTGAGTTAACTTGGAGATCTTGCATGATGATCAGGAAGTGTGTATTGGATGAATTGAGTTGCTATAGGGCCTAATTGTTGGTATCAATCAATGTGCTGGTGTTCCTAGGCTTGATTTACTGAGAGTGATTTTAATGCTTACTCGAGGACGAGCAAGAGGTTAAGTGTGGGGTGATGATGTTCGGCCTAAAATGGCATATATTATTCATTGTTGCTTCATATTCGAGTATTTTTAATTGTCTTTTGAGTATTAATTATATTGCTTTGTGCCAAATTTTATATTTTTAATGTGTAAGAATAATGTGGCGTAAAGATGAAGAGATTTGGAGCAAAATTGAATAAAAAGTGGGAGAAAAAGAAAAGAGGAAGAAATAGAGGAGACAAAGAGTGGTGGTCTAATCATTAGGCAATCATTGCCATAATGATTAGACTATAAATGAATATAATTGAATTGGTGAATTGAAGAATTGCAAAGTACGTACCTGGCAGTGCTCACGCGTCGCACGCCTGACGCGGAGACTACAGGTCTTTGATTCTCTGTTGTCCTCGTTGCACCCGGGCCGCTGGTGTGACGCGAGCCTGCTAATTTTTCCCAGTCCTAGTAGGATTTGGTTTTTAAAAGCCCAAGCCTTTTGGTACCCTATAAATACATATTATACACGGTTTTTACAGAACTTTGGATAACTTGAAACCCTTAGTTCAGAACTTTGGACCTAAAGAGAGCTTGGAGCCGCCGTGAAGGCCGTAGTTACACGGTTTTATCTTCTCTTCTCCGTAATACTTGTTTTTACGTTTTTATTCGGATGATTTGTTATTTTTCTTCCATATCTATATAGAGCAAAACTCTTTAGTTCTAGGGTTTTGATACAAACATGAAAGTTGACGTTTGATTATCGTTTATATCTATTAAATTTTCATATTTTTGGGTTGCTTATTTATTCTTGTGCTTAATTGTTTAATTACTTAATCGCTTATTAGACACTATCTGTGGCGTGTAGGGATGGGGAATTTGCATGCATAATAAGAATAAATAGAACTTGTTTGATTAATCGTTTCGCTAATCAAGATAGGAATATACCCTTTAGCCTGGCTTTGTTGAATACGGATAAGTAAATGCGTTCTTGTTACCTCTGGCGACCATAGGAATATTGGCGTTATAATAGTATCTATAGGCTTGTGAGCAACTCGGAAGATACTCATAAAGTTATAATTAACCCGTCAACTAGTAACTCATAGGTAGAACGATTTGAAGACTCAACTAGATTGTTAGTGGTCATAGCCCTTGATCTATCTGTTCTCCGACAAAAATCCGCTCTTCCTTGGTTGAAGTTCATTTTTTGCTTTCTTTTATTTTTAGTTAGTCTACAATTATAATTTGTATTTTATTTCTTATTTAGATAATTAGCATTAGTTTAATTTAGTAAATAGTTAATCATAAGTCCCTGTGGGTACGATAACTGGACTTTAAGATCCTATTTTACTTGTACAACCACGTATACTTGCGTGTGCGTTTGTGATTCTTTCACTATGTGTTGTAATCCACATGTGTTGTAATTCCTTCACTATGTGTTGTAATCCACATACCCTAACAAAGACAAAAGAAAGTCCCCAAAACACACATATTCACAACAACACAAGGGACAAAAGACGAAGGAGAAGAGAAACAACTCACACTCACAAGGATGTACAAGTGCACCAATGCGATACCATAGGCTTTCCCTTTAAGTATTTTTCCACTAATGCAAACACACTTTGTTCGAAATCAATTAGGACTTGTGGGTTGTATTGTAGGCTTTTGGTTAAGGTAGGGTAAACTTTGGATAAGAGTGACTCAAAACCTCCCTATGCCCTACAATTTGCAACAATTAAAGCACAATTCCTTCAAAAACCTTTCCACCCTTTTCTTCATTTGTCATTCTACCATCTAATCTTCCCTTTATTCACAACTTTTTTATTCTTTTTGTTTCCCTTTTCTTTCCCTTTTCTAGCCACAGCGTCACCCCCTGTCAACTGTGCCATACATATACACATCACAACAAAGGCCACAACGTCACCCCCTGTTAACTGTGCCATATATACACACAACAAAGGTCACAGCGTCACCCCCAGTCAACTGTGCCTTATATATATACAATAAACGTCACAGTGTCACCCCCTGTCAATAGTGCCTTATATATACATGAAGAATGAAAATGAGTGCAGTGCATATTCAAAATGAAATGATAGAACTTTGCAATGTCACAAAATAGCCATATACGTATATTATACTCATGGCATGCATAGGAGTTCAAATAGAAGCTATCACTCTATCTCACCTTGAAGGACTAATTTATAAGGTGAGATCAACAACAATGAAATAAATCGAGAAAATCATGAAATAGCTTAACATTTTCATATCATTGTTGAAATCGTACTTGAGACCCTTAAGCATAAAAATCATCCTCAAAGTAATCCTCATAAAAACATTCTCATTTTTGACATCATAAGAAGCTTTTGAAATCAAAGAGGTTATGGAAACACTTATGGAATCATACAATAGGAATCATGCCTTTGAAAGAAAGGGACGGGCCTTAACATACTTGAAATTCACGTTGCGGCTTTTCCGCCTATTTTCGGTTTCGCAATCTACCTATAACACCATTCATACTATGGTTAGGATCACTGTTAAATACGTATCCTAGACCTTCAAATTAAACCTCCTTAAAATCTGCCGAAATTCGGGCAGCACCTCCCCTGTTTATATGCCTAAACCGAATTCATAATTCAACAACCAACAACAACAATAACAATACCAACATCAATCATAATATTCCCAATATCAAAATACTCCATAAACATCTCACATGGGGTTCATCGCATATTTCCACCGATCAAATCACTATACGGCTATTTAACAGTTCTATCTCCGTAAATAAACCAAAATTAACATTAATAATAAAATATTCATACCTTACTCCCAATATTATGGCTATATCTTCACTCTTCCACCTTGATCTTAAGCCACAACGCGTCACTACACAATTTTGTAGTTAACTATACTGTCAATCTGACCGAAATTTGGGAATTATACCTGGTTTGGGCTAAAATTTGGCTTGGGGAGTTGGGGATAACTCTCTAGAATTTTGGAGAGTATTTGGGATGTTGGTGAAGAAAATAAGGGGTAAGCCCCTTTAAATAGCGGTCCAGGTTCTGCCTGGACCGACTTAAAATTTCTTCAGCGCATTCGCGCCGGCTAAATTTTCTGCCTGCGCATTCGTTCAGTAAAAGGGCATAACCCTTGATCCATATATTGTGTTAGGACCCACAACCTATGGTTGGAAAGCTCTTTCAATTATCTACAACTTTCATTCTTGGTGGTTTTCCTAATTCCAAATGTATGATGTCGTTTCGGCCCCTCCAAGTCAGATCATCCGAAAATGTTTCCTTAAATCATCCTTTTGGAGGGCTTATGCCCATATTTCGCTTAAGGGTCCTTCTTAGGCCTTGCTAAACTTTCCATGTACTACTCGTATATCTCTTCAGATGTCCTTTATAAAATCCCAGCATGTGGGCCCCACTTAGCTTACAGTAACGAGGACTTTCATCAAGCAACGTACTACACATTTACACCATATGGTCTCCAAATGTCATATGTATATTATTATTATTACACTCTTATAATA
>NC_081345.1:72476430-72525272 GCF_029784015.1 Lycium ferocissimum
CCCACGCCCAAAATTCATAAATTATGATTTTCTACTAAAACTAGGGTTTCTATACCATGCCATGATAACCCTAGGTCCATGTCCATGATTATATTACGTATGAATTGTTGTAATTCCATCATTGAGTTCTTAATATTTCTTTATGATTATCGAGAATCCGTCCGTAATCTATGAAAACCCATATCTTGTATTCCATGGGTTCTTGCATGCATGTTTTTAAATAAGATGATTATTTCATGAATATCCTACATATCTACAAGTTTTCATAACCGTATTATATAATTACTTTCATGCTATGATACAAGATACATACATACTAAATACAATTTATTTCATGAAATCATATTTACAAGTTATTTCGTGAAACCATGCTTACACGTTATTTCATGAAACCATGTTTACAAGCTATTTCATGAAACCATGTTTACAAGTTATTTCGTGAAATCATGATTACAAGACAAGTACAAGTTAATTCACGAAAATCATGGGCTTTTAGCCAATTATATTATGTTCATGTTTTTGGGAGTTGCATGAATTACCGAGAAGGCTCAGATAGCCTGAAACTATGTAGCCACCATAGGACAAGGATCGCTCTGCCCAGTTAGGACGATACCTTAATTTTACACTGAATGGATCCATCAGACACGATACCATCTTATACCCTGGCAAGGTATGAGGGCTCACGGGTCGCGGCGAGGACTAGACTCCACGTACCCACGCGGTGATATCACATGTCGGTTTATGAAATGCTCTCCCTACTTATCATGTTTTAAGTATGTTATATATATATATATATATATATATATATATATATATATATATATATATATGTATTCATGCTCATGCTCATGTTCATGTCCAGGTTTTCAGTTTCAGTTCTTATCATGTTATCCCATGTCCCATGTTATTTCTTTCTGGGCTTGCTTTACATACCAAGACATTCAATGTGCTGACGTCCCCTTTTATTGCCCGGGGGCCCGCATTTCACGATGGAGGTACGAATTTATAGGACGACGCCTCTGCTCAGTAGGATCTGCACGTACCAGCTTATTTGTAAGCCCCATCTCATTCGGGGTTTAGACATTGTCATTCCTTAATTAGTTTTGCATCTAAAGGTGCGTCGGGGGCCTTGTCCCAAGAAGTATGTTTTCCAAATGATTCACGATTAGAGGTTTCATAGACTAGTCACTTTTAGTTATGTTAGACATGCAAGGTGTTTAGTCATCTTTGGCTCAACTCATGTTATTTTCGCATTTGTGATTTAAACAAGTTAAATTATTATGACATCTCATGTTTATGAAAGCTCATCACGTTCATGCTATATTTCCGCTCATGTATGCCTCATGATGATTCAGCAAGCCATGTGGTTCGCTCGGTCACATGCAGTAAGGCACCGAGTGCCGTGTTCCGCCCAGGCCATGGTTCGGGACGTGACAGTTCTATGTCATGTACTCTTACAATTGATATAACTAGCGGCTTGAAATTTCACGAGGGTTCATTGTCACCAGCTTGTTTCGACCAATCGCAATATCCTTGAATCCCTTTCTTGCAATCTTATCTCCGTCTGCTTTCATGGCTTCTCCTTGCATTCCTTAGCTCATCTTGCTTCATAACTCCCTATTAGTTCTCGATTTTCCTATTGTCGGGTGTCATAATTCCTCCAATACCTTAGTCAGCCCTTGTGCTCGTACTCAAGCTTACTTGCTTCCCTCCTTAAAGGCTTTACTTTATGGTGCTGTATTCTATTGCCATTCTCGATCGAAATTTCATCCCATAATAATCCTTTTGTCATCACTTTTGTTCTTTCACTTACGAGTCCTTCAAGTTCCCTACTTGTCATTACTCAAAAATACTACTCTAAATCTCAAATCTTGCCTATAATAATCCCTAGGGATACTCGAAATGATGTTGTACCCCACTATCTGTCTAGCAGGAATAGTGCTTTTTATTCCAATAATTAATGCCCAATGTCCACTTGTAGTGTCATCTTCATCTTATCATTCCATATCATCTTGTCCCATACTTTCCCCTTAATAAATCTGTAACCATCATAGACGTATAGTCTTCGTGATCTCCTAAATCTTTGGTCCTTGTCCTTCAATTCTTTGAAGAATTTTGGCAGAGTGTCCATTATTCACAACCTTCTTAGTTCTGCTTATAAGGACGTATAGGTTGGTTCCGGAGTCCTCACATTGATCCTTTGTCACGTACAACCTTACTCTATCTCCCGTTGATTTATTTAAACTTGATCCTATCGTCTGCTTTCCCGCTTTCATCCTGACCTTTTCCTCAATTATATATTATCTGACCCTCAATGGGTATTCGTTTTTCCTTGTCCAAGTTTCTCCCCCGTTCATGATATCATAACCTTCTTTTTCCTAATGCTCCTTCTTATATTATTAGTCGAATTACCGCTATCTGACTTTAATTCTCGAGAAAACCCAATCCTGATTCCCTCTGTGTTGCTTGCTACCTTAATTTTGACATACAGCACAATCAATACTTTTACCTAATTTCTCTATCGTCAAATAACCTTCACAATACCGGTCTGAAAAAATTTGAGGTAAAATCGTCTTATAAGGGTTAGCTAGAAATATACCACATGTTCCTAAGGTTGATACAATCTCTACTTCCTTCATCGGCCAAGCAACATCACATCTAGAAGTTGTATAAGCAATCCAGAAAATAATCATAAATGCAAACCAGCTTACCTCTTGCGTCACGGCTCGGAATATACCTGAACCTTTATTGATCGTCCTTTTGTACTTTCCTAGTCACTTCCCCTTTCATTCATTAGCTATATATTTCAATCATACTTGCAACATCCTTACCATATCGGACTCATAATCCTTTTTACCAATACTTACCTCTGTGCTGATTCCCTCAACTTCTATTGTCTCTGTAATCCCAATATCATCATTCACTTCCTTTGTCAATACCATTCCTCTGCTGAAATCAAGAGTTAGTGCAAGGAATTTCATTTCCCTATGACTTGGCTCTCATCGCACGATCTTAGATATGAAAGAAGGGTAACCATCCTAAATGCCCTATAGCCTCCTGTTTATAAATGTGGCGCACAACACACCATAAACAAGACTCTACTGGACACGACTTTGCAGACAACCCCTAGGACGAACTGCTCTGATACCACTTCTGTCACGACCCAAACCGAAGGGCCGCGACTGGCACCCAAGACCCTACTCGGCTGAGTGCCATACTACTATTCCATCCAGGAGTCACAACTTCTCCTTATCGTTAATTCAAAGAAAACCTTTAGTCACAATAAAATCTTTAGAAAAAATAATGCATAAGAACACATCGACCTATATGGTCGCTTTACACAATTATCGACTCCTCGACGCCCTATCCACAGGACATGCGTCTACAAAAGTCTCTAACATACACGAGATACCATAACATAAGTAATCTGACTCGGCAACACTCCGAACTGAGATGAAGCTCACCAATCCAGCTGATAGTCTGGGAACATCCTATAGCCAACGTCTTCTACTCATTTGTATACACCTGCGTGGCATGAAACGCAGCCCCCGAAGAAAGGGGGTTAGTACGAATAGTGTACTGAGTATGTAAGGCATGAATAACATCATAATAAGAAGTATAGAACATAACAGAGGATAAATATGACCCGTACATTTGATTGCCTCTTAAGGCGGATACCATACATGCAACTTTAACTTTTTTAAATCAATATGTACATAAAATTATGGAATACATCTGAAACATTTTAATGAATGTGCAAAGATAAATTAAAACATCACCACATAGGCCACAGTGTCACCCTTTGTCAACTGTGCCTTATATATGTACATCCCAACAAAGGCCATAACGTCACCCCTGTCAACTGTGCCATACATATACACATCACAACAAAGGCCACAGCGTCACCCCCTGTCAACTGTGCCATACATATACACATCACAACAAAGGCCACAGCGTCACCCCTATCAACTGTGCCATATATACACACAACAAAGGTCACAGCATCACCCCCTGTCAACTGTGCCTTATATATATACAACAAAGGTCACAGCGTCACCCCCTGTCAACTGTGCCTTATATATACATGAAGAATGAAAATGAGTGCAGTGCATATTTAAAATGAAATGATAGAACTTTGCAATGTCACAAAATAGCCATATACATATATTATACTCATGGCATGCATAGGAGTTCAAATAGAAGCTATCTCTCTATCTCACCTTGAAGGAACAATTTATAAGGTGAGATCAACAACAATGAAATAAATCGAGAAAATCATGAAATATTAACATTTTCATATCATCGTTGAAATCGTACTTGAAACCTTTAAGCATAAAAATCATCCTCAACTTAATCCTCATAAAAAAATTCTCATTTTTGACATCATAAGAAGCTTTTGAAATCAAGGAGGTTATGGAAACACTTATGGAATCATACCATAGGAATCATGCCTTTGAAAGAAAGGAACGGGCCTTAACATACCTGAAATTCACGTTGCGGCTTTTCTGCCTATTTTCGGTTTCGCAATCTACCTATAATACCATTCATACTATGGTTAGGCTCACTATTATATACGTATCCTAGACCTTCAAATTAAACCTCCTTAAAATCTGCCGAAATTCGGGCAGCACCTCCCCTGTTTATATGCCTAACCCGAATTCATAATTCAACAACCAACAACAACAACAACAATACCAATATCAATCATAATATTACCAATATCAAAATACTCCATAAACATCTCACATGGGGTTCATCCCATATTTCCACCAATCAAACCACTATACGGCTGTTTAACAGTTCCATCTCCGTAAATTAAACAAAATTAACATTAATAATAAAAGATTCATACCTTACTCCCAATATTATGGCTATATCTTCACTCCTCCACCTTGATCTTAAGCCACAACGCGTCACTACACAATTTTGTAGTTGCAACTATATGTCGTCTGGATCGAAATTTGGGAATTATACCTGGTTTGGGCTAAAATTTGGCTTGGGGAGTTCGGGAGAACTCTCCAGAATTTTGGAGAGTATTTGGGGTGTTGGGTGAAGAAAATAAAGGGTAAGACCCTTTAAATAGTGGTCCAGGCAGACTTGAAATTCCTTCAGCGCGATCGCGCCCCCTTTGGGCGCTTTCGCGTTGGCTAAATTTTTCTGCCTGCGCGTTCGTTCAGTAAAAAGGTCATAACTCTTGATACCTATATCGTGTGAGGGCCCACAAACTATGGTTAGAAAGATCTTTCAATTATCTATAACTTTAAATATTGGTTTTTTTTTCAAATTCCAAACTTATAATGTCATTTTAGCCCCTCCAAGTCAGATCATCCAAAAATGTTTTCTTAAATCGTCCTTTTGGAGGGTTTATGCCCATATTTCGCTTAAGGGTCCTTCTTAAGACTTGCTCAACTTTCCATGTACTACTCATATATCTCTTCATATGTACTTTATAAAACCCCAGCATGTGGGACTCACTTAGCTTACAGTAACTAGGGCTTTCATCAAGCAACGTACTATCTGATTTACACCATATGGTCTCCAAATGTCATATGTATATTATTATTAGACTCTTATAAGATAACCTTCATTCCTAACCTGGGCCTCAAAATTGCTCAGCGCATTTGCACCTCATGGTGGCACGTTCGCGCTGTGTTGGTCCTTGGCCTTCTGCTCGTTCGCGCCACTCCCTGGCGGGTTCGCGCAGACCATTTTCCTGGCCTGCCACCTGACTTATAACGTCCATATCTCCTTACCCTGATGTCCTATTTAGGAGCGGTTTATTGCGTTGGAAACTAGACTTTCCGAACTTCACTTTAGGCTTGTGTTTCACTTCAAAACTCTTAATATACTAAAAGATATTCTTTCTACTAGTTAGACCAAAATTTTCATACCAAACCTTGCCCAAGCCCAACTTTCCTTCAATGCCTTGGAAGCTTAATCTCCTTAGTTCACTTATTTTCCAATCCCTCTATCAACTGTTACGCAAACTCGAACTCTTAAAATTATAAAACAAGCACCTATGATCTGGCATCTTCTCGACAATAAATCCGATGTCTGTAATTAAATAGCTAACACCTAAAAAATCTTAACGGGCAGAACTACGGGGTGTAGCAACACATGTAAAGCTTGTAACATGGTTGCCAAAGAAAAGGTTAAAGGCTCAAAAGGGGTTTGACTAGGGAAAATATGCATGGGTAGGAAATTTAAGGCCCAAAACAATCCAAAGAAAGCCTAGCATACTTTTTCAAACCAAGTGTCATTTAGAATTTTGCCTTGAGGCACTTTTGGGGCAAGTTCTAGACCACAATCATGCACAAGACGTAAATGACAAAAACTCACACCACATGGCACATGGATCACTTCACTATCTTCTAGTTAACTTCTCAACCGTGAATTCAAGGCAATGATCACTTTTAAATTCTATTTCCAATAAGCAAAATGTCATCAACTAAGTCATGCAAGTTAAACCATTCACCTCTTAAGCATTTATGCACACTAATTTTTTTAGGGGTGCATTTTCTAACCAAGAAACACATAATACATGTCATAGACTAATTAAACCATCAGCAAATTACTCATAATATTTTGCTACACTTGAACAAAAAAAAATAACCACAACACTACCTAAACATTCCAAGTTCAACGTAAAAATAAAATCTCTCCAGAAAGAATACTGGCAAAGAAAACCCAAGAGCGACAAAACATGAGCTAACCCCACCACCACAAAAATAAACATGCAGTGTCTCCACTATATTAAATGTACAACAAGAGGTGAGTAGCTCCTTGGGGACGCTTTAAGCGTCCGTCGAAGTCAAGTATGGGTGAGCAACATCAGACTCTATGTGTAGAGTGGGAGTCTGATCAGCCGGAAGGACCTCTAAAGGTGGTACAATCAATGGTTGTGGAAGAGTAGTATTAGCTGGAGGAGCGGAAGAAGTACCAGCTCCGTACGCCCGTGGGGCTGGCGTATGCTGCTCCTATAAGGGCTGCTGTATCACCACAACAGTATCTATCTCAGCCTCATCAACATCTGTTGGGGCCGCCTCACGGCGGGCTCTCTCCAAAATCTTGGTAGCCGGGTCAACATCACACTCTTCCTCACTTTCTCCCTCCGTAGTTTCATCTTGCTCGTTATCTTCTTCCTCTTCCCCCTTTTTTTCTTCATTCCCTACTTCTCTCGCAGGCAACTCATCATCTAGTGGTCCGGTAGGCCCAGTAAAGAATAGGTCCTTGCCCGATGGTAGAATGGGTGTACTGGACTCTATGTCAGGGCGTGTTAGCCCCTGAATATTAGCCTTGACTTTCGCGAAGATCGCTCAAATGGCTGGGAGGCCATCATCACCACCACCTTCAATACGCTCAAGTCTGAGCTCAATTGCCATAACAGGCCTCTTAATCTGCTCTTGCTCTCTTCTAACCTCTTTGATTGCTTCTGAGTATGGTCTCATAGCTGCTTCCATTGCTTATTTGACAAAGTTCGAGATGCGGTCCTCAAGTTGGTTGACCTTGGCATCTGCCGCTCGATTCAATCGCATACCCTCACTGGTGATCTGTTGCCCTTGGGCAGCTGAAGTAGGCACAAGAATGGAGGGAGCAGGACCTAAATTAGTAGTCAAAGGGGCAGTCGAAGACTCAGGTCTCGAAGAAGTGGCTTGAGTGACATTGGGCTGGTCCTTAGTGTCAAGTATGTGCGGATCAAGCTCAGTAACTGGAGGCTCACCTTGCTTAGTATTCAACTTTCTCCTTTTATTGCCTGACTCTAATCTAGTAATATCTACAGTTTTCTCAGTCTTTACTGCTTTATCCAGCCTGTCAATCTTACGCACCCCTGCTCTCTGGCACAATTCTGTTACATGGGAAAGGAAGGGAAATATTCTTCTGTGTGGCACGATCCTTCATCTCATCCCTGATAACCACCCCCTCATCGACAATAAACCCAGACCTGAGGGAAGCAACAAGAATACACTTCTCAACGGAGATGTCGGTGTCATTTTTTGATGGCAACACCTGTTATAGCCCGTATTTCGTGCGTTCGGATATTGCGAAGTTAAGGACAAGACTATGTTCTGAAATAATTTTAATGTATGAGTTGTTAGGAATATTATTTATGAACATTGGAGGTATGGAAATATTGAGAAAGGCTAAGGGTAAAAAGGAAAATTTGTAAAGTGGCATCATGGGAATAATGTAGAAGGCTAGGGGTAAAATGGTAATTTCACACAAAAGTTCAAGAAAATTTTAAAAAGGGCCAAAGCTTGCATGAGAAGACAAAGGGGTCATCTTTATTAATTTTCAAGAAAATTCTAGAGAAGGGCATATGGATCATGTGACAAAAAAAAAAAAAAAAAAAAAGAGAAAAGAAAAAGGAAGAAAAATCTAGAGAGGGGGCATGTGCCCCTCACATGCTTGGAGAGCTATATATATATATATATATATATATATATATATATATATATATATATATATATATATATATATATATTATGAGAGGTCATCTTTAATTCAAGAAATTGAGGAGAAAGAAAGAAAACAAGAAGAGAGGGAATATAGTAGGTTATTCGGCCATGGCTTCAAAATTAAGCCATGGAAAATTGACGAACAAAATTATTCCCTTCTAATATTCTAGCTAATTTGGAGGTCCTTGTTAACATGGAGCAATTGTTGAAGTAAGAAAAACATTGGTTATGCAAGTGGTGGGCTTAGCCGAATGGAGTTAAGTGAAGAAGGTATGTGTTCAATCTTCCTTTATATATATGTTATGGATGATTTGTGCATGTTAGAGTATGTGGAAATGAATGAAATTGATGAAGTATGTATATGCATGGTGTTGGCCGAATGGAGTAGTTGTTTGTGTAGAAATGGTGAATTAATTTTATGTAGTATGTTGATTGTTGTTATAATGTATAGAAATGGATGGAAATTCATGAAAATATGTGTGTAGTTGTTGTGGCGAGAATGATGTTGTTTGGTAAGCTATGATGAATTGACTTTATTGGATATCCTAGTTGATGTTGTTATGGAACCTATGATGAAAGTGAAGGTTTAATGGCTTGAAAGGAAGTTACAATTGTTATGGTATTGTTGTGGGAAGTTGTAGCCGTGTGTGTGTATTGTGTGGAAGTGAAGAACTAATTTCATTTAGTATTTTAATTGTTGTTGTGATAGACTATATGATGAATAATGAGGACTTCATGGTTAGGGATGAAGTAATGAGAATTGAATACAATGTTCTTGCATGTATGGAAAATGATGTTGTTAGTCTATAAAGTATTGGATTGCTAATGTTCTTATTGGAGTTGGAAGATCTTGAAGGAAGTAGTATGTTGATTAAATTGTTAGAATGTACTTTGGGTTGATTATTGAAATTGTTAGTATGATTATTGGCATTATGGTGGATGGTTTGGCCGGGTTGAATTCCCGGGAGTGTTGTTGATTGAAATTGGCCAAGTTGAACTTGGCGGGATGGTGTATTTACAGGGGAAGTCTTCACGAAATTTCGGTAGCCAAGTGTCATTTTAAGAATCCAATTCTAAATGCACTAATTAATGTTTGGTAAATGTGACCAAATGTAGATTTTGGAGAAGTTGGAACTTGAATTTGGAGGAGCGTAAGAAGCGAAAAAAGGTATGTAAGGCTTCACTTTCCTTCCTTGGCATGTCTTAGACGTAGTAGGCTTGAATACGTGTCTCGGGGACCACTCTAATTCTAGAAATCCGAGCTTGAATTTGACTACTATTCATTAAGAGAATTGAATTAAATGCTTATGAATAGTTGAAAGAATTGTCTAAACACCTAGAACTTGCATGAATAGGATCCGTTTACCCTAAAACTCTCATAAGTCATGTCATGAAACGTATTATACGTAAATTGTGTACGCCGCCTCATTTGACTCGAGGTGGGCCCACTATTCCCTAATTTCCTCCTATGGCTCCATTTGGCTTATTTCCGTATTACAGTTAAAGGAAATTTTTAGACATTATTCTGACTACTAAATAATAGTTGTTTTAACTAATCCCTCGATTCCAAGGCAAGATTTTCTTCATAAAAGTTCCTAAATGTTTTCCAAAGTATTCATTTTTCTCCAAATCCAAGTTGTACGATTTTGAAAGTTCTTATGACTAAAACAATGACTATGATTCTATGATGATAATGATGATGTCAGACATGAGAAAATGTCTATGACACGACATGACATGACATGATATGACCCGACATGATATGATATGAGATGATATGATATGACATGATATGATATGATATGATATGATACGATATGATATGTCTACGTTCTCTTAATGTTATTCTCCGTTGGTAGTCTCGCCTTATGATTATCGTTCCTTCAAGGTGAGACATGACGACCATGATTATTCCATAATGTAATCGGAGGTTTTCGACCTTACGTCACTCCGATGAATACATGACTTTCTTTGGGCTCTCATGCATGCCATACCTGTATATGTACATGGGTTGGGGGGATGGGATACATGTATATGTGGGGAATGGGAAGGGAAACATGTTTCATTGCCACCTGGTCAGCTGGCTTATCATCCCGGACGCGGGATGCCCGGACGCGGGATTTATGGGCGAGCCGACGTATTTCGGCACTATGTGGGCGAGCCGACTTGTTTGGCGCTATGATACCATATGACCAGACAAGCAAGCATGGCATCCGCCCCCAGGGGCACTCATATGTACGAGGTTACGACTTACATTATATGATCCCTATGTACCGATTCGAATTTACATGATATGTTCCATACGTACGGGTTACAAATTTTTACACATGACATGTTCCATATGCACAAACTTTACTCCCTTATACGTGATATGTCTCATACGTACATGATACTCTCTCACATGATATGCTACATCTCCATACTGTTGTTGCACATGATTACGTCTCTTTCTATGTTACCATCCACGCCTTGCATACTCAGTACATTGCTCGTACTGACCCCTCTTCTTCGGGGGCTGCGTTTCATGCCGCGCAGGTACACCCAGATGGTCTGAAGATATTATAGAAGATGTTCCAGCGGAGTTGGTAGGCTCCACTTGTCCCGGGTGCCGCGAGTCGAGGTATATGTACTATGACATGTTGTTCGAAGTTAGAGGCTTTGCAGACAGAGATGTGGGCACAGAGAGTCAGTCGGCCAGTGGCTCTATCGGCCGATGTGTCATAAGTGTTATGTTATGTGTTTCGTATAAATATAGATTTGAGTTGAGTACAAAAAGAAATTCCTGACGGTTTTACTACGATTTCATTCTTATTAATGTAAAAGTCTAAGGAAGTCTATATATGTAATAAGAGTCAGTGGGTTAGCTCGGCTCCGGTTATGGGGTCGGGTGCCCATCACACCCTAGTAAGATCGGGGTGTGACAACACCCTCGACGATACTAGACAAAGCCAAAATTCGCCTCGAGATTGAAGGTGCTCTTGTGTATGTTGATTTTCAGATCAATCCATGGTGGTGTCCCTGAAGCAATAATTGATGCCACTCAAGCCTGATGTTCTGATGCATCTTTCATTCGGTCATTATATTCTGAGTGAGGCGGGGGCTATCCTCCAACATGATCACTTTCCTTTTGCTCACATATGATCTCATTAATTTTGTCGACAGAGTAATCAACATCAAGCCCTCGTACCAGAATCCAACATTGATGTTCAAGGGTTTTCTTGGGTTGAGCTTGGCATTCAATAGGGCCCTATAGTGTCACGACCCAATTTAGGATCGCGCGGGCACCTACCTTTCCTTTCTCGGTAGGCAAACCCTCAATCAATAACACAGTAATCAAGTAAAGAAAATTTGAACAATCTAATAAATAAGTACGATTAACAGCAGAAATCAATTACCTAATAAACTCCAATATTGAAAGTACTTACAACCGTTAAATAAATTAAGACTCCTTTTAAGTTTTCACGACCAGGTCTAGATTAGTACATGAGCGACTAAATGATACAGATTACAACAACACTATAAGACCCAACCTCCGTCCCGGAATGAAATGGGAGGAGGCCTTTAAATTAGGCACTGCGCATCTCCGAACATGTTGCAATCGATCACCTAAAACACTCTACACCCAAAAAGGGTGTATCAAGAGCAGTATCAGTACAATCAACGGGTACTGAGTAAGTATCATCGGCCGACAATGGTTAGAAACACATATTAGTAAAATAAGTCACAAATAAACATGATCAACAACTAAATCAAGTCCTACGTCTATCTACCGCACAATATGACACTAAGACCCTTAACTCATTCACCTTCCGCTAATAACCACAAGCCAGATCCACAACAATAGCATGATAATCATATATCATTATTACCATTCATTTTTTATCTAGGAGTCGACTCTTCACTATGATATCTTTAGTCAACGTCTGACCTAGTCGTTCCTTGAATCACAATTTCTTAGAAGTACACAATACAAACCGAAACCATGACTTACTCTTCCCAAAAGAGAATCCTAAATCTTCCAGAAAACTCTAAGCTATTTCATCGAAACTTATCTTTCTCGTAGCCAACTTGGTCAGTCTTAAGTCTTCTTAACTCTTCAAATCACTTATTTAGGAACTTACCATCAGGTACCGAATAGAGCAAGATCTGCCAACCGCCAATGATCAGAACGGAGCATTATCACAGCCATTAAACTGATTTACTTGGAACTCATAAGTTCTCTTAGAGTTACAACCTTGATTTAACCATTTCCTTTCAAACCATAATGACCCACAATGAATGCACCATTTCAGATTATATCAGCAACCACACAAACTGATTCCAAGATCCGAAACCCATAACATTCTTACAGCGCATAGCAAACCATAAGTTACCGCTCTCGGCTCTAAAGCTGTAGCGGTCAAGGTAAGGAACTCAACTTACCCCTGCAGCGGCAACCACACCGCTACAACGGGCACCAGAGACCAAAAACTTTTCCCAAGTTTCACAATTTCATCTCGAAATTCGACAAGCACCTGAGGCCCGAAACACACAAACCAGATATGCAGACATGCATAAAAACGCGCTACGAACTCAACTGTGGCCTTGGATTTTCCAACGGAGGTTTTGTTGACCAAGTCAACTCTAGGTCAAACGGTTTTCGCTTAAAGTCACATTTCTAAATGTGTTCCAAGACTCAAAATGACGGCAACTATATTCCCAGGTCCAAATAGTTCTACCGAGACTCAGAAACAGGTCAACGAGGGCAAAAATAAAATAATCACGGTAACGACAAAACGGGTCGTTACACATAGACATCATAAAACTCCCTCACTAGAGTTGCGCAATAGTTGCTGGGTTTCGTGAAGTAGTTCCATCTTAATGCTTCCAATTTGTGGATGATCCTGGGACACATGTCTTGCAGCCCATTCCATGTTAACTACTTCTCTGCATTGAACCCTCTCATCTCATTGCCATCAGCATTGACAGTTTTTCAGGCTAAATATAACTCCCTGGTGCCCGGGATAGTGAATCGATGCTCTTCTGCTTCCTTTCTTCTGCCCCGTTCGATAGCCTCATCAATTTTAGGTGAAGCGGTACACTCTATCCCCTCTTCAGACGGGGGGACATCATCCACAGGGGCTTTCCGCTTACGCGAATCCATAGGGGCCTTTTTTGTTGCTTTCTTGCCCCTACCTTTTGCTTTGTTAGTTCTTCCCATCCTGCTTGTACACAATGAAACACAATATTTCTGGTTTTTCTCATTAAAGAAATACAAAATAAAGGGACTGAAATTGAAAAACATGAACAAGGATATGAAAAAAACATATATACAACTGGTGACACCATCTGCAAACACAACCTGCATCTTGCAGGCATGAACTGCGTAACGCAGGTGATATCTCAAATGGTGCCTCTCATAATTTCTGAAACATTGTGCTCTGTCATAACTTGCGAACACTACCTGCGATTTGCATGTTGGACCTGCGTTTAGCATGTTATACTCGCAGGTTGTGCAAGCATAAAATTGTTTTTCCTTTGAGTTTCATTTTTTATTTCGGGTTTCAATTACCATTCAAGCACACACACAATGACTAATTCCCTTAAGAAGGTTGTCCTGCCTTTATCATTAGGAAAAGTCATAAACTTATTTGGAAATGGTCAATTCACGCACTTGAAAACACAAATTAGTTCGCTTAAAACCCTCATCATTGCATAAAGTAATTTATCAAAATTTTGGAAGGTATGCGGATTCTAACAAAATCAATAACACTCAGGTACTCAAGACTTCCGTGAGTGTTCGACGAAATACCCATTTTCACCATTTCAAGGCCGAAAGGGACATTCAATCATTTTATCAAACATGTTGTGGGCATTCACAGATAAGATAATCCTTATGACAATGGGTACTCAAGAATTCGCCAATTTAACCAAACCCAAACATGAAAAACCACCCTCCATTTTGATAATGTGACAACACTATATTGGGTACTCACGACTTCCCCAATTTCTATTGTCGATAACCAACCCACATCATTCATGAGACAAGTTTCTCAAAAGGACAACAAAAGAAAAACTATTCAAAATTCATGCTTTGGGTTGGAACTCAAAATCAAGGTTTGAAGTAAACTACTAAGTTATCATAAGAAAATGGAAAGGATAAGTAGAGTTTTCATACCTGAGAATCGACGATGATTGCAGAAAATCAGTGAGTTTGTGAACTTTCAGAACCTTTTGGAAACCCTAGTTATGATTTGATTGTGTGCGTGATGATTTGTGATCATTTGAAAGAGAAAAACGAAATTTAAAGATGGAGGAGAGGGAACGATTGCTTTGAATCGAAAAGGCATAACTGATCGGACTTTTAAAGTTTAAAAACGCATACAAAGGTTGCGGGTTGGGTCTAGTCGACTGACCCACACTTTGTTTACTCACTTGCACCACCTGCGTTTGTAGGTACTGACACAGGCATGACCTGCGAAACGCAGGTGGCGTCGTTTAACCACAGATGATGACAAAAAAGAATTAAGATTAGCTTCCCATTTTTGCACCACCTGCGAGACATAGGTGATGCTCGCAGGCACAACCTGCGAGATGCAGGTGATGCTGTAGGTGTTGTCACTGAACACTTTGCCATTTTTTTTCTTCTTTGTGCATTTCATGCCACTCCTGCACACTTAAACAAACATCAAAAACATCATGAAAATAAAAATATCATACAACATGAAAGTAAACACTTGGGTTGCCTCCTAAGAAGAACTTAATTTAACGTCGCGGCACGACGGTTTCACCCGTTTCATGGTTCATTGAGGTAGGTGATCTCAATCGTCTTCAGTTCATTGGGTAAGCCAAAGTAGTTCTTAACCCACTGCCCATTCACTTTGAAATTCTCTTTCCGGGCCAACAATTTCTATTGCTCCAAAGGGCAACACTTGGGTTACTTCAAAGGGACTAGACCATTTGGATTTCAATTTTTCGGGAAACAACCGGAGCTTTGAGTTGAACAATAAGAAACGATCCCCGGGGCTAAATTCTCTTTGCAAGATCTTCTTATCATGGAAGTTCTTTATACGGGCCTTGTAGAGTGAAGAGCTAACATAAGCTCTAAATCAGAATTCATGCAGCTCATTAAGTTGTTCCATCCTCACGTTTGAGGCATCACCCCATTCTAGATTTAAATTTTTCAAGGCCCACAATGCCTTATATTCAAGTTCCACCGGAAGATGACAAGTTTCCCAAACTCCAATTGATAAGGAGACATGCCGATTGGTGTCTTGTCAGCCGTTCGGTAAGCCGATAGAGCATTATCCAACTTCTTTGACCAATCGATCCAATTTGCATTTACCGTTTTGGAGAGTATGCTCGTGATCTCCCTATTTGGCACTTCAACTTGTCCACTTGTTTGGAGATTGTACGCGGTGACAACTCTATGCTTGACTCCATACTTCTCAAGAAGAGTCTTGAATAAACGGTTGCAAAAATGAGAGCCCCCATCACTAATGATTTTCCTTGGAGTCCCAAACCTTGAAAAGATATACTTCTTCAAGAATGCGGTGACACTTCTTCCTTCATTATTAGGGAGCGCAACGGCTTCCACCCATTTTGACACATAGTCCACCACCACAAGGATGTACTTATTATTATAGGAACTCGCCAATGGACCTATAAAATTAATTCCCCACACATCGAACAATTCAACTTCAAGAATCGGTGTCATTGGTAGCTCATGCCTTCTTGAGATGCCCCCATGCCTTTGACATTGATCACAAGATTTCACAAAGTCATAGGCATCTTGATAGATTGTTGGCCAATAAAAGCCACTTTGAAGAACCTTAGCCGCCATCCTTGAGCTACTATGGTGTCCACCAACCGATGATGTGTGACAAGCCTTAATGATAGGTATCATCTGTACTTCAGGAATGCACCGCCTTATGATGTTGTCGGCGCAAACTCGGAATAGATATGGCTCATCCCAATAGAACTTCCGTACACCAGTCAAGAACTTTCTCTTTTGCTGGAAATTCAAATCTTCCGGCATGATGTCACTAGCATGACAATTAGTAAAGTCGGCATACCACAAAATCATATCATGTGACCCCACCATCACTTGCTCATCCGAAAATGATTCATTGATTTCAAGGCATCCGATGGACACCTACCTTCTTCACGGTGATACAAATGGTCCACCACTTGATTTTCACAACCCTTCCTATCCTTGACTTCAAAGTCAAATTCTTTCAATAGAAGGACCCAATGTATCAACCTCGATTTTGCATGATTCTTTGCCATGAGGTAAAGAAGAGTCGCATGATCTATGTGAACAATCACATGGGTTCCCAACAAGTAGGCACGAAATTTTTCAAAAGCAAAGATAATGGCAAACAACTCTTGCTCGGTGACCATGTAGTTCATTTGGGAACTATTGAGAGTCTTGCTTGCATAGTAAATCGGATGAAAGATCTTTCACGCTTTTGGCCAAGCATGGCTCCCATTGCAAACCCACTAGCATCACACATGAGTTCAACAGGCTTAGACCAATCCGGAGCAATAATGATAGGTGCTGACGTGAATTTCTCTTTAAAATAATTAAAAGCCTTTAAGCAAGCATCATCAAACACAAATTTTGACTCCTTCTCCAACAACTTGCATTGAGGATTGACCACCTTTGAGAAATCCTTGATGAAC
This sequence comes from Lycium ferocissimum, assembly GCF_029784015.1. Classification (NCBI taxonomy): domain Eukaryota; kingdom Viridiplantae; phylum Streptophyta; class Magnoliopsida; order Solanales; family Solanaceae; genus Lycium; species Lycium ferocissimum. The sequence goes on from NC_081345.1 coordinate 72,493,551, forward strand.
CTTCAATAAAATCCAGCATGCTGAAGGAAAATTCGGACACCTTTGATGGAGATAGGAGGAGTACGCTTAACAATGACTTCAATTTTGGCTTGATCAACCTCAAGACCCTTCTCCGAAATTTTGTGCCCCAATACTATGCCTTCTCTTACCATGAAGTGACATTTCTCCCAATTGAGAACCAAGTTCATTTCTTCACATCTCTTTAATAATTGGGCTAGATTCCCCAAGCACTCAGCAAAGCAATCCCCAACTACGGAAAAGTCATCTTTGAAGATTTCAATGGACTCCTCAACCATGTCAAAGAAGATGGACATCATGCAACGTTGGAAGGCTGGGGTGCATTGCATAACCCAAAGGGCATTCTTTTGAAAGCAAAAGTCCCATAAGGACAATTGAATGTTGTTATAGTGATTTGATAGTACCCCGAGTAGCCATCTAAAAAGCAATAGTAATCCCTTCTCGCCAGCTTATCAAGCATTTGATCCATGAAAGGCATTGGGAAGTGATCCCTTTCTGTCAAACGATTCAACTTTCTATAGTCCATGCACACCCTCCAATCGGTAACCGTACGAGTTGGGATTAATTCATTCTTGGCATTTGGCACAACGGTGATTCCACTCTTTTTGGGCACACATCGGACCGGCCTAACCCATGGGCTATCTGCTATTGGGTACACAACACCGGTATCCAACTACTTGATGATTTTAATTTTCACAACTTCTTGCATAGGAGGATTCAACCTCCTTTGGTGCTCAACACTAGGCTCACAATCTTCATTAAGTTGAATTTTATGGGTGCAAATTCCGGGAGGAATCCCTTGGATATCCATAATACACCATCCAATTGCCTTTTTGAACTTTCTCAAGTTCACCAATAACCTCTCTCTTTGTTCTTTCGTCTACTGGGCGGAAATTATCATAGGCAAAGTGATGTTTGGTCCAAATAATTCATACCTCAAATTTGAAGGAAGAGGTTTGAGTTCCAAGGTGGGAGGCTCAATGATAGAGGGCTTTGCGGGAGGAGTTTCATGATTTTCTAGATCAAGATCAAGCTTTTTCGGATTGTAGTGGTATGACCCCAACCCAACCAATGCATTAACCGTTTCCTCGAATTCTTTATCATTTCCCCCACCATAGTTCATCAAGACAGCTTCCAGCATCTCACCTACACATTAGTAATCAACGGTTGACTCCATAGCTTTATCAACTGTATCAATAACCGACACTATTTTTTGTCCGTTGCTTCATCGATTTGCAAATATGGAAGGTGATTTCTTCATCATTCATTCTAAATTTTAGGTCACCCCTCTCCAAATCTACAAGAGCATGCCTCGTAGCTAAGAAAGGTCGTCCTAAGATTATGGGCACCTCGAAATCAACTTCACAATTCAAAATCACAAAGTCGGCCGGAAAAATGAATTGATCAACTCTCACAAGCACATCATAAATAATACCCACTAGTCTCTTCACGGTTCTATCCTCCATTAACAACCTCATTGTTGTGGGTCGGGGCATACCCAAACCCAACTTGTTAAAGATAGCAAGTGGCATCAAGTTGATGCTCGCTCCAAGATCACATAAGGCCTTTGCAAATTTGTACATCCCAATAGTGCAAGGAATGGTGAAAGCTCCCGGATCTTCCTTCTTTTGAACCAAGGCTTTTGTCACAATAGAGCTACAATGATGTGTAACCCCCACTGTTTCAAAACTAGAATGTCTCCTCTTGGTCACAAGGTCTTTCATGAATTTTGCATACCCGGGCATTTGTTCAAGTGTTTCCACCAAAGGAATATTGATTGAAATTTGTTTCAATTTCTCGATAAACTTGAGAAACTTACCTTCATCCACTTTCTTAGCCAATCATTGAGGAAATGGAGGAGGAGGCTTAGGAATAGGCGTCAAAGCTTAGGGGATCTCATCCACCACTTTCTTGCCTTCCGGCGCTTTATCACTTTCGGGAACATTTTCAACAACAATGGGCACTTTTATAGTAGCCCGCTTCTTTATAGGCAAAACTTCTTCTTCAATAACCAATGGCTCTTCCACAATTTTCTAATCATCAACCACCACATTCTTCTTCATCACATTCTCTTCCCCAATTGTCTTGCCACTCCTTGTAGTGATAGCATGGCATTTATGTTCATCATTTTCTGGATTCACAACCGAATCACTTGGGAGCGTGCCCTTTTATCTTTGATTGAAGGTAGCCAAAATTTGGCTAAGTTGAGACTCCAATTGTTTAATGAAGATGGAGTGAGAACTTACAATTTGCCCCATGCATTTCATTCCATATCTTGTTTCTTTGCAAAGGGTATCAGTCGACTCACCTTTGTTCAACAATCTTGACAACATGTCTTGAACTAGCGGGATCGTTAATGGAAGGTTGGCTTGAGATTTGTTGATTTCCCTTAGGCGGGACATATGGATTTGAGCTCCGATGATTGTTGTAGTTGTTGTTGTAACCACCTTGGTTATTATCTCTATTGTCTCTCCAATTTGAGCTTCCTTGCTCTTTGTTCCAACCTTGATTCCCTTGACCTTGCAGCCAAGAACCTTGATTAGGACCTTGGTAGTTAGGCCGGGAACCCATCCCTTGATTGTTGACATAATTAGCCTCCTCATCATACATTTGGAAGCAATACTCATCTTGAGGACCCCCTTCACAAGATCCTGCCGCCTTCACCTTTTTACTACTTCGACCCAACACATGCTTTGTAAGAGGCTCCATTTGAGTGACTAATTTTTCCATGGTCTCATCTATTTCTTCTTCCTTCCTTATTGTCTCACGAGAGAGCAAGATTTTGGAAGAACTTCCTTCACCCATTTCCAATTCCCTAGTATGCCACGCTTCATTAGTCTCAGTTAATTTATCCAACAAAACACTCACAACATCATAGGAATTGTCCATGGCGGACCTTTCCACAATATTATTCGCCACTGACTTGTTGACCGAATCCAATGACCGATAGAAGGTTTGGAGAAGCACACTGTCGGAAAACCCATGCTTTGGAAAACTTTAAACTTTCATCTTGAACCAAGTCCAAGCTTCATGGAGAGCCTCATTAGGAAGTTGACGAAAGTTGTTAATTTTATCGCGGAGTTGTAACATCTAAGATGGAGGGAAGAAGTTTTTAAGAAAAGCTTCGGGTAACTCCACCCAAGTAGTGATAGACCCGGACGGGAGATCATCTAACCATGCCATGGCTTCCCCCATAAGGGAGTACAGGAAAATGTCACGACCCGCCTAGAGGTCTGTGACGGGTACCCGGAGCTGGCTACCGAGCACCACACGTCATACTATTATCATCTTAACCTGTACACGCATATGCTCCGTAAAACATGTACACATACCTACATATATGAGCCCTCACGGCAACAACAGAATAATATGCAAAATATACATCAAGAGTCACATAACCTCTGTTACCCACATACGAGTATCTACGAGCCTCTAACTAAAACTCTGGGGTCATGAAGATGGGACAGGACCCCATCACATCCAAATATATACACAAAAGAATATATCGTAGACAAAGACCTGGCCCATGGAAGTGCTCGTGCAAGCGGATCCGACTCCTAGGAAGCCGGTCGTCTCCCCGTCTACACACGCGGGTACGGGCACAACATCTAAAAGAAAGGATGTCAGTACGAACAATGTACTGAGTATGTAAGGCATGTATCATAAAGTAACAGGGGAATGAGAAGATAAAATAAAGATGAGAAGATAACTGGTGACTGCTTGCCTCTTAAGGCGGAGCCATGCATGCATACGCGTAAATATCGTATCATATATTGCTGCGAAACGTGCAGCCCGATCCATATATCATCATATATCAATATATTACCGTGGAACGTATGGCCCGATCCATTACCCATATAGCCCGCGTCCGGACATTCCGCGTCCGGGATGATATCATAGTATGCCAGCTGATCAGGTGGCTATGCGTCTATAGCGCCTCACCTTTCCCCGTATCCCCCATATACATATACATTTCATATATACATATAATATACGTAGCATGCATGAGAGCCCAAATAAAAGTGCGCTCGCTCGAGCCGACGTGCGGTCGTAACCCTCCGAGTACATTATGGCGTCATCATCATCATTGGTCGTGTCTTGGGTGATCCATGACATAAACTGAGGCCATATGTTATATAGCTCACTCAGACATAAGCTGAGGCCATATGCTTTATAGCCTGGGGCCATATGTTATATAGCTCACTCAGACACAAGCTGAGGCCATATGCTTTATAGCCCACTCAGTCACATCATGAAATCATTTAGAATTTTAGGCTTGAAAATCCTTCGAATTGGAGTCATCATAGGATTCTTCAAAAGCTATAGACTTCTGGCATTGCTAGGAGTAAAAATATGACGAATGACATGTATGGAATCAACATATAGGGATCATGCCTTAGAGAGAAAAAGGGGATAGCCTTACATACCTCTGTATCTCCTTAACGACGTCGACTAAAAGCTTTCCTTCCGACTTACGATTCTACATACAAAGGGATTCGTACGAAGATTAGATTGTTGAAAGTATACTTAAACTTAAACTAAGGCGGATAAGGCTAACGAAAATCGGGCAGCATTTCGTTTGTTTCGACAACTTTTCCTCATATAACAAAACAGGTCCCAAACAATACAACGACATCCATCATATCATAATACGCCAATTCCCTCAAGTTAAACATTATTCAATTTCCAAACTCATTCCCGAAATTCCCCATAACCATAACTATATTACAACTTCATACTTATCATTTACATGATACTTGCTCAACATCATTAATACCATGAAATAATCATAAAACGCACCTTGGTTACGTAAAGATGGTCTTTGGATGAGAATACCTCACTTGAGAAGATCTTCACTTCAATACCAAAGAGATTCTCAACTTCTATCTACCCTTGGGAAGCATTCACACTCTTAATTCTACCAACTTTTGGTGTTTGATCCTTGATTTCCCTTCTTGGATATGTATTAGTGTGATTTGAGGAAAGTTCTAGAGGTTTAAAGAGTGTTGGAGAAATGAGAAGTGAGAAAAAGAAGGGTAAACCGTGCCTATATAAAATTTTCACTCGGACCCGACCCGAAATATACGGTCCACTATACGCACCGTATAATTCATACGGTCCGTACATTGGATCGTATGCTTCCTCTAGATGACCACCCCTCACTGGAAGACGGCCAGATATATGGGCCGTATAAAATATACGGTCCGTATATATGATCGTATAATCCCCAGTTGTTCCGATTTCGTTCTCGTCGCTTCGTTTGATCTCGGATCCTTATGGACCTTCTTGGTACTTGTGCAACACTTCCTTAACGATCTAACGGACATTATAACTCGTCCTCACATCCTCACTAAATATTCGTTAGTTCGATACCAATGGAATCCTTCCCAAACATAACTTATATTTCGCTTTCGTGACGAGCCTAGTTTCGCCAAGTCCGATGACTTAAAAATCTTATCGTGTATACATTAAGGCTGCCAGTCGCCCTCTTATAGTCGTGAAGGCCTCATATCCGACTTGATCGACGTCAGTCCATGCACGACGCAACATCACGAAATTGCCGAGGTGTAACAGAAAAGCCTCAACTTGACCACTTCGCTTGAGATGCCTTGATGCATGTCTTTGGTGCACACTGCAAGAAAGTTCTTAAGGTGCCTAATCGGGTCATCATTGGGTTGACCAGCGAATAAGCCCTTAGTGTTGAGCAGGTGTAACATTGTCACGACCCAATTTAGCTAAGTCGTGCGGGCACTTACCTTTTCCACCTCGATAAGCGGACCCTTAACCCAAAGATAGTAAAAATGTAAATAAATAATTCAATAAGCGAAAGAGAACAAATCACGTAAGTCTGACAATAATAATATAGAAACAACGAGTAAAAAAAGAAATACACCCCAGAGTCTGGTTTAATCCATACAAGAGCATCTAACTAGAAATATACAAGTTTGGAATATCAATAATACATCAAGTCTGAATATGTCTCGGAATGGAAAATAAGACATAAATAAAGAATAATCTTCAAGGCAACGGACGTCTCGTGCTCACCATGTAGACTCTAAGAAAATCTTGGAGCGACTATCAGCCACGAGAAACAGAAGTAGATCCAACCTGGAATTCTGCATTCATAAAAGAATGAAGCAAGTGCAAGTCAGTACAAAACCACAGTACTGGTAGGTATCATAGGCCGACTAGCTTTAGCTAACATAATCCATACAATAAAGTAAGATAAGCATATAAATTGACAAGTATAAGTCAAACACAAGCCAGAATCAAGTACACGTCATCACCTAGGTTGTAGCATCTAAAACCGAATGTGCCAAGGCTCAATATATCCAATCTGAATCCAAATAACACAAGTAAATCACCAGAACATCACAATATAAGACATGGTGAAATGCAATGCAATAATGTATGAATGCAATGCTGTGTACACATATACACTGGACGGAAGCATCGACGTCTCGGCAGCACAACCCATGGGGACCCGCGAAGTCTATGTACCACTTGTTTCGAATCTTTACCCAACGGTAACGAGACTCTGGATATTTGGCCACAGAGGATCTTTATCAGCACAACCCATGGGGGACCCGCAGAGTCCATATACCTCACGGTCAAGCGACAACCTGGATACTGCTGCCACACAACCATGATTTCGGGACAACCATCGGATATCGGACCTCACGTCACTCTCATCAAAACTGAGCCTAGTTCATCACAGTGTTTCCTCAAGTATCATCAATGTATCAACAATATATCATGAGGGATGAGAATGCGTGCAATGTATGAGTTCAACATCAATGATCAGATCAAATATCACAAGTACCAAGAATGGATACGCCAACAATATTATGAAAAGACTACACAAGTCATATAGAATACTATCCTCGTATCAAACGTCAACAAGTAAGATACTACAATATCATGATCAAGATGTATCAATAGTCTCCAATATCAACTATCATCAAGTGGCATTGAACCAACAACAATAGAACAAATCAAATCACAATACAACGGGGTGGCCAACCCCAATCACACAAAAGGGCCCAACCTAAGACAATATCCAACCCAACTTCATACCCAAAGGTTTACATGCTTTCTCCAACAATATCATCTAAATATATGCTTCGTTAAGCAAAGTCTCACTATAGGTGTCACGACCCAACCCCGTAGGCCGTGACTAGTGCCCGAGTTGGGCACCCAAACACATTCATAGATCCGAGTCGCAAACAGATGGCTTATACGGACATAAATATCAAAAGCTGTCTCAGATTATATCAAACTGTCTCAAACAAATCTCAAACACAACTGAATATATATCAAAGTCGGCAAGGCTATCAAATGGCGCATTGGCCCAAAACATAAACAAATGCAAGCCGACGAGGCTGCCACGGCGAATGGGATCGCCCAAAACATATATCATACAAACACAATCGTACGTAATGGGCATAACCCACATACATGTCCACGTACTCTAAACGTACGAACGTGTAATCATATGATTATGTGGCCCCGCCGTACCCCTGAACAAATATATACAAATGCAACGAACGAATATATACCAAAATATGGCTCCGGAACAAGGGGAGCACTCCAAACAGCAGAAGAGGGTGTCCTAAATAGGTGGATCACCAAACTGTGCGTCTGTACCTGCGGGCATGAAACGCAGCCCCCGAAGAAAGGGGGTCACATTTAAATATGTACCGAGTATGCAAAGTTATAAAATGTGGTATACAAACCGAGTCATAATCAAATAGAGGTACGAAAGTAAATGCATTTCCAAAATATCGAATGTTACTTTCAAAATATAAATCATGCATAGGGCATGTAAAATATGGTCGCTCGCTGTCGATGGCGCCATAGCACAGCATAACACCAGATAGTTTCAAATCTCCGTATCCCCGTCACATGTCATACACAGCATATCGCCATACACAGCATAACACCAAAAGTAGCGAAACCCGGCCCTCGAGCGAGGAGCTCGGTGAACCATAAACACAAGATAACACGGAGTATATCATAATGCGCACGACAACGAGAACCGGCCCGGACTCGGCGAAAGATATAACGTAACGCACGAGCGGAGTCGTGAGGAATCATATGCATAAAATCATTGCCATAAATCCAAAAGATAAGTAAAATAGTCATATTTGAAATCGGAATAATAATTACAGCATATTCTTTCAAAGGTTGTCGAAATTTCATAAAGGAACGTCGCGGGACCCACGGACGGGTGTAGACCCGAGCTGGGCCCGCTCATGGAAAACATACTCGTCTAACATCATACAACCTTCTACGAAAATATCAAGGCAATCCGAGCTTTTCTGTGAAAGTTATGGGCGTTTGTAGTTTTAGAATCGTTTAAGAATAAAAAACCTTTTTTGAAAAATTAAACTTTCATATAACTTTGGTAAATCAATACTTCTAAGGACATAAGGATCAATATTTCATCATATCAAACATATGAATACCAAGAAACAAATGCGTATCATAGACATGCTCGGATTGCGAGAATAGAGTTTTCTCGAAGTTCGTGTCATAGCCTATTTTTTTAACTAAGGCATGCCAAAGAAAGAAGGTTGCTTTACATACCTCAAACGCTCTCCAATATAATCCAAACTCAAGCTAAATCCAACCTACGTCTCGGGCTGCCCAAGGTCTACAAATAATTCATAAGATGCCAAACATTAGCTAGAGACATTTTGGGCATTAATTCCAATTTCGCCCTTAATTCTACAGAAATTTGGGCAGCATTTCCCCTGTAAATAGGCCACCCCGAGAATTTAACTCGGCCAAATCAATCAACAACAACAACAACAACCAACCTAGCAACATCCATAATCAATCCGAAAGGCAATACAACAATAATAACTCTCTTTTCCATCATTCAACAACATTCATAAATTCAATTCAACGGCTTACCTTCAAGCCAACATTGACGCTTATACATTCAAATACTTACCCGAACCCATACCAACAATATTTAAAGACATTCTAAGCAATTCATACAACATTTCCAACAATTCGAAAATTGCTCCACTCTGCCCGAAACAGCCCCCAAACCCGAGAACACCACTATGACATATTCCTCATTTCCAATTCATGATTTGCACCAATAATTCACATTCTAACAATATCATTCTCATCAATATGCAAATTACATTAAATATACAATAACCTCCAAATCAGTCCGCAACAATTGCAACATCAATTTGAGTCATTAAACATTCATTTCCAAGATAGAATTCATAACGACGACGACTAAAACGTTAAGCGACATTAATGCGTTCTTTGTCATATTCCATGATCATTTTCGGCCAACACACAACATATATACATATGGATGATTCTCATTCATTCTTCACCCTACAATGATCATAACATACTAACTAAGCTTTAATTCATAGCTTCAACACCACACAACACACACCCATTTGCACGGCTAGAACACCATGCACACAACTCACTTCCAACATACTATTTTTCATGATATTCATCCATTTTAACATACTACAACATGCATAAAACCTTTATAACACATAAAACATAATTGATTCTTACCTTTCTTCTTCAACTCCACAAGAGGCTAGGGTTTGCGATAATGAAAACTAGCGGGTTGATCGCTCCAACGACACTTCCCCGCTACTTAGGGACCTCAAAATAGTGGGTTTGCATCAACAAAATATTTTTAGGATGGCTTGAAATGGGAGTTGGTTTTTCTCATGTTGGCCGAGAGCCTCACTTTCTTTCAACTTCTTGTTCTCTTTTTTTGTTTAAGTGTTGAAATGAAATGAAGACTAGTGGTCATCTTTTGCTATTATATGAAGTGCACACTTGCCCCTTGGCCCACACAAGTGTTGGACCAATTAAAATTGTCCACAATTTGTGTGGGCCAACTCCCACACTTACACGGCCACTTCATGGAAAATGGATGATTTCCAACTTCCAATTTTATCACTTTTGGTCCCAAATTTTCCTAATTGTCCCATGCCAACAAATTCATGCACAACTTATGTCCAAAAATAAAATCGAAGGCCAAAAGTCTCGACTTTGTATCCCGGAATAGTTTTGTCCTTAACTTATCATAATTAATCCGGATTGTCCCAATGTACCAAATACTGGTTATAACAATAGGGTAAGCCACAACCTACCTGGAAGGCCGAACATCAATAACACCAACAATCACTCCTTAGCCTTGCCTATCCACTGAGCCTTGAGATCAAGAAAGTCTAAGCACATTTGAATCATGGAATTAGAATAAAAAAGAATGTCAAAACCAGCCCTACTTATATCAAGACCCAAATCCCTAACCTAGGGAATAGGGTTTATGAAAATGAAGGGTGAAATTAGGAATCTAAAGGTCCCAAAATGAAATTAAACGTCTAGTGATCAATTCCAATCAATAGCAGGCTAGAATAATCAACAATTTACTCTAATTCGGATTCTAGGCAACACCCCCAAATTTGGGTATAAACCCTAACTTCTAAATCCACAAATGAACCTCTAATTAGGAAGAAAGTTATGAAATAAGGGTTCTAATCATCAATTCAATGCTTAATAAAGCTAACCCAACCAACAAATCATGATTTAGAAGCCTAGATAGAATATTCATTAACCCACTTTAATCTTCCATTACTAATGAACTAACAAGGAAAAGGGATTCCAAGATGATTAGGGATAATGATATAGCAAAAAGACTAGAAGGACTTAGCACCAAGAATCCTCTAGAATTTCTCCCCAAAGATCAATATTCGTAATAGTTATAAATGAGAGACTAAGGGCTTATAATGCACAATTAATGAATATAACAGGCCCGATACCGATACGAGGTCGGCTACGGCGGTACCGCCCCGACGCCCACTCAGACCGCCGAGAGGGTCGAGCCACAAAAGCACCGGGCCGCCACAACAACCAATACCACCACTCTGGCGGTACTGCTATGACAATAATGGTGCCGCCAGGGCAGACACCAGTATAGATTTTTTCCAAAATAAGCACAATCTCAATCCGAAATCCCAACTAATACACGAGGCTATCTGCTCAAAAACTAGAAACACAGACACTCATGGCCTCAGAATTCCCAATGGAGGTCTCGTTGACCGATGCAACCCCCGATACCTCAATTCCAACTTCCCAACCCAAGTCCCAAAATGCACTCGAGTGTATTGGGGAGTGGACCAGATATACACACAAGTTCTAAAAGACCATCCGGACCTCTCAAAATCGACGGATTTCTGATGAAGGTCCGTTTACCCAAAAGTCAACTTTGAGTTAACTCTTTTTCTCTTTAAGCCCAAATTTCACAAAAAGTCGCTCGAATTAAATCTAAACACCTCGGGAAACATGTCAACGGTCCTCTTGGGTCAAAAGTGGGCTAACCAAGCTCGGGAAAGGGTTGAAAGTGCCGAAAAGACTATAAAAACCAAGCGGGTTGTTACATCAGATCCCAATTAAATCATCACTCGTCTTCGAGCGAAGAAGGGAAAAGAGCGGGGAAGTACCTGAATGAGCGAACAACTGGGGGTATCGGGTATATCAGTATCAGTCTCCCAAGTAGCCTCCTCAATAGGACGGTGCTTCCATTGCACCTTCGCAAAAGTAATTTCCTTCGACCACAACTTTCAAACCTGTCTATCCAAGATCGCAATAGGCTCCTCCTCATAGGTCAAATTCTCATCAAGAAATATCGAATCCCAACGAACAATGTAAGTACCATTGGCATGGTACTTCTTCTGCATAGAAACATAAAAATTGGATGAAATCCCCCCAAGCCTGGTGGCAAGTCCAACTCATAAGAAGCATCGCCTACATGGTCAATAATCTCAAATAGGCCAATATACCTGGGGCTCAACTTGCCTCTCTTCCCAAACCTCATAACACACTTCATGGGTGAAATCTTCAATAGAACGTAGTCACCAACAACAAACTCTAGATCTCGGACCTTCCGGTTCGCATACATCTTCTGCCGACTCTGAGCTGCCAAAAGCTTGGCGTGAATAACTCTCACTCTATTAAGGGACTCTCTCAGCAGATCCGTACCCCAAGGTCGAACCTAAAACCCATCAAACCAGCCAACCGGAGATCTATATCTCCTACCATATAAAGCCTCAAAAAGCGCCATGCCAATACTCGAATGATAACTGTTTTCTACGCAAACTCTGCCAATGGTAAGTGCTGATCCCAAAGACCGCCAAAATTAATAACACAAGCTCTCAACATGTCCTTGAGCACCTGAATGGTTCGCTCAGACTGCCCATCGGACTGGGGATGAAAAGTTATACTAAGATCCAATCTGGTACCCAACTCCTCATAAAAAACCCTCCAGAAACGGGAAGTGAAGATAGTACCTCGATCAGATATGATAGAAACAGGAACCCCATGCAACCTCATAATATCCCGAATGTAGAACTTGGCTAACTTCTCTGGAGTACAAAAAATCTGAACCGGAATAAAATGAGCGGACTTAGTCAACCGATCAACTATCACCCAAATAGAATCAAACTTTTCCAGGGTCTTCGGAAGACCTACAACAAAATCCATGCCAATCTGCTCCCATTTCCACTTGGGAATGGGCATCCTCTGAAGTACACCACGGGGTCGTTGGTGCTCATACTTTACTTGCTGACAATTCCCATACTTAGCCACGAAATCAACTATATCTCTCTTTATCCGACGCCACCAATAGTGCTGTCTCAACCCACGATACATCTTAGTCTCCCCCGGATGGATAGAATATCGAAAGCTATGAGCCTCAGTCAAGATCAACTGAATCAAATCACCAACACGAGGAACACACACGCATCCCTTAATCCTCAAAATGCCCTCAGAATCAATTATGGCCTCCTTGGCCTCACCCCTCAAAACTATATCTCGAATCTTGCTCAACTGAGCATCCTCAAACTGATGAGTCCTCATCTGATCCAATAAAGATGACCTAGCCTCTACACAAGCCAAAACCTTGCCTGGGGCTGAAATATCAAGGTGAACGAAACTGTTGGCCAGAGTCTGAACCTCCATGGCTAACGGACGCTCGAAAAAAAAATCAAACGAGCTAGACTCCCCATACTCACTGCCTTGTGACTCAAGGCATCAACCACAATATTGGCTTTTCCAGGATGATAAAGAATAGAGATGTCATAGTCCTTTAGGAGCTCCATCCATCGGCGCTGCCTGGAATTAAGATCTCTCTGGGTAAACACATGCTGAAGGCTACTGTGATCGATGAAAAACTCACAATAGACACCGTACAAATAATGCCTCTAAATCTCAAAGCAGAGACCACAGCCAATAACTCTAAATCATCGATAAGGTAATTCTTCTCGTGGGTCTTCAACTGAAGGGAAGTATAAGCTATCACTCTACCCACCTGCATCAACACAGCACCCAAACCCATACGAGATACATCACAATAGACCGCGAAATCTTTACCCTCCACTGGTAATGCTAAGATCAGGGCTGAAGTCAAAAGAATCTTGATCTTTTGAAAGCTCTCCTCACAATTATTAGACCACTGGAAGGAAGCATCCTTTTGAGTCAATCTGGTCAAGGACGAAGCAATAACAGCAAACCCTTCACAAAGCGGCGGTAGTAGCTGGCCAAACCTACAAAACTACGAACCTTGGTAATAGTAGTGGGCCTCGCCCAACCCCTCACAGCCTTAATCTTCTGTGGATCAACCATAATCCTATCCTTAGACACAATATAGATCAAGAATGCCACAGACTCCAACCAAAACTCACACTTCAAAAACTTAGCAAACAAGCTATTTTTCTTCAACAACCCAAGAATAGTACGAAGATGTCTCTCATGCTCCTCTCTACTCTTGGAATACACCAAGATATCATCAATAAACATAATCATGGAGTAAAGGAATGGACTAAAGATGCCATTCATCAAAATCACAAATGCAGCCGGGGCATTGGTAAGCCCAAATGACATTACCAGGAACTCATATGTCCATATCTCGTCCGAAAGGCTGTTTTCGAAATATCCTCAGCCCTGATCCTCAACTGGTGGTAGCCTGAACGCAAGTCAATCTTTGAAAATACTGAAGCAGCGGGAAGCTGGTCAAACAGATCATCAATACGAGGCATAGGACACTTGTTTCGAATAGTAACCTTGTTCAACTAGCGATAATCAATGCACATCCTCATGGTTCAATCTTCTTCTTCACAAATAACACAGGAGCACCCCAAGGAGAGACACTTGATCTCATGAACCTCTTGCTCAATAAATCCTGCAATTGCTCCATAAGCTCTCTCAATTCGGCAGGTGCCATCCGATATGGCGGAATAGAAATAGGGCGAGTGCTGGATCCAAATCAATACAGGGGTCAATGTCGCGATCGAGTGACATACCGGACAGATCAGAGGGGAATGCCTGTGCGAGCTCGATCATAATAGAAATAGACCCAAGGGGTGGAGATTCAACAGTCGTATCAAGTATATGAGCCAGATAAGCTAAACACCACTTATTGACTAATTTCTTCGCCTGAAGGAAGGAAATGATCTTCTTCGGAGAGGGGCTAGGAGTACCCCTCCACTCAAGTCTAGAAATTCCCGGCATGACTAAAGTGACTGTCATGGAGTGACTGTCCAAGATCGCATGATAAGGAGGAAGCCAGGTCATACCCAAGATAACTTCAAAATCCACCATATCAAGAATCATCAAATCTACCCAAGTGTCATACCCATAAAAGTAACCAAACATGATCGATAAACTTGATCAACCACAATAGAATCTCCAACCGGAGTAGACACATAAACAGGTACAACTATGCTATCACAAGGCAAATCCCAATCAATGGCATGATATGCAGACACATACGAATAAGTGGATCTAGAATCAAATAACACAGATGTTGCTCTACGAAGGACAGAAATGGTACCTGAAATAACAATATATGAGGCCTCTGCCTCGGGCATACTCGAAAATGAGTAATAATAGGACCCACCACGTCCAGTCTGAGATTCCCCTCTCAAAATTTGGGACCCACCTCTAACTGCGTGGGATCCACCTCTAGAACCCTGAGAATCATCGCGGCCTAACTGAGCACTGCCCTTCTGAGAAGCACCACCTCGACCACTAGACGATGTCGGAGTCCTCTATGGCAGATAATCCCGCCTGGCTCGGGGATCTCCTAGCAATAGGCCCAATCTCCCTACATGCAAAACAGCCCTGAGAGAGCGGGGATTGATAAACTGAACCTGAGGACCTAGCTGAAACAACCTTGTCTACCGATCGAGAAAACGAGCTCTCTGCCTGGGTGTCTCATAGGAGAAAGCCCGCAAAGCTGAGTGCACAGGGTGGACCGAATATGGCTGATACGACCTAGAAGACAGACTGATGCCCCTTGAACTAGAACCACCATAACTCCCAATCTGAAGCTGCCTCTTCTCACACCTCCAAATGCATGGGCCTTAGCAGCCTCAACCAAAGAAGCATGCTTAATGATGTACTGGAAGGAAGCCCCCATATCCTCCATCTGAAGGTAAGGAATCTGAAGAGAACCAACTAGCCCACTGATAAAACACCTAATCCTGTCAGGCCCAGTAGGGATTAAGGGAGTGGAATAACGGGCCAGATACAGATAGCGAGTCACATAGGCCTCCACAGATAAACCCCTCTGCTGTAGATGTAGAAACTCCTCCCTACGCGCCTTTCTTAAAGACCGGGGCACATACTTCTCAAGGAAGGCCCGGTAGAACTGAGTCCAAGTTAGGGGAGGAGAACCCTCAACTTTGCAAGCAACAAAAAACCTCCACTAAGTATTCACGACGAACAAGTCTTCACATCGCCATGAAACTTGTAGGACACATAGTCAACTCCATGGGACTCTATGATCCCCATCCTATGTAGAAACTCATGCATATCCAAGATGAACTCATAAGCATCCTATGCAAAAGTCGCGGAAAACCTCGACAGTTCCACCTTTCTAAACCTCTCAACAAGATCTTGATCAGTCACGGTCACAACAGGGCCAGCCATGGGTCTGAAATCATCCCCTGAGGCTGGCACTGTATCAATACGGGGAGCCATAACTGCAGCGGGGTGTCCTACACTAGTAGGTATCTGCTCAGGGGTCTGCGCCCCAACTCTAGTCTGTGACCCATCACCCGGAGTAGTGACACCAGCGGTAGCCTACTAGGCATCTAAGTGGATTAGAACACAACCCATGGTGTCCTGCATCATCTGATCTGACGTGTCCTGGGGGTGTGCTCGTGCTGGAGCCACGTAATCCTCGCCGGCCTAGGCTCGATCCTACTGTACCTCAGGCTCTGGAGACAGAGATCTCGCGCACCGTTGTCCTACCGCAGAAGCCCTACCCCTGGCTGGGGTAGCCCCGAGGCCTCTAGCTCTACCGCCCCCTCTGGTTGTCGCTCGCCCTTTGGTGCCAGCCGTAGCTGCAGGCTCTGGCACCTGGTCTTGGGCTATCGTAGCTCGAGTCCTCACCATCTATGAGAGAAGAGATAAGACTCCAATACCAATTTAATTGTTCCAGGTGCTAATTAGAATAAAGTAGCACGAAAGAAGGAAAGAAAGTGAGATTTCCTAAATATCCTATAGCCTTACGCAGATAAGTACAGAGCTCATGGTATCGATACACAAGACTCTACTAGACACGCTTGTGTATTATAGATCGGGAAATCTAGGGCTCTGATACCAACTTGTCACGACCCAATTTAGCTAAGTCGTGAGGGCAATTACCTTTTCCACCTCGGTAAGCGAACTCTCAACCCAACGATAGTAAAAACATAAATAAATAATTCAATAAGCAGAAGAGAATAAATCACGTAAGTCTGACAATAATAATATAGAAACAGTACGAAAATAACGAAATATACCCTAGAGTCTGGTCCAATTCATACAAGAACATCTAACTAGAAATATACAAGTTTGGAATATCAATAACACAACAAGTTTGAATATGTCTCGGAATGAAAAATAAGACATAAATAATGAAGAATATTCAAGACAGCGGACGTCTCGGTCTTACCCTGTAGACTCTAAGCAAATCTCGCTGTAGCGACTATCAGCCATGAGAAACAGAAGTACATCCAACCTGAAATTCTGCATTCATAAAAGAATGCAGTAAGTGCAGGTCAGTACAAAACCACAGTACTGATAGGTATCATAGGCCGACTAAGTTTAGTTAACATAATCCAGATAATAAAGTAAGATAAGCAGATAAATTGACAAGTATAAGTCAAACAAAAGCCAGAATCAACTACACATCATCACCTAGGTTGTAGCATCTAAACCCGAATGTGCCAAGTCTAATAATATCCAATCTGAATCCCAATAACACAAGCAAATCACCAGATCATCACAATATAAGCCATAGTGCAATGCCATGCAATAATGCATGAATGCAAATGCAATGCAATGTTGTATACACATGTACTCCGAACGGAAGTATCGACGTCTCGGTAGCACAACCCATGGGGAACACGCAAAGTCCATGTACCACTCATTTCGAATCTTTGCCCAACAGTAACGAGACTCTGGATCTTTGTCCATGGAGGATCTATATCAGCACAACCCGTGGGGGACACGTAGAGTCTATGTACCTCACGATCCGGTGATAACCTGGATACCGCTGCCACACAACCACGATTCCGGGACAACAATCGAATATCGGATCTCACGTTATTCTCATCCAAACTCAGCCCAGCTCATCACAGTGTTTCCATAAGTATCATTAATGTATCAACAATATATCCTTAAGGATGAAAATGTGTGCAATGTATGAGTTCATTATCAATGATCAGATCAAATATCACAAGTACCAAGCATGGGTACGCCAACAATATCATGAAAAGACTACACAAGTCATATAGAACACTATCCTCGTATCAAACGTCAACAAGTAAGATACTACAATATCATGATCAAGATGTATCAATAGTCTCCAATATCTACTATCATCAAGTGGCATCGAACCAACAACAATAGAACAAATCAAATCACAACACAACGGGGTGGCTAGCCCCAATCACACAACAGGGCCCAATCTAAGACAATGTCCAGCCCAACTTCATACCTGAAGGTTTACATGCTTTTTCTGACAATATTACCTAAATGTATGCTACGTTAAACGAAGTCTCACCATAGGATAAACCATAACCTATCGGGAAGGCCAAACAACAATAACACCAACAATCACTCCTTAGCCTTTCCTTTCCGCTGAGCCTCGAGATCAAGAAAGTCTAAGCATACTCAAATCAATTAGAATCAAGAAGAACGTCAAAACTAACCCTACTTCTATCAAGACCCAAATCTAAAACCTAGGGAATAGGGTTTTGTGAACATGAAGGGTGAAATTAGGAATCTAAAGGTCCCAACATGAAATTAAACCTCTAGGTGATCAATTCCTACCAATGGCAAGCTAGAATAATCAAAAAGTTACTCTAATTCAGATTCTAGGCAAAACCCCCAAATTTGGGTATAAACCCTAACTTCTAAATCCACAAATTATCCTCTAATTAGGAAGAAGTTATGAAATAAAGGTTCTAATAATCAATTCAATGCTTAATAAAGCTAACCCAACCAACAAATCATGATTTAGAAGCCTAGATAGAATATTCATTAACCCACTTTAATCTTCCATTACTAATGAACTAACAAGGAAAAGGGATTGTAAGATGATTAGGGATAATGAAATAGCAAAGAGATTAGAAGGACTTACCACCAAGAATCCTCTAGAATTTCGCCCCAAAGCTCAATTTTCAGAATAGTAATAAATGAGAGACTATGGGCTTGTATTGCAAAATTAATGAATACAATAGGCCTGATATCGATACGACGGCGTCGGGATCGCTACAACTGTAGCACCCCAACGTCCAATTAGACCATCGGGACGATTAGGCCACAAAGAACTTGGCCGCCCAAGCGGACCATCCTACCGCTATGGCAGTGCCACTGGGCGTTAATGGTGCCGCCAGGGTGGACACCAACAAAGATTTTTCCCGAAATAAACACAATCTCAATCTGAAATCTTGACTAATCCTGAGGCCATCTGCTCACAAACCACAAACATAGACACACATAAAAACATGCTATAAACGCACTCGTGGCCTCCGAATTCCCAATGGAGGTCTCGTTGATCGAGTCAACCCCGACACCTCAATTCTAATTTTCTAACCCAAGTCCCAAAATGCACCCGAGTGCATTGGGAACTGAACAAGATATACACACAAGTTCCAAATGACCATTCGGACCTTTCGAAATCAACAAATTTTTGAAAAAGTTCCGTTTACCCAAAAGTCAACTTTGAGTCAACTCTTTTTTGCTTTAAGCCAAAATTTCTCAAAAAGTCACCCGAAACAAATCTAAACACCTCAGGAAGCATTTCAATGATCCCCTCGGGTCAAAAGTAAGCTAACCGAGCTTGGAAAAGAGTTGAAAGTGCCAGAAAGACTATAACGACCAAGCGGGTCATTACAAACATTGTATTATTGACATAGAAACTTACATTTCCAAGAAGTGGGGGAGGTTGAATAGCGGTTGCATAGCTGGTCTCCCCCACCACATCATTAACCATTGCGGGGTCATTAACTATTTTACCTCTGTAACACAAACAACAACGAAAAGTAAGAAAAGAAATAAAGACTAAAAGTAAAGTTTTACACTACTCAGTAAATTTCTAAATCGTATTCCTCGACAACGGTGTCAAAATTTGATATGGCCAAATTACACTTTTAAAATATGAGTAAGTGGTCGTTGTTTTTTTCATTCTGAGACATGTTCAGACTTGATGTATTATTATATTCCAGACTTGTATATTTCCAGCTAGATGCTCTTGTATGGATTAGACCAGACTCTAGGGTGTATGTTCTTATTTCCGCACTTGTTGTATATAATTATAGTCATACTTACGTGATTTATTCTCTTCCTCTTATTTAATTATTTTTTTAGGTTTTTACTACGTTGGGTTGATGGCTCGCTTATCGAGGTGAAAAAATAAGTGCCTGCACGACTTTGCTAAATTGGGTCGTGACAAGTTGGTATCAGAATCCTAGATTACCCGATCTATAATACAAGAGCGTGTCTAGTAGAGTCTCGTGGATCGGTATGATGAGCTGGGTACTTATCTACGAGAGGCTGTAGGACATTTAGGAAATCTCACTTTCTTTCCTTTTTTCGTGCTACTTTATTCTAATTGGTATCTGGAACGATCAAATTAGTATCTGACTCTTATCTCTTCTTTCACAGATGGTGAGGACTCGAGCTATTATAGCTCGAGGTCAGGTGCTAGTGCCCGTAGCTACGGCTAGCACTAGAGGGGGAGCAATAGCCAGAGGACACAACAGAGCTAGAGGCTGGGGCGAGGCAGGGATCCTGCGATTGGACAGCGATGCGAGAGATCTTCGTCCCTAGAGCCTTAGGATCAGCAGTATCGAGACCAGGCCACCAAGGATAGCGTGGTCCCAGCACGTACACAGCTTGAGATTACTTCTGATCAGACTATGTAGGATACTATGGCCTGGATTTTACTCTATCTAGATGCCCACCAGGCTGCCCCTAGTGTTACTACTCTGCGGCAGAGGTTCACCGACCAGAGTTGGGGTGCAGACCTCTGAGCAGAGACCTACACGAGTTGCACACCTTGCTGCAGTGATGGCTCCCCGTATTGATGCAGTGCCAGCCCCGAGTGATGATGTTAGGCCGATGGAGGGCACTTTTATGACCGTGTCTGATTAGGATCTTGTTGGGAGGTTTAGGAAGTTGGACCCGCCAGGGTTTTCGGGTACAGGATGCTTATGAGTTCATCTTGGATATGCATGAGTTGCTACATAGTATGGGGATCGTAGAGACCCATGGATTTGATTATGTGTCCTACCAGTTTCGTGGTGACTCAAAGACTTGGTGGAGGTATTTTATTGCTTGCAGATGTGAGGGTTCTCCTCCCTTGACGCGATCTTGGACTGTTAGACAAAGACAGTCACTTTAGCCATGCCGGGCATTCCTAAACTCGATTGGAGGGGTACTCCTCGTCTCGTTCCAAAGAAGATCATTTCCTTCCTTCAGGAGAAGAAATTAGTTAATAAGGCGTGTTTAGTTAATCTAGTTAATGTGCGTGGCACGACTATTGCATCTCCACCCTTTGAGTCCATTCCTATTGTGAGCTAGTCTGCAAAGGTATTCCCGTATGATCTGCTGGGTATGCCACCCGATCATGACATTGACTTCTGTATTAACTGGATCCAGGCACTCACTCTATTTCTATTACGCCATATCTGATGGCACTTTCTGAGTTGAGAGAGCTTAAGGAGCAGTTACAGGATTTATTGAGCAAAGGGTTCATTAGATCGAGTGTCTCCCTTTGGGATGCCCCGGTGTAGTTTGTGAAGAAAAAGGATGGATCCATTAGGACGCTCATTGATTATCGCCAGCTGAACAAGGTTACTATTTTGAACAAGTGTCCTATGCCTTGTATTGATGACTTATTTGACTAGCTTTAGGGTGCTTTAGTGTTTTCGATGATTGACTTGCACTCAGCCTACCACCAATTGAGGATTAAGGCTGAGCATATTCCGAAGACAGCCTTTCGGACGAGATATGGAGACTATGAGTTTCTGGTGATGTCATTAGGGCTTACAATGCCACGGCTGCATTTATGGCTTTGATAAATGGCATCGAAATGACATTACTCGAAATTCATAATGGCCATATCTAGTTCTGAAGGCTGTCTTTGGGATGTCCTCTTCTTTAACCCTCACTTGGTAATACCCGGATCGTAGATCTATTTTGGAGAACCACTTGGCACCCTGCAACTGATCAAACAAATCATCAATCCTTGGAAGGGGATATTTATTCTTTGTCGTCACCTTGTTCAATTGCCTATAATCAATACACATCCGCAAGGAATCATTTTTCTTTCTCACGAACAGCACCGGCACTCCCCATGGCGATGAACTAGGCGTAATAAAGCCTTTTTCAAGAGATCCTTTAGTTGCGCCTTTAACTCCTTCAATTCGGCAGGGGCCATTCTATAAGGAGGGATAGATATGGGTTTAGTGTCTGGCAACACATCGATGGTAAACTCAATCTCCCATTCTGGAGGAAGGCCTGGAAGCTCATCCGAAAACACGTTGCAAACTCATTCACTACTGGGATAGATTGAAGAGTTGCCGACTTTGCTTCTGTATCATGAACCCGGACTAAATGATAAATATAGCCCTTAGCAATCATCTTCCTCGCTTTGAGATAGGAAATAAACCTACCTCTCGGGGACGCTGTATTACCTTTCCATTCTAAAACTGGCTCTCTCAGAAACTAATATTGGACCATCTTTGTTCTACAATCAACATTGGCGTAACAGGAGGCTAGCCAATCTATGCCCATAATAATGTCAAATTCTAACATTTTCAACTCATGTAAATTGGCCGTAGTATGACGGTTGCAAACTACAACCACACAATTCCTATATACCCGTTCAGCTACTGCTGGTTCCCCTACCGGTGTAGACACCTCAAAGGGTTTAATCGACTCAGGTTTCACCCCGATACGATTGGCAATATAAGGAGTAATATATGACAAGGTAGACCCCGAATCAATCAATTCATACACATCATAAAAAGATACTGACAATATACCTGTGATAACATCGGGGGAGGACTCAAGATCCTGTCATCCGGCTAGTGCGTAGATACGATTCTGAGGACCACTTGAACTAGATGCTCCTCCCCTACCTCTACCACGACCTGCTGATACATGTGAACCTTTCCCTACAGGGCGCACAGATAATGAAGAACCCGCCACTGATCCTGTGGGCTGGATCCTACCTCTGCCAGCCGCCGATGGATAATCACACATCACATGCCTAGGCTGACCACATTGAACACACCGTGGTATAAGTGGTCTCCTTTGGCTGAAATCGCCTCTATGCTGAGAACTCGAAACTCTGGAGCCCTGGCCCGGTCCAGAATAAATTGGACGATCAAATCTATTGCCCGCAAATCGAGAGGGTGCACTGGCCACTGATTGGCCGGTATGATCAGAATACTGCTGCCTTTGACTCCCTCTGAACTCGCTAGCGGCACCGGAAGATCTGGCCCTCTTACTATACCTTCTATCAGAATCACGCTCGCCTCTCTGCGGCTGCTGCCATTCCTCCAAATTCTGAGCATGGGCCTGAAAAAGAGCAATATCCATCCCATCCTGGAGCGAGGCTGTCAAGCACTCCTTAATCAAATGTGGCCCCAAAACACTCACGAACCGATGTACACGGTCCCCCATATCAGCTATCATGGCTGAGGCATACCTAGACAAGGAATTAAAGCGAAAACTGTACTCTCGCGCACTCATATTCCCCTATCGGAGATTCAAGAACTTGTCAGCTCGGTCCCGTCGAACCTCCGGTGGTAAATAATGTCGAAGGAAGGCATCCACGAACTCTTGACATATTGGGAGAGGTGCATTTTCCCTTCTCGAAGACATCCAAGTGTTATACTAGTGAACGGCTACATCCCGCAATATATAGGAAGCCAATTCTGCTGGTTCAGCATCAGAAGCATGCATTAGTCTCAACATCCTCAGCATTTCATCTATAAAGTCCTACGGGTCTTCATCTAGCTTTGACCCATAAAATTTTAGAGGATTCAGACTAATAAAATCGCGGGCTCTTGCACTAACAGCTCTATCACCCTAGCCCACACCCTGTCGCTAGGCCTGAGCGGCAACCAACTGGCTCAACAATTGAATAGCCTGGGTCATCTGCTGGCCCGGGGTATCCGGTGGAGGAACTGAGGGCACTGAGGCTGGAGCTGAAGCCCCTTCATGCTCCTCTGGTAGGGGTGGAGTAGGAGAGGTCCGAGATGGAACCTCGTTATGCAACTCACCCTCTTCTATCTCTGCCGGTGGCTCCCGTTCAGTACTTCTTCCTGCTACCATCTTGCCCTTCTAGGCCGCTGTAGCTTTCCTCTTCACAGGTATTACTGAATTCATAACACACGATTAGGAAAAAAGGAAACCTGATAACATGGCTCTATCACACGATCTAAGATGAGAAAGAAGGTCAATCATTCCTAAATGCCCCGTAGCCTCCTGTTTATAAGTGTAGCGCGCTTCACACCCATAAACAGGACTCTACCGGACACAGCTCGTAGACACGCCCTAGGATGAACTGCTCTGATACCACTTTTGTCACGACCCATCTAGAGGGTCATGACAGGCACCCGGAGCTAACCTATCGAGTACCTCTAACTATACGTCTCGTGATCATTCCTAGATGGGCCATAATCTAGCTCATGTGTTTCATACTCCGTAAGATCATTTATCACGAAATAATGACACAATGTTATATAATCATCAACAACCATGCCCATAAATATAAGACAACAAGGCTGTCTAAATACTATACATCAATACGTACTGATAAGACTATGGAATATCTAGATACATGCATCGGTCCACGAGCCTCTATATATAGAATACATGAATCCTTAAGGGCAAGGCGGGACTCTACAATACCCGAGTCTATGTATACAAAAGAGTAGTACCAATAAGTTGTAGCTCCGGAACAATTGGAGCCTTTCTGAAACTCCACTGATAAAGCTCCTAAGGATCAGGTCCGTCCACCTATCTACCTGTGGGCATGAACACAACGTCCACAAGAAAGGACGTCAGTACGAGCAATGTACTGAGTATGTAAGGCATGAAAATAATATTAAAAAAATGTGGAACATAACATGAGATGAAGATAACCTGCACATCTAATTGCCTCATAAGGCGAATATCATGCATGCTTATCTTTCTAAAGAAACGCTTCTCATATACATATATATCATAATCATTAGCCCGCGTCCGGGCCTACCTCGTCCAGGGTAACCATCTCACGCCGCCCACTAGTGGTGCTGTCCGGCCATATAGGCACGGTGTTACTATCATTATCAATAGCCGCCCACTACACCCATCGTAGTGGTGCTGCCCGGCCATATAGGCACGGTGTTATTAAATTACATCAAGTATGCACGAGAGCCCAATCAAAAGCTACAACTCTATCGGAGTGACGTAAGGTCGGTAACCTCCGATTTATGTTATGGAACAATCATTATCGCTATATATCACCTTGAAGGAACAAGTCATAAGGTGAGACCAACAATAATGAACAATATAAGAAAATCATGGAATAAACTCAATAAATCTCACAATCATACTAAAGTCATAAGCTTCGAAATTTTTAGAAATAAAATCATCATCATCATAGTCATCATAGAAAACATCTCATCTTTAACATCATAAGAAGTTTTTAAGAATCATGAACTTCTAACTTTTGGAAGTAAGAAGGTTATGAAAATATGTATGGAATCATAACCTAGGAATCATGCCTTTTGAAAGAAAAGGACTAGCCTTAACATACCTGATTAATTCCCTACTACTTAACGCCTATTCTCCCGAGCTCGTAAACCTACATTCAAGAGAAATCATACTACTGTTAGACTTATAGTCATATGCCTATCTTAAATCTTCAAATTAAGCTCCTTTAGAATCTGTCAAAATTCAGGCAGCATCTCCCCTGTTTATATCCCTAGCCCGAAATCACAATACCAATAACCAACACAACAACAACAACTCTAATGCCAACAATATCATCATCCATACCAAAATATTTCATAAAACATCCTACATGATGTTTATCCCAATTTCTCAACCAATAACTTCACTACGTAGTCATTTAATAACTTTGCCTCCTAAATTAACATTAATAAGGAAGAATTCATACCTTACTTCCACTAGAACTGTAATATCTTTAATATCCACTTTAATTAAAGCCCAGATCCCTCGCAAGACAATATTACAATTGCAACTATATGTTGTCCGAACCTAAATTTGGGGGATTCCACTTACTTCGCGTTAAAATTTGATAAACGGAAGTTGGGGGAAGTTTCCAGAATATTTAGGAGGCTTGGAGAGGTGTTTGGATGAAGAATGAGGGGGTAAGCCCCATTTTATTAAGTTCTAGAGTCAGGTGGCACTGACCTAGAAATTACTCTGTGCGTTCGCGCCACCTTGGGGGGCGTTCGTGCTGAGTTGGCCCTTGGTCCTCTGCGCGTTCGCGCCACCTCTAGGTGCGTTCGCGCAGAGTTAATCTCTGCTCTGGCAGCCTGTCTTAAAAATATACAGTTTGTTGCGTTGGAAACTAGACTTCACAAACTTCATTCTAGGATTTTACTTTACCTCAAAACTCTTCATATGCTAAAAGATATTCCTTGTCCAAGTTAGACCAAAATCATCATACAAAATCTTGCCCAACTTTTCTCCAAAGTCTCGAAAGCTTAATATACTTTATGCACTTGTTCTCCAATCCATCCATGACCTATTACATGAGCTCAAACCCTTTTAATCATAAGATAAGCGCATATGATCTCATATCTCCTCGACAATAACTCAGTGTCCACAATTGAATGGCTAACCCCTAGAGAATCTCAACGTACAAAATTACAAGGTGCATCTGTGGCATTCTTGGGCTATGTTGTTTCTAAGAATGGTATTATGGTTGATCCACTGAAGATTGAGGCTGTGAAGGGCTGGGCGAGGCCCACTACTATTACCCAGGTTCATAATTTTATGGGTTTGGCCAGCTACTACCGTCGCTTTGTGAAGGGTTTTGCTGCTATTGCTTCGTCCCTGACCAGATTGACTCAGAAGGATGTTCCCTTCCTGTGGTCCGATAATTGTGCGGAGAGCTCTCAAAAGCTCAAGATTCTTCTGACATCAGCTCTAATCTTAGCATTACCTGTGGAGGGTAAGGATTTCACGATCTATTGTGATGCATCCCATATGGGTTTGGGTCTTTGTGTTGATGCAGAAGGGTAGAGTGATAGCTTATGCTTCACGTCAGTTGAAGATCCATGAGAAGAATTACCCTAACCATGATTTGGAGTTGTTGGCTGTGGTCTTTGCTTTGAAGATTTGGAGGCATTATTTGTACGGTGTCCATTATGAGGTTTTAACCGATCACCGTAGCCTTCAGCAAGTGTTTATCCAGAGAGGTCTTAATTCCAGGCAGCGCAGATGGATGGAGCTCCTGAAGGACTATGATATCTCAATTCTTTATCATCCCGGGAAAGTCAATGTTGTGGCTGATGCCTTGAGTCACAAAGCAGTGAGTATGGGTCGTTTAGCTAGTTTGATTTTTTTTCGAGCGTCTGTTGGCCATGGAGGTTCAGACTCTGGCCAACAGTTTTGTTCGTCTTGATATTTCAGCCACAAGCAGGATTTTGGCCTGTGTAGAGGCGAGGTCATTTTTATCGGATCAAATCAGGACTCATCAATTTGAGGATGCTCAGTTGAGCAAGATTCGAGATAGGGTTTTGAAGGGTGAGGCCAAGGAGGCCATGATTGATTCTGAGGGAAATTTGGGGATTAAGGGGCATGTGTGCGTTCCTCGTATTGGTGATTTGATTTAGGTAATCTTGTCTGAGGCCCATAGTTCTCGATATTTCATTCATCTGGGGGCGACTAAGATGTATCTTGATTTGAGGCAGCAATATTGATGGCGTCGGATGAAGAAAGATATAGTTGATTTTATTGCGAAGTGTGGGAATTGTCAACAAGTTAAGTATGAGCACCAACAACCAGGCAGTGTAGTTCAGAGGATGACCATTCCCAAGTGAAAGTGGGAGAGAATTGCCATGGATTTGTTGTGGGTCTTTCGAAGACCCTGGGCAAGTTTGATTCTCTTTGGGTGATAGTTGATCGGTTGACTAAGTCCGCTCATTTTGTTCCAATTCAAATTTCTTATACCGTAGATAAGTTAGCCAAGTTTTACATTCGGGATATTATGAGGTTGCATGGGGTTCTATTTCTATCGTATCTGATCGGGGTACTATCTTCACTTCCTATTTTTGAAGGGCTTTTCATGAGGAGTTGGGTACCCGATTGGATCTTATATAGCTTTTCATCCCTAGACCGATGGGCAGTACGAGCGAACCATTCAGGTGCTCGAGGACATGTGAGAGCCTATGTTATCGATTTTAGCGGTCATTGAGATCAGCACTTACCCTTGGTAGAGTTTGCGTACAATAACGATTGTCACTCGAGTATTAGCATGGTGCCTTTTGAGGTGTTATATGGTAGGAGATATAGATCTCCGATTGGCTAGTTTGATGGGTTTGAGGTTAGACCTTGGGTATGAATCTGTTGAGAGAGTCCCTTGATAGAGTGAGAGTTACTCAGGCCAAGCTTTTGAAAACTCAGAGTTGGCAGAAGATGTATGCAGATCGAAAGGTCCGAGATTTATAGTTTGATATTAGTGACCAGGTTCTATTGAAGATTTCACCCATGAAGGGTGTTATGAGGTTTGGGAAGAGGGGCAAGTTGAGCCCCAGGTATATTGGCCTATTTAAGATTGTTGACCGTATGGGCGATGTTGCTTATGAGTTACCCTTGCCGCTAGGCTTGGCGGGAGTTCATTAGGTTTTTTATGTTTCTATCTTTGAAGAAGTATCATGCTGACGGCACTTACATTGTTCGTTGGGATTTATTATTGCTTGATGAGAATTTGACCTATGAGGAGGAGCCTATCGCAATCTTGGATAGGCAGGTTTGAAAATTGAGGTCCAAAGAGATTGCTTCTGTGAAGGTGCAATTGAAGCATTGTCCTGTTGAGGAGGCTACTTAGGAGACTGAGTCCGACATGCGTAGCCGATATCCCTAGTTGTTCGTTGATTCAGGTACTTCCTCACTCTTTTCTCTTCTTCGCTCGAGGACGAGTGATGGTTTAATTGGTATCTGATGTAACGACCCGCTCGATCATTATAGTCTTTCCAGCACTTTCGCCCTTTTTCTGAGCTTGATTAGCTCACTTTTGACCCGAGGGGACCGTTGACACACTTCTTGAGGTGCTTAGATTGATTCGGGCAACTTTTTATAAAATTTGAGCTTAAAACGAAAAAGACTTAACTCAAAGTTGACTTTTGGGTAAACGGACCTTTTTCAAAAATTAGTCAATTTCGATAGGTACAGATGGTCTTTTAAAACTTGTAAGTATATCTGGTTCGGTTCCCAATGCACTCGGATGCATTTGGGACTAGGGAAGTTAGAATTAAGGTATCGGGGTTGACTCGGTCAATGAGACCACCATTGGGAATTTCGAGGCCACGAGTGCATTCATAGTATATTTTTATGTGTGTTTGTGTATGTGGTTCGTGAACAGATGGCCTTGGTATTAGTCGGGATTTCAGTTGAGATTGAGATTATTTTGGGGAATTCTGGTGCTGGTGTCCGCCGCAGGCGGCACCATTACCGACCCAGTAGGACCACCGTAACGGTGTGATGGGCCGCTACGGCGGCCAAGTTTTTTTGGGGCCTGACTGTCCCGACGGTCTGAGTGGACGTCGAGGCAGTACCGTCGCAGCGGTCCCGACGCCGTCAAATCGGTATCGGACCTATTATATTCATTAAGTATGCATTAAAAGCCCTTAGTCTATCATTTATTACTATTCCGAAAATTGAGCATTGGGAGAAATTCTAGAGGATTCTTGGTGGTAAGTCCCTATAATCTCCTTGCTATTTCATTATCCCTAATCATCTTAGAATCCTTTTCCCGTGTTAGTTCATTAAGTGATGAAGATTAAAGGTGGGTTTAATGAATATTCTATCTAGGCTTCTGAATGATGAAATTGATTGGGTTTATGCTAGATTATGATGTATCTAAGGTTGCTAATCATATACCTTCCATTATTAGTGTTGAATTATTGAATTTACGAGTTAGGGTTTATATCCAAAATTGGGGTTTTTCTTGGAATTTGAAATTGGATGAATCCTTGAGTTATTTTAGCAATTAGTTGATGGGTTTTGATCACCTAGTATTTAATTGGATAATTCACCCCCAAATTTCCCGTTTTTCTCTTGTGGGCCCCATTTTCCTAAATTCTAGGGTTGGTTTTGACCCAATTTGAATAATAGCAATATAGGTATTAATCTTCGTGGTTTCTAATCAGGATTTCGAATATTACTAGACTTTTTTGATCTTGAGGCTCAGCGGAAAGGGAAGGCTAAGTTGTGATTGTTGGTGTTATTCTTTGTTCGGCTTTCCAGGTAGGTTATGATTTACCCAATAGTGAGACTTTATTTAGCAAAGCATATATTTAGATGATATTATCGGAAAAAGCATGTAAACCTTCAGGCATGAAGTTCAGTTGGATATTGTCTTAGGTTGGGCCCTGTTGGGTGATTGGGGCTAGCCACCCCGTTGTGTTGTGACTAGATTGTTCTATTGTTGTTGGCCTGATGCCACGTGATGATAGTAGATATTGGAGACTATTGTTATATCTTGATCATGATATTGTAGTATCTTGCTTGTTGACATTCGATACGAGGATAGTATTTTATATGACTTGTGTAGTCTTTCATGATAGTGTTGGCATACGCATGCTTGGTACTTGTGATATTGATCTGAATATTGATGTTGACTCACACATTGCACGCATTCTCATCCTTTATGATATATTGTTAATACATTGATGATACTTGAGGAAACATTGTGATGAGCTGGGCTCATTTTGGATGAAAGTGACGTGAGTTTCGATATCTGCGAGTCCCCCATAGGATGTACTGATGAAAATCCTCCATGGGTAAAGATCCAGAGTTTCGTCTGTCTGTTGGTCAAAGATCTAGGATGAGTGGTACAATGGACTTCGCGAGTCCCCATGGGTTGTGCTACCGCGACGGCGATACTTCTGCCTGGAGTACATGTGTGCATAACATTGTATAGCATAGCATTGCATTTGCATTCATACATTATTGCATTGCATTGCGTTATGGCTTATATTGTGATGATCTGGTGATTTACTTGTGTTATTTGGATTCGGATTGGATATATTGCGACTTGGCACAATTGGGTTTACATGCTACAATCTAAGTGATGACGTGCACTTGGTTCTAGCTTGTGTTTGACTTATACTTGTTTATTTATCTGCTTATCTTACTTTATTATCTGGATTATGTTAGCTAAACTTAGTGGGCCTATGATACCTACCAGTACTGTGATTTTGTACTGACGTGCACTTACTGCATTCTTTTATGAATGCAGAATTCAAGGTTGGAACTACTTCTATCTTTGTGGCTGATAGTCGCTATTGGAACTGCTTAGATACAGGGTGAGTAAGATACGTCTGCTGCCTTGAAGACTCCTCTTATTTATGCATTACTTTTCATTCTGAGACATATTCAGACTTGATGTATTATTATATTCCAAACTTGTATATGTATATTTCTAGCTAGATGCTCTTGTATGGATTAGACCAGACTCTAGGGTGTATTTTCTTATTTCCGCACTTGTTCTATATTATTATCGTCATACTTACGTGATTTATTCTTTTCCTCTAATTTAATTGTTTATTTAGGTTTTTACTATCGTTGGGTTGAGGACTCGCTTGCTGAGGTGGGACAGATAAGTGCCCGCACGACTTTGCTAAATTGGGTCGTGACAGTCCCTTTGCCTAGGGACGCTGTGTTCATGCTCGCAGGTTTAGACAGGTTGTTAGGAGGATCACACCAGTAGTATTTGCGAAGTACTAGCCAGTGTGAGAAGCTCTAGGTCATTCGGAGTTACCAGGGTCAGAGTTTTGTGTATATACAGTATGGGTAGGCCGGGGCCCTATCCCGACTATGTTACAGTTACACTCCTGTAGAGGCTTGTAGACTTGTTTTGTTAGTACAGTATGTCAGTAGAGAGGCCTTTGTTACACCCCGGAAAGT
>NC_081345.1:72525372-72530486 GCF_029784015.1 Lycium ferocissimum
CATAAGAGATAGGATGAAGAATACCTTATACCTGAATAAATTTGGCCACACCAACTTTCTTCAAGACCAAACTTACCTGACATCAAGTAGAAGCAAACAAATCACCTTTCATGGACTAGTTTGGTGTAATCTTGTTAAATTCTTGATTTAATGGGCTATAAATGTTTGGGGTTGTGTTGGAAATTTTCTAGGAATATTGAGAATGTAAGTATGCTGAAAAAATAGAGTTAATGGGGTATTTATACCCCTCATAAGTCGGTTCCACTGACCTTCTCAAGTGGGACCCGCGGAAGCCTTTTGGCAGCTTGGAGTCTTTATATTAAAATAGCCATAACATTTGATCTCGTTATTGTGTGAGTGCCCCCGACCTATGGTTGGAAAGATCTTTCAATTATATACAACTTTTATTTTTGGTGTGTTTCCAAATTCCAAACTTATCATAGCGTTTTCGCCCCTCTAAGTCAAATCATCCAAAAACGTATTCTTAAATCATCCTTTTGGAGGACTTATGCCCATATTTGGCTTAAGGGTCCTCCTTAAGATTTGCTCAACTTCCCATGTACTACTCATATCACTTTTCATATGTCCTTTATAAAATCCTGACATGTGGGCCCTTAACTTACGGTTACGAGGGCTATTCGTGAGTAACGTGTTAAGCGATTTACTCTATACGGTTCCAAATGTCATTTATATATATATATATATATATATATATATATATATATATATATATATATATATTCTTATACTCATATCATATAATCTTCATCCGTAATCCTTATATAACTTTGCTCTCCTTGAGCTCGTACTAAGCGAGTCTACGATTGGTAACACGAAGATTTTCGAGTGTAAATGTGTGATCGAAAAAGTTAGTTTTTCAGAGAGGACCAATCTTCCGTGCCGCCCCTTATTTTCTCTCCCAGCAAGTCCTTAATGGATTCCGAGTCGGGAATAGAGCTGTGGCTTATTCGACACTATATCACAATTCATTCTCGAACGCAATGACTATAGCCCGGTATTAATGTACGCAATTGTGATACCCCAATAGCTGCTTGGAGATACATACACACCGCGACGGAGTCGCAGCTCGATGGTAATGAGAGGACAATAGTCAAGAATGTATACGTACTATGTATATGTCTATCCTCTCTTATCTTACTCTGACGATAACACTTAAATATTAGAGAACCTCTTTTAGATCTTTTTAAACTTCCTTCGGAGTGACATAAGGTCGTTACACCTTCGATTAAGTTATGAATTCTAACATCATTATCATGAGTTTCAACAAGACTTGGAATCTGATATATAATATACATGAATGATCCCATAAGGACATGAATAGCATAGATGCCCCTACTTACTAACAATGAAATCTTCATAGAACAACATTCGTCTATATCACGATTCATCCTAAAACATGCCAAAATAAGGAAAGGATTAGCCTTAACATACCTCTTGTCATCCCACAATTTAGCTATGACCTGGATGAACTTTAAATATATCTAGGAGAGGATAATTCTTACCTTATATGCCAAGAACTACTCTTCTTCTACCTTACTTCTCTTCGGAGAAAGCCCAGATTCAACACGTGAGAAAACAGAACAACTAGATCGAAGCAGTGCGCAAAACCTGTATGTTGTTCTTGAGAAAAATTACACTTTGCTTCCTCGAGATTGCAAGTGACATTGATCCTAATATAACTTCACGTTGCTGCTCATTGTTTTTTGCTCGTATTTTGATGTGTCATGGAATTACTACACATTCGAGGCTAATTCCTTAGACTTTTGTGATTGTTCAAGTAATTTTGGTGCTACTTCTCTTATGTTTGTGTCACTTTGTAACATAAGATGTTCAGAGTATAATGGAGTAAAACAGGCCAAGGATGTAAGAAAACAACACCTGCGAGACCGCAGGTCATTCCTGCGACACGCAGACGAGGTACATGGAACGCAGACACTGACATACCGTTTGAAGAAGTTGAGAAATTGGAAGAAGCACCTGTGAGACTCATCTGATGCCGCAACTGCTGCAACTATTAGTGCAAACTGCACCACCTGCGAGACTGTTCGCAGGTTGCACCTGCATTACGCAGGTTATGCAAGTAGGGATATTTTTGTCCAAGGCTTGTACCCATTTTGGGGAGTTATAAATACTCTCCTAGGTTTTTGTAAAAGCTATTCAATATTTAGATTTTGTTGTTTTTAGTATTAAAAGCTTTTGGTGGTACTTGTTGAAGAATTTAAGAAGAATCTTCTACTTTTGTCCTCATCTTCCATTATCTTTGTAAGCTTTATGAATATTCACTTTACTTTTTTTCTTTCATTTAATGAAAATGAGTAGCTAATCCCATTAGCTAAGGTTGTGGGTCCAAATGTGTTAGTTATGTGATTGGGTTTTACATTCAAACTCCATTTGTAAGTTAAAGATGTTTTTCTATTAACTCTTCAAGCTTCAATGACTTTTAATGGTTGCCAACATTATTTGTGCCTAAATACTTTTCCTTTGCTTGAGAAAGAAAGTAAAAGTTAGGAAAAGAGTTAGATAGCAAGGATTTGGGCTTTAAACCCAATCTAATAGCTTGAGCTAGGATAGGAAAGCTAACTTGAAATTAAATGGGTGTTCACATTTTCTACATTCTAAGGCTTGAGAAAGCTTAGTAATGACATTTATCAATTTGGCCGAGAGACTTTTGATAAATCTACGTGGCCCATGTTTAATTACAACTTGACACATAGATGAGTTGGATTGATACCCATTTGCATTACTTTGGGACCGCAATCTTAGTTCTTTTACATAATTGTTAAATCGAACATAATATTTCTCTATCAAGTAATGTGACAAATATGAAAACCAACATTATTTACACCCCCCCCTCACAAATATTGACTATTAGTCAAGCATTACACTTATAACGTAGATTTCTTCGGTGCATTGTGGGATTAGGGATTCGACCCCAACCTTGTTGGGTTCTATATTTGACAATAACCGCTTACTCAAATTTTAAAAGGTGCAATTAGGGCATATCATATTTTCATCCTCAAAATAACATCCCCTCGAATTTCGATTCTTTGAACGGAACGTTGGTGTTAAGCGATAAATTCTCGAAAAATGAAGTAAGATTTATAAGTGAAGTAGGATTTCTCGGAGAAATGATGGCGATGATGCATATATTTCTTGCTGGATTCTTTGCCACCTACTAATT
The DNA here is from genome assembly GCF_029784015.1 of Lycium ferocissimum. Classification (NCBI taxonomy): domain Eukaryota; kingdom Viridiplantae; phylum Streptophyta; class Magnoliopsida; order Solanales; family Solanaceae; genus Lycium; species Lycium ferocissimum. The sequence goes on from NC_081345.1 coordinate 72,528,575, forward strand.
CATATGAGATATCAAAGTGAATTCTCTTAAATCAAAGTGGGGCCCACTCTAACTATTAGATTCACGTGATGCAATTTAATCCATAAAGAAACAACCTTTTTCATCCATGTGCATAGATATACATATTAGTCACTTCCTTGATTCATGAACTTGTCCCGCGTGGCAGCACTATTTCTTTAGTAATTATCTACTTTAATCTTTACTTAATTCCCTAAATTTTCCACTGCACTTCAATATATAACTTATCACATATGATTATCTCCTTGATCTCAATTCACTTAAACATGAATCAACACCAACACGCCACTTATGATATCATAATCACGTGAAATAACACTAGTCCATAGCCTCCTTAGCCACATACAAAAATATTATTTCCCACCATCATCGTCACACTTTTAAGTGTAAAATCATTTCGGGACTTCATCATCTTATACAATGATCTCTTTATTTGCATACTTGAATATGACAAAACATTCTCCGGTGCGAGCGGTTCAAACCATAACCCGAAGGTACAGCTATAATATTGATGAAACTTATACTATTCAATTTGTATAACCTCTAGCCTTCACGACACTTACTTATAACTTGTTAAGCATAGCATAAATACTTATAACCTCAAAATAATCCTGTCCTTCGAGCTTATGTCGGTTAACTTACGACAAATCCAATGTACAAAAGTACGGGATGTAAGATCCTTCCACCCTTCAGAAATATTCGTCCTCGAATGTTAACTCTTAGAAACTTACGAAAATTTTGCCAGAGTCTCCTTTATAAACTGAACTAAAACCTAACATGTACGCAACCAGAAAATACACTATACATGCCACACAGGGCCAATATCCATAAATAGAAACACTTGGTTTCACACGACCGCAATAAGAGATTGCCTCAAGATCTACTGGCTTGTGTCGGGCTATGCTGTAATCTTTCTAATTGCTAGAATCTCTGAATCATTAGAAAAAATAAGTCCTGACTCATGCTCTTATGACTCAACTCTATAGCACGATTTGTATTTGAAAGAAGGGTAATAGACTTCTAAATGCCCCAAAGCTTCCTGTTTATATAATGTGAGGAACAACACATTTATAAGCAAGACTCTACTAGACACGACTTGTACACTCCCTAGGAAAGACTTGCTCTGATACTAATTTGTCACACCCCAACCTAGGTGAGGCGTGACCGGCACCCAGTACCTTACTAGGCCCAAGAGAACCAAGTTGTAACTCTATAATCTCTGTCTCGATGGGCAAATTAGGTCAAGGAGGCCAACCTGTAAACATAATACCGTATCTGGGGCAAACGAGGCCTTAAGCCGTAATGTCTGTACTTCAAACTAACTCAGCAAGATTGGATCATCCCAACACATACAAGAATAACTACATGGCCGACTAGGCCAATATATGACTCTGCAAGAAGCAAAATATTAGATATATACAAGGGTCGACAAGGCTGTCACACCCCAACTTTTGATAGGGCATGATGGGCACCCAACCCTTACCTAGAGTAGAAGCCGAACCCGGCGATCCTCGTGATACTCGTAATCTTCTTGGACTCTTAAACCATGAAATGAATGCATAATGTAAGCTTTTTTCAAAAAAAAACATGCTTTTCGTCTTCTCGAATCAAGTAAAATTTGTAATCGTATGAAATACGTAACATAATGCATGATGATACATCGACTTACGGAGACGACACAGAGACTAACATGTTATATACGTGACTCTGTACGCAAAGTCTCTAACATAAATCAAGATACCATAACATAGATACTGCGACTCGGCGGCACTCCAGGAAGGAAATGGAGCTGTGATCCAGTACAGAACATCTTACTAATATCTCGACCTGTAACACCGTGGCATGAAACGGCTCCCGAAAAAAGGGGGCGGGAAAAATTTATTAAAGTAAAAAT
>NC_081345.1:72530586-72550653 GCF_029784015.1 Lycium ferocissimum
TTTATGTATTGAGTTTTGTATGGTTATAGATTTGCTCGGTTTGGAAGCTACGAGAAAGAGTATTTCTGAAGAAAAAAAAATATTTACTATGTATTTTATCTTATTTGATTTAAAAAGTTTGACGCGATTTTGTACGTAGTAAGAGTCTGAGGGTTCGCTCGGCTCTAGGTAAGGGTCGGGTGCCCATCACGTCCCATCGGTGGGGGCGTGACGGGGACCATCGCTTGCCACTCATCGGGAGTTTGCCTATAATAATAGTTACCATTCTAGCATCCAGATGGCACCGTATGAGGCTCGTATGGCAGAAAGTGTAGGTCGCCTGCGGCTGGTTTGATGTGGGAGAGACTAAGCTAATCGGCCCAGATATGATTCAGCAAGCCATTGATAAGGTAAAACTTATTCGGGAAAGGTTATTAGCATCTCAGAGTCGACAGAAATCATATGCAGATAATCGACGTCGACACTTAGAGTTCCAAATTGGCGACTGGGTATTCTTGAAGGTGTCACCCATGAAGGGTGTAATGATATTCGGCAAGAAGGGGAAGCTCAGCCCGAGATATATTGGGCCTTATCAGATTGTCCGTAAGGTAGGTCGTGTGTCGCTTACGAGTTAGACCTACCAGGCGATTTGGAACGGTGCATCCAGTCTTCCACGTGTCAATGCTTCGCAAATATGTAGGTGATCCTTCCAGGGTATTTCCCATAGATGATATCCAGGTGACAGAGGAGTTATCCTACGAGGAGCAGCCTATAGCCATACTAGATCGTCAGGTGAGAAGGTTGCGTATTAAAGATGTGGCTTCCGTTAAGATATTGTGGCGGAACAATAACAGTGAGGAGATGACCTGGGAAGCTGAAGAGGAGATGAAGAAGAAGTATCCCAACTTATTTCCTATGCCTACAGGTAATCTAAACTCCTTAATTGGTTATGTTGATTGATGAATGAATTGTATGTAATAGCTATAAAAGAGACTCCCCCGAATTGCTTATAAGACCTGTAGACTAGTTTAACATTCGAGGAAGAATGTTCTAAAGGGGGGGAGGATGTTATATCCCGTATTTTGCACATTGGGATATTTCGAGCTAACCGCGATAAGTTAAGGACAAGACTATTTCGGGATACGAAGTAGAGACTTTTAACCTCCGATTTTATTTTAAGGCACAAGTTGCTTATAATTTTATTGGTATGGAATATTAAGGAAGATTAGGGGTTAAAAGTTAATTAAGGAATGTTAATTATTTCATAAACAAGGCCACAAGTGGCCGTGTGGAGTGAGTGGGCTCCCACCCATGGCTTGGCCAAATTTGATTGATCCAAGCCATGAGTGGGGCATGTGTCCACTTGTATGAATCATATATGTAGATAATTGATGACTAGCAAGACAATTATTCATCATTTTCAACTTAAGAAATTTGGAGAGACCATATCCGGCCATGGCTAGCCGAGTTTGATATTGTGAGAATTGATCAAAAAAAATAATTTTCTTCTAGCATTTCAACCAATTGGAAGGTCCTTATTAACGTGGGTAGTTGTTGGAGCAATCAAACCATTCATTTTTGCAATTTATAACCCTAGCCAAGTTGAGAAGTTAAGTGGAAAAGGTAAGATTTAATCTCTTTTACATGTGTTATGGATGGTTTGAACGTGTTGTAGTGTGTAGAAATGAATGAAATTCATGGAACCATGTATGTTGATGTTAAGTCGTGTGGGCTGTTTTGTGTAGAAGGAATGAACTAAATTTACTTAGTATTTTTGGTTGTTGTTATTGTGGATTCTATGATGAAAATGAAGGTTTAATGGTTCAAGTTGAAGTTGTAATCGTTGTGGGCTGTTGTAGAAGCTAATGTGATTTTAATATAGTTTCTTGTATTTATGAGAATGAAGTTGTTAACGTGTGGATTGTTGGTATAGTTCATGAATTTGGAAGAGAGGAATGTGTTGTTGTTGTTCTTATTGAGTTTGGAGGTTTCGGGTGGTGTTGTATGTTGGTTGGGCCATTTTGAATATTGTGCTGATTGTTTCAAGTGTTCTTGAGTCTTGTTTGAATGATCTCGGGTTAGTACTTGAACGTGCGAGCATTGATGTTGGCTTGATTGTATGTGGTTGAATTGAATGTAAATGAAACGCCGTCGAATTATGTCGGAAAGAGTTACTAACGTTAGAATACATTTTGAATTAATTGTTGATGTTGTTAATATGGCTGTTGGTATTGTTGTGATGATTGGCCGAGTTGAATTCTCGGGGTTTGTTGAATTTATAAAGGAAATGCTGCCCGAATTTCTGTAAATAAAGTGATAGCTTGGGATTGAGTTCCTAAGTACCTATAACTAATGTTTAGCATCTAATGACGTTGTTGTAGACCTTGGGAGGCCGGAGACTTAAGTTCGAATTAGCTTAGGAAGCGGACGAGGTATGTAAAGCCTATCCTTTCTTTTTGTTGGCATGTCTTAGATGTAAGTAAGATATGATACGAGCCTTGGGGTAACTCTATTCATAAGATCCGAGCATGTCTACGATTCTTATTCACTTCTTGATGTTAGCATTCCTAATATAGTCGAGCTATGGCCCTTGTGTCTTTTGTATGATTGGATAGTAAATGTTGCATAAAGAGTTCTTGTTCCTAAAGGATTCTATGTTGAATAAGGTCCCTAACTTTCATAGACGGGCTCGGATCGCTTCGATACGTTCGTAGAGGGTCCTAAAGCGAATAATGTCCGTAACTTTCATAGGCGGGCTCGGATTGGTTTGATACATGTCCATAGTCCCCGAGACTTTCCTTTGTATAGTTCTAACGACATTTTGAAAGAACTTAACATGACTATCGTCTTAACCCTCGAGCGTTGATTACTTACTTATCTATTGAGTCTCGAAGGATGATTTATATACATATGACTATTTACCATTCTGTGTGTGCATTCTGTTTTGCATCTTTCTCCGAGTCCCCCACTAGAGGGCCGGGTTCTGTATATCTATATATGGCGTTATGATGTGTTTTCTGGAGTATGATGTGGAGTATGATGTGTTACGGAGTTATGCGTGTTCGGAGTATGATGTGTTCGGAGTATGATGTGTTACGGAGTTATGCGTGTTCGGAGTATGATGTGTTCGGAGTATGATGTGTTACGGAGTTTGCCGTGTTACGGGAGTATGATGTGTTATGGCGCCAATGACGGGGTGGCGACCATGTTCACCGAGTCCTATAATGGGCCGGATATATATGTATGTATATATGTGATATTAATATGCATGTTTGTGTTTCAAAGGTAAGCATTTTGATATTCTGGATATTGTACGCATTTTCTGTACTTCTTACTTTGGTTATACCCCGTCTACTGTATCTCATGCTTTATATACTCAGTACATATTCCGTACTGAACCCCTTTCTTCGGGGGTTGCGTTTCATGCCCACAGGTACAGACGCTCGATTTGGTGATACGCCAGCTTAGGATATCCATTCTGCTATCTTGGAGCGCTCCCTTGTTCTGGAGCCCATATTTTGGTACAGACTCTTTTGTTGTGTATATGTACGTCGATTCAGGGGTACGGCAGGGCCCTGTCCCATCATATGATACCGTTATTACTCTTAGAGGTCTGTAGACATATGTGTGGGTTGTGAATAGTTACTGTTCAGTTATGTCTGTGTGATTTATGTTTTGGGCGGTCCCATTCGCCGTGGCAGCCTTATCGGCTTGCGTATGTATGTATATTTTGGGATGTTGTGTTTTATGACGGCCTTGCCGGCCGTGCGGTATATATGTTTATGTGCGACAGTTTGAGACGACGTCTGACCTTTGTATATGTATAAGTTATTTGTATGCTGATTTTGGTTAATGGGTATGTACGGGTGTCCAGCTCGGGCACTAGTCACGGCCTACGGGGTTGGGTCGTGACAATACTATTGTTAGGCTTATCGTCATATGCTTATGTTAAACCTTCAAATTAAATGCTTATAGACTCTGCCAAAATTCGAGCAGCATCTCCCTTAGTGATATCCCAAGTCCGAAATCACAATACCAACAATCAACTACAATAACAACAACACTAACATCAACAACATCATCAACAATACGAAAATGCTCCATAAAACATCCCACACGATGTTTATTCTATTTCTAAACCAACTAATTCATTACACAACCATTTAATAGCTCTATCTTCGTAAATACACCTAAATCGTATCAATAAGGAGAGATTCTTACCTTATTCCCTCTAGAGCATCAATATCTTCAATATCCACCTTGTATCCAAGCCAAGATTCACCGCAACACGATACTATAATCATAACTATACGCTATTCGAACCTAAATCCCGAGGTTACACTTGATTTGGGCTAAAATTAATAGGTGGAAGTTGGGAGAAAGTTCCAGAGGTTTTAGGATATTTTTGTGGGGTGGTTTGGATGAAAATAAGGGGTTAACCCCCTCTTATATTGTTCTAGAGTCAGTTTGCACCGACCAAGAATGTTCGCGCACTGTAGCTGCGCGTTCGCGCACTATAGTTGGGCGTGCCTCTGCTTCGCCGGCCTAACTTGTAACGTCCATAACTCTCTACTCCGATGTCATATCAATGATAGGTTTGTTGCGTTGGAAACTAGACTCAATGAATTTCAATTTAGGCTTTTGTTCTACCTCAAAACTCCTGATATACTAGGAGATACATTTTTTTTAAATTTGACCCAAAATTCTGCCAAAATTTTCCAAATTTTTGACAAATTTATTTTCTTCGATTTGCTTGATCCCAGAACCTTTAGACACTTACTTAACACTTGTTAAGAGTATTCCTTAACCTTAGGGTTTCATGACCTCTCCGAGCTTATGTTAGTTTACTCACGACGCAAACAACGCGAAAATTTTTGAGGTGTAACATTCCCCCCCCCCCGTAAAAACATTCGTCCTCGAATGTTAAACTCTTAGAGATCTTATGGAAGTTTTGGTAGATCTTCCTCGGTAGCTGTAGTACTACTAACCTAAAAGTTATAATGTCTCAATCCAGATCTCCTTTAGTAATGGAGAGAAATGCGGATAATTGGAAACTCATATCTTTCTTAAGTTCTCAAGTCGTCTTTTCTATTATCACATTCTTTCATAGTACTATTACCAAGGCTACATCTCTAGTTTTTAATCCACAATCCTAGAACTTTGGTGACCTGAGAGGGTAGTAGGGACTTCCTTATAAGATTATTATTCTGTACTCCATATATCATCAATTAGTACAACTATGGGGGGATTTCTCAATACACTTGCGAAGCATAGACATGTAAAAGACTGAATATACAGATTTCAATTTTTGAGGGTAATCTAGTAAGTCCTTTGACTATTATCTTGCGAAGTCTAAGATATCCAAGGGTCATACTTACCTTCCTTATTACTTTTTGTAAATTGCTTGAGGATAAGATTCCAAATGTCAAACAATTTGACATTCTCCCATTCTTATAGAACTTTATACGAGCCATATGGATATTGGTAGGATAACTAATACCATATGCAAATTCAATCCATACTAACTGGTAGGATTTTCTTCATGGTTCTAATATACCTGCTCATGACATATCCTTGGACATCGAAAAAGTGTGCTCTACTTAGCCACTTATCTCAAGGTGGGAAAGAATATCGGAGAAATCTATATTCTTTAGGTTTCTCTGTATATACTGATCCTCATGTGCTAGTAGAGAACTGAACATCTTAATCGGGTAACCAAAGCTACTAGATAATCGAATAATTCCATGCTGATCATTTCCTGAATATTCTATGCCTGGAATTCTCATATCATCATCATACACATTTGTATAATCAAATAATCGCGTTCCTCTGAATAGTTCATTTTCATTTTAGTCCTTCTCAATTGATAACTCCACTTCTTTCCATCAACAAGATGTTACTAGATTCTGGCTCGAATACTTTTGCCTTTAAGGCTTCCATGTACAATGCTTTCCTAACTGTTATGTGATGCTGGAGCTTGGTATCTACACAACTAGCTCGCGGTGGCTATTTCACTTAACTTTTATCTTAGTCCACTATCTATTTCGAATACGATTATACTCAATCCTTCTCTACTTCTTCATTTCTGAACTTCTTATTACACTCTTATCTTGATATTCTGAGTAATTTCTTCCTTAGTGTACTCCCTTTAAATCTTTACTTAGTCATGCACATGACTGACTGGTTATGTTTATCATCAAATCATCCTTACATCTTATCGGCCCGCTAGTGTAATATCCCTTTGAGGTAGTTTCCAATTCCTTTATTATCATATTTCTATCTTCTAACAAGGCCTACTTCTGATCCAATACTTGCTTGTCTCAGCTTCCTCCCTTAGGATGTTAGCCCATTATTCTATATTTAACATCCTATTAGTTCTCTTTCTTCTTACAAGTACATACTCTCAGCGAATCCGCAACTAATCTTAATTGTGACTATTTATTGTCTAACTTTATCTAGGCAGTTGGACAAATTTGTAAGGAGTCACACATTCCCGTAGACGTACTAGTCCTGGATGGGCCTAATCTTTCCTCAAAAGGATCTTCATAGTTTCTTTACTGTTCTTTCAAAATCACCTTTCTCCTATTCCTCACTTTCCCACTTCATCATAGTGATGGTATCTTACGCAAATTTTTATTGTTAAAATCTGCCCTGATTGTTAATATTCCTCCTTTTCTTCGCTACATAAACACTCGGTCTTTAGACAAGCCTGTCACACCCTGACTTTACTAGGGTGTGATGGGCACCCGACCCCATGTACGGAGCCGAGCGAACCCGCTAATTCCTATTACACATATGAACTAATGAATTAGTAAGAAATGAATACATAGAATTTTTTTTTTCCACAAGTACAATCTGACATCATATAAGACTCGTAACACGAGACGTAATAACATGTAATTCTGCACGCTGTTGGAGCCGCTTACAGACTGACAACCCATTACCCACGACTCTGTCTGCAAAGTCTCTAACTCTGAACAAATCATCATGGCACATATACTCTGACTCGGCTACACTCCAGGGTCAAGTGGAGCTCGCCAACTTCGCTGGAACACCTTCTATAATGACTTCGGCTCATCTGGGTGTACCTGCGCGGCATGAAACGCAGCCCCCCGAAGAAGAGGGGTCAGTACGAGCTATGTACTGAGTATGTAAGGCATGAAAAGCAACTCAGTAGGGGATGTAATCATGTGTAATAACAGTATGGAGATGTAGAACATATCATATGAGAGAGTATCCTGTACATATGAGACATATCATGTATAAGGGAGTAAGCTGTGCATATGGAACAAGTCATGTGTAAAGCTGTAACCTGTACATATAGAACATATCATGTAAAGCTGTAACCTGTACATAGGAATCATATCATGTAGAGCTGTGACCTGTGCATATGAGTGCCCCTGGGGGCGGATGCCATGCATGCTTGTTTGGTCATATGGTATCATAGCGCCGAACAAGCCGGCTCACCCACATAGCGCCAAAATACGTCAGCTCGCCCATATATCCCGCGTCCGGGCATCCCGCGTCCGGGATGATAACGCCAGCTGACCAGGTGGCAATGAAACATGTTTCCCTTCCCATTCCCCACATATACATGTATCCCATCCCCCCCAACCCATATACAGGTATGGCATGCATGAGAGCCCAAAGAAAGTCATGTACTCGTCGGAGGGACGTAAGGTCGGAAACCTCCGATCGCATTATGGAGTAATCATGGCCGCTTTGTCTCACCTTGAAGGATCGATAATCATAAGGCGAGACTACCAAGAACATGTCATTTCGTATCATGTCATAGCATATCATGTCATGTCATAGCATATCGTGTCCTGTCATAGCATATCATCTCATATCAAATCATGTCGTGTCATATCATGTCATGTCATGTCGTGTCATAGTCAGTTTTCTCATATTTAACATCATCATGATCATCATAGAGTCATAGTCATTGTTCCAGTCATAAGAACTTTCAATAATGTAAAGCTTGGTTTTTGAAGAAAAAGGAATATTTTGGAAAACATTTGTAAACTTTTAGGAAGGAAAATCATGCCTTGGAATCGAGGGATTAGTTAACACAGATATTGTTTGGTAGTCGGAATGGCAACCAAGATCTTCCATTAACTATAGTACGGAAATAAGCAAAATGGAGCCATAAGAGGAAATTAAGGGATAGCGGGCCCACCTCGAGTCAAATGAGGTGGCGTATACAATTTATGTATGAAACATTTCATAACGTTACTTATGAGAGTTTTAGGGTAGTCGGGTCTTATTCATGCAGGTTCTAGGTGTTTAGACATTTCTTTCAACCATTCATAAGCATTTAATTCAACTTTACTGAATGAATAGTAGTCAAATTCAAGCACGGATTTCTAGAATTAGAGTAATCCCCGAGACACGTATTCGAGCCTATTACATCTAAGACATGCCAAAGAAGGATAGTGAAGTCTTACATACCTTTTTCCGCTCCTTATGCTATTCCAAATTCAAGTTGCAAATCCGCCAAAATCTACAAATTGGTCATATTTACCAAAACTTAATTAGAGCATTTCGAATTTGAATCTTAAGATGACATTTGTCTACGAATTTGGCAGCATTTCCTGTAAATACTCCATCCCACCAAGTTCAACTTGGCCAATTCTAATCAACAACAATCCCGGAATTCAACCCGGCCAAACTATCAACAATACCAACAATTCTTATCAACAACATTAACATTCCATTCAACATACATTCCAACATTAGTAACTCTTTTTACATAATCCAACGACGTTTCCTTTCTTCCATATTCATGAAATATAACCACCACACATTTACAATATTATTCATGCAATTATAAGGAACTACACCAAAGTCACACTAACTCCTTCCATAATCCACAAACAAACACAACTTTATTTTTAACCCCTTAAGTTCTCATTTTTCATCATGAAATCCACAACACAACAATTAAATTACTAAATAAAAATTAACTCATCACCTCCACACAACACTATGCCACTCGGCCACCACACCACACACATAGCTACAACTTTAACATGCATGATCTCATGTTCCTCATCCATTTTACATTATAGAATTCACAACCCAACCATCAAACTAGTAAATAAAATCATTTCATCTTTTCTACATAACAACACATCATTCGGCCAACACAACACATAACACTTCCATACTTTTCATTCATTTCTATACATCACAACATGCATAACCATCCATAATACATATAAGAAGATTGGATTCTTACCTTTTTCCTTCAACTTCTCCTTTAATTATGATCATGAACTTGCAACAAAGAGGGGGTTTCTTGCTCCAACAACTCTTCCATGTTAAAGAGGACCTCCAAATGAGCTAGAATATTAGGAGGGAATAATTTTTCCTCATCAAATTTCCATGGCTAGATTTTTCTAGCCATGGCGAAACTTTGGTCTCTTTCTCTTTTTTTTTTTTCATCTTTCTTGTTCTTTCTTTCTCTCTTTCTTAAAATATGACCACCCCTCTTATATATATATATATATATATACATATTGCATGCATGTGAGGGGCACATGCCCCCTCTCTAGATTTTTCTTCTTTTTTCTTGACTTTTCTTTTCTTTTCTTGAATTTTCTCCAAATTCCCCAAAAGATGACTAATTCCTTTCTTTGTTTCTTTTCCCCCTTTTTTTCGGCCACATGGCCCTTTTTCAAGACATTTCTTGATTACTCGTGAAATGACCATTTTGCCCCTCGACTTTCCTAAATATTACCATTTTGTCCCTAACCTTCCACATTATTTCCATGGCCCATTCTACGAATTTCTCTCCTTGCCCTTAGCCTTTCTCAATATTTCCATAACACCAATGTTCATAATTAATATTCCTAGCAACTCGTACATTAAAATTACTTTAGGTCATAGTCTTATCGTTAACTTCTCACCATCGTCCCGTAATATCCGAACACACGAAATACGGGCTATAACAAAGCCTCTCTTAAACTACAACTTCATCTCATTAATGAAGGGCACATCTTATATCAACTTGCGACTTCAAACTCATTCATCTACCATCATATAACTAATTTCTTCAAAGCATCATTCACATCCTTCATTAGCTATTCAGCCTTGTATTACTAACTCAATAATCTTGTGACAAGAAAGCTTTTAAAAGAGAATTTTTCTGTACCTTAGTCCTAACTTTGTCTTATATTCATATCTCCTTATAGTCGTACCTCCGTACAACATCCCTGCCAATATATTTTATATGATAAAAAGGCCCTTGTAGATATCTGGTAGTAACGTACATCGTTCTCTTATCTCTTTTACCCCTTTGTACTCTTAAATCATTAGCATATTTATACTCAAGGGTCAAATTTAAGCATATACTTATCCCCCTTCCACTTCTTACTTTAAGAAGAAGTTACAACTCCCATCTAATCATACTGACGTCTCATTAACGAAACACTTTGAAACGGGTAATCGACTCAAGTTTCACCCCAATCCGACCAGCAATATAAGGAGGAACATATAAGAATGTAGAACCCAGATCAATCAATGCATACACATCATAAGAAAATACTGACAATATACCTGTAACAATATCGGGTGAAGACTCCAAGTCCTGTCGACTAGTTAATGCGTAAATACGGTTCTGAGGACTTCTCAAGCTGGACGCTCCCCCTCTACCTCTACCATGACCTGCTGATGTCTGAGTGTCTTGTCCCAGAGGGCTCACTAATGACAACAATCCGACTATCGATCCAGTAGGCTACAGCATACTTCATCTTCCTAGAATGGACACTTATGCATAATATGGCCTGACTGACCACAAGCATAGCAAGCATCCGAACCCAAGCGACATGGTCCAAAATGTGGCTTACCACATTGATTGCACCGTGGTAAGGGCGGTCTCATCTGACCGGATTCACCTCTAATCTGAGAACCCGAAACTCTGGAGCTTTGACCCGATCCGAATAATTAGGACGATCAAATCTCTTGCCTGCAAATCGAGAAGGTGCACTAGCCACTGAATGGCCTGAGTGCCTAGAATGTTGTTGCCTCTGACCCCCTCCGAACTCACTGACGGCACCTAAAGATCTGGCCTTCTTACTATACCTTTTATTAGAATCACGCTCACTCCTTTGCGGCTGCTGCTATTCTTCCAAATTCTGGGCATGGGCCTAAATACGAGAGATATCCATTCCTTCTTGGAGTGAGGCCATCAAGCACTCCTTAATCAAATGTGGCCCCAACCTACTCACAAACTGATATACACGATCTCACATATCAGCTACCATGATTGGGGCATACTTAGCCAAGGAATTAAAGCAGAGGCTATACTCTCAAATGCTCATATTCCCCTATCTCAGATTTAAGAATCTGTCAGCTCAGGCCCGTCGAACCTCTGGTGGCAAATAATGTCAAAGGAAGACATCCACAAACTCTTGCCAAACTGGTGGAAGAGCATTGACTCCTCTGGAAGACATCCAAACCATATACCAATGAACCACAACATCCCGTAATCTATAGGGGGCCAAATCTACCAACTCTACATTCGAAGCATGCATTATCCGCAAGGTTCTGGATATTCCGTCTATAAAGCTCTGCGGGTCCTCATTCGATTTTGACACAAAGAATTTGGGGGGGGGGGGGTTCGAGCTAATAAACCATGAGCTCTTACACTGACCGCTCTATCACCATGACCCGCACCCTACCGCTAAGCCTGAGCAGCGACTAACTAAGTCGGCAATTGGATAGCCTCTCTCATCTCCTGACCGGAGGCATCGATGAGGCCCGAGGGGCATTGGAGCTAAAACCCTTCATGCTCCTCTAAAACGGGTGGAGTATGAGAGGTTCGAGATGGAACCTCATTCTGAGACTCACCCTCCTCTATATCTACCGGCGGCTCCCGCTCAGTCCTCCTTCCAGCCACTGTCTTGCCCTTTTGGGCCGCTGTTGCTTTTCTCTTCATAGGCATTGCTGAAATCATAACACACGATTAGGAAAAAGGTAATCCCGATAACATAGCTTTATCGCACGATCAAAGATGAGAAAGAAAGATCAATCATTCCTAAATGCCCCGTAGCCTCTTGTTTATTAGTGTGGTGCGCTTCATACTCATAAACAAGACTCTACTGGACACAGCTCGTAGACACACCCTAGGACAAAACTGCTATGATACAATGCTTGTCATGACCCAATCGAAGGGCCATGACGGGCACTCGGAGCTAACCTACCGAGCACCTCTGAACATACATCTCATAATCATTTCTAGGTGGGCCACAAAGCTAGCTCATGGGCGTCATACTCCGTAAGAGCATATATCACAAGATAAAGGCACATCTCTAAATAATCAACAACAACTATGCTCATCATCACAAGCCGACAAGGTTGCCAAAATATTATACAACAATATGAACTAATAAGGTTATGGAATATCTAGCTACATATATCTGTCTACGAGCCTATATATAGAATATGAGAATCCACAAAGATGGGGCAAGACTCCACCATGCCCAAGTATATACACAAAAGAGTAATAATAATAGACTGCGGCTCCGAGGCAAATGGAGCATATCTGAGACTACGCTGATAAAACTCCTAAGGATCCGATCCGTCTCCCTGCTTCCCTGCGGGCATGAATGCCGCGTCCACAAAAAGGACGTTAGTACGAACAATGTACTAAGTATGTAAGGCATGAATAGTGACATGATAAAAGCATGAAGAATAGAGAAAGATAAAAGAACCGTTTATACCTCATGATACCTTTTAAGACATTCGTCATGCTTACTTAACTTTTTCTTGGAGAATGTTTCATATATCCACATGCATATCTATATAACACCGTACCCGGCCATATAGACTCGGTATTATCCGTACCTGACCTAGTAAGGTTCGGTAATATTCGTACCCAACTGTAGTGGTATGCTCGCAATAGATATCATACCCGACCATATAAGCTCGGTAGTATCCGTACCCGGCCATAGTAAGGCTCGGTATCATAAAATAGCTATATACATATATAATATAAATAGCATGCATGAGAGCCTAAATAAGAGCTACTACTTTATCGGAGTGACGTAAGGTCGGTAACCTCCGGTGTGTCATTATGGAATCATCGTCATTGCTATATCTCACCTCGAAGGAACAAGTAACATAAGGTGAGATCAACAACAATGAATAAAATTAAAAATCATGAAATAAGCTTAATAATCTCATAATAGCATCAAATCCATAAGCTTTGGAATCTCCAAAAATGGAATCATCATCATCATCATTATCATCATAGAAAACATCTATCTTTGGCATCATAAGAACTTTGAGAATCATGAACTTCTAGCTCTTTGGGAATAAGGATGTTATGGAATCATGCCTTTAGAAAGGAAGGGACAACCTTAACATACCTTTTGAGTCTCCTTAACTACTTAACGCTTATCCTCCCGAGCTCGTAAATCTACAATCAAGAAAATTCATATTATTATTAGGCTTGTTGTTATATGCTTATCTTAAGCTTTCAAATTAAATCCTTTTAGAATATGCCAAAATTCGGGCAGCATCTCCCATGTTTATATCCCTAGTCCGAAATCACAATACCAACAACCAGCAACAATAACAAGAACACTAACATCAGCAACATCGTGATCAATACAAAAAAAAATCCCCATAAAACATCATACGTTATTTATTCGATTTCTCAACCAACTAATTCATTATACGACCATTTAATAGCTCTATCTTCGTAAATACACCTAAATCACCATCAATAAGGAGAGATTCTTACCTTATTCCACTAGAGCTGCAATATCTTCAATATCCTCCTTGTATCCAAGCCAAGATTCACCACAACACGATACTATAATCACAACTATACGCTATTTGAACCTAAATTTCGAGGTTACACTTGATTTGGGCTAAAATTTATAGGTGGAAATTAGGAGAAAGTTCCAGAGGTTTTAGGATATTTTTGAGGGGGTTTTTGGATGAAAATAAGGGGTAAACCCCCTTTTGTATTGTTCTAGAGTCAGTTTGCACCGATCTAGAATGTTCACGTACTGTAGCTGCGGGTTCGCGCACTGTAGCTGGGCGCGCCGCTGCTCCGCCGGCCTAACTAGTAACATACACGACTCTCTACTCCGATGTCATATCAATTAGTGGTTTGTTGCGTTGGAAACTAGAATCAATGAACTTCAATTTAGGCTTTTGTTCCTTCTTAAAACTTCTTATATACTAGGAGATATACTTCTCTAAATTTGACCCAAAATTTCTGTCCAAAATTCTGCCAAATTTTTGACAAACTTATTTTCTTCGATTTGCTTGATTCCAGAACCTGTAGACACTTTTTTAACACTTGTTAAGTGTCACGACCCAAACCGATGGGCCATAACAAGTGCCTGACCACTACTAGCCAAGCACTCCTATGCTTGCATTTACTTCTCCTTGACTCTCCCGAGCCTATACACAATGTGAATCGAGCGGCGGTCTTGTCTCGAACAATCAACATAAAAGACAACCGTACCGGGGCTCGACCAACACATACATATAAACATAAATATCGAGAGTACCCGAGCGCAGCAAGCCTATCGGCCGCTTTATATATCCGTACAACAAAATAAGTGCCGACAAGGCGCATAACAATACGACTACATATATCCGCGTCTCTGAGACCTCTATAGATTACAAACCGTAGAAAGGATAGGGGGTACCACCGTACTCCATATATGTACGTAACCGAATAACATACCAAAAAGGGTTGTAGCTCAGGATCAATGGAGCGTGCGTTCGCTCTTTGAGGGAGTGTGTCCTATCTTTTGTGGATCGTCGGACCGGCTACCTGATCTGCCGCGGGCATGAATGCACGTCCTGGCAGAAGGACTTCGATGAGAGTAATGTCCGAGTATGTAAAACATGAATGATAACATGATAATATGTGCTTAACATGAACAACAACATAATAAGGAAATATGGAAAATATAAGAAAAAGGTATGATTGAATCGCTTGTCTCTTAGGCGGAATCATGCATGCTCACTTTTACCTTCAAATATATCACCCGTACATACATAAACTACCCAAATAACATCATTAGCCGCGTCCGGGGTAATCATCTCACGCCGCCCACTAGTGGTGCTGCCGTGCCATATAGATGCGGTGTTATTATCATCATCCATAAGCCGCCCACTACGCCTAGCGTAGTGGTCTTTACGCACCGGCCATATAAACCGATGTAATCATCCATAAACGCCAACTATGCCCGGTATAGTGGTGCTGCCGCCCGTTATAGGCGCGGTGTAATCATCACAACATAAGCATGCATAAGAGCCCAATCAAAATCTATAACTCCATCGGAGTGACGTAAGATCGGTAACCTCCGATTATATTATGGAATAATCATGATCGTCGTGTCTCACCTTGAAGGGACGAGCATTATAAGGTGAGACTATCAATGAAGAATAACATCAAGGGAATACATAGAATAGGGTCATAAATCTCATAAGGCATCAATTCATATACTTTGAAGTCTTTAGAAAATAGAGTCATTATCAAGGAATAAAATTCAGGATCAAGAATAGCTCAATATTCTCATATTCATATTGAATCCGCAACTTGAGACTTTCAAACATGAAACCATTCTCATCATAATCATCATAGACATATTCTCTACGCAGGACATCATCATTGTCATTACAAAATCATGTTCGTCGTTGTAGTCATAAAAGCTTACAAAATCATAAACCTTTGTTTTGGAAAAATACGGACCTTTTCGAAAACATTTACGGTTATCAGGAAGGGAATCATGCCTTGGTATCATAGAATTTTCTCTTTTGATAACAAGGAAGATATGGAAACATTTATGAAATCATAACATAGAAATCATGCCTTTGAAAGAAAGGGACGAGCCTTAACATACCTTTCGGTCGCCTTAGTCGTTCAATGTTTATCCTTCCAAGCTCGTAAATCTACATATAAACCATTGATACTATTATTAGGTTCAATTTCATACGCTTATCTTAAGCCTTCAATTTAATTTCGTTTAGAATCTGCCGAAATTCGGGCAGCACCTTCCCTGTTTATATGTGTAGCACGAAATCACAATCCAACAACCAACAACAACAACAAAAATACCAACATCAATAACATCATTTCCAACACCAATATGTACCATAAAATAGCCCACATGCTATTTTTCAACTTCCATAACTAACCAACCTGTTACACAATTATTTAACGGCTTTATCTCCGTAAATAAGCCTTAAATAATACCAAAAGAGAAAGATTCATACCCTTTTTTCTTGTTAAGATAAATATATCCTCAATATCCACGCTAAGATCCACCGCAAAACAATACTAGAATCACAACCATGCGTTACCCGGACCTAAACCACTACTCTACTACTTGAAAATTGCTCACTCTTTGTTTTCCTCACTCTCTCTTCAATTTCTGGAATTTTCCAGCAAAATCTGATGTAAAAAGGGGGTTATTACCCTTTATATAAGGGTCAAATTCGGGTCGGGTTCACTGTAGCAGCACTGTAGCACGCGTTTCTACTCTGTCAGCTAAACTTGTAATGTCCATAATTCTCTACTCCGATGTCCTATCGATCGCCGGTTGTTGCGTTGGAATCTAGACTTGACGAACTTCATTTTAGGATTTTGTTTCACCTTAAAATACTTCATATGCTATGAGATATTTGTCCCCCAAGTTTGACCAAAATTTTCACACAAAACTTTATCCATCCTTTCTCCGAAGTCGTACTACTTCATTTCTTCCACTCATTTCCTTATAAAACCTTCCGGTATATCTTATATACATCCTTCACTTATTAAATATACTTAATAATGCTTGCTCCTTATATTATAAAGTGGTTTTACTTAACCCTAACTCAACGTACTTATGTTTCAAATTTGATAAGTGCTCTTCGAAGATACGGGGCGTAACATTAAGAGTATTCCTTAACCTTATATGGATACCATGACCTCTCCGAGTTTACATTAGTTTACTCACAATGCAAACAACACGAAAATTTTCATGTAATAATAGTAAAGAAATTTGATTTTGAATGAGGGTACTAGTTTCCATCGACTTTTGGGGTTGTTTGTTGCGAGAAATTATTTTCTAAGGGTTGCAAAAATAAAAATAAATTTTTGTGGCCTTAGGGTGTTGGAAAAAAAGTCTAGTCTGTTGGAGAATACAACACCGCTTCAGCGATCAAGGGACCGCTAGGGCTACCCCGATATAGCGCCTAAGGAACGCAGAAGCGGTCAAGGAAGAAAGGCAGGGGACACGGAAGCGGTCGCCCTGCCCACTATAGCGGCTCCGCTGCAGCGGTCTAAGTGACCGCTACAGCAGTGACTGCACAGAAACTACAACTAGCACTTTTTTGAAAAACCACTGATTCCGCTGAGATTTTGAGCGTAGAATGCAAGCTTTTGATTTCATAATCTGATAACATGAATCCTCATAATTCTTGTTCCTCGCAGGTACAATGGTCGAAAATCAAGAAGCCGAGTAATAATAACAACAAGAAGAGCAAGTACCCAACTATCAAATCTTCATCAATCCTCAATATGAGCGTCGTTTCTTGGAGCAGAGGTGCATGCCCTTACTGTTGGAGAGGGGTTTCGCCATGACTAAGGTGGATAAACGTGCCTCTGAGTTTTTGGAGAGATTACAAGAGATGAAGTCGATGCGTTTGGTTAAGGATCCTGGGCGATGCAATGAGAATTGGGTAATGGAATTCTATGCCATGCTGCCTACCATCGATTGGGATTCTCCAGACTCGAGGATTGTGATTCATGGGGTTTTCATGAAAGTGGGATCTAGGGCAATAAACAGGGTGCACAAAGTGGAGAATCATTCGGTGGAGTTTTTGGAGGCCAAAAATACTGCTGATAATGGTGAGGGGCTGGTGTTTAAATTAGTGGTTGAGGACGATAAAGATTCTATCACTTGGGGTCGGTCCAGTGTGGGGATAGGGAGAGATAAGTTTACTGCTGAGGCTAGGAGGTGGCTGAACATCTTCAACCGTCGGGTCCGTCCCTCGAGGAATGTTACCTCTGTGACCTATCCTAGGGCCCTTCTAATCGCTTGTATTCTGGATGGCGTGCCTGTGAATGTGGGTTCACTGGTGATTGAAGAATGTAGGTATTTTATGAGGCATGGGGCATCGAGTTTGATGTTCCCGTCATTGATCACTCATTGTGTACGAAGGCTAGGGTCCACTAGAGGCCTGAGGACAACATGGTTTATTCCGATACTGATTTCCACTCATTACGGGTGATTAGTCATGGTACTTCTGTCCATAGCAAGAAGAGGAAGACTGGTGAGGGGACGAGTGCTAGTGCTAGTGCGGGTGGAGGTGGAGATGGAGCTGGAGTTGGAGCTTCCCCTGTTCAGGGCCCGTTTGAGCGCATTGATACTCGCTTTGACGAGATGATGGCGATGTTTCAGGGTATGCCGAGGCCTTCGATGGAGGTGGGTTCTTCCAGTGCTGGCGAGGGTTACTTTACCAGGGAGGAGATAACCTATTTGTAGGCACAGAAAGGGATGGGCGAGTCCTCTCTACCTTACGGTGACCGTCTACACTTCGCCGGGGCGGATCATGTCCGCTTTTACCGACTTTGAGAAGGAGCGGGTAAAGAACAAGTCTCGCGACAAGGTCCATCTAAAGGCCTGGAGAGGTGTTAACGGCCTGTGAAGGAAGATGTACCGCAGCGAAGACATATCCGTGTAGGATGATGACAACTCTGACCAGTATTCATTTGTGAAAAAGGCCAAGGGAGATGGTGGGAAGAGCAAATCAGCGGAGGATGCCGGTAGCTTTAATGGTACAGGGGCCACGAGCGGGAGGATGGCTTACGATCTTTCCCTCCCCCTCTTTTTCTTTTTATCAGATGTTATGGTTGCCCTTGTAGGGCCTTTTATCTCAAACATTGTTTCTTTTGGTTCTGTGGTTTGGTTTCCATGGTTGAACAATTTTCTTTTGGTTTTTGGATGATCCAGTTGTAATAAGTTTTGGATAGCTTTTCCGCCCTCGTCGGGCTTGTTTTTATGTGACTGGTCTTCTTCTGAAATAGTTATGTTGTTTGAGTTTTGGTTGGAATTGCACAGGCTGAATTTTCAGAAGAAAGCTACTGGTCACGCTTCAGCTATGGACTCTGCGCAGAAGCGGTCCCGGAAGAATTGACAAGCCCACCTCAGCGGGCTACCCTCCGCTATGGCGTTAGCGCTGAGGGTGAGGGGCTAACGCGGGAGCGAGCCGAAGCAATTCGGAGGAGCGCTCCAGCCGTCCCTCTTTCGTAGAAGCAGAAGTGCTGGTGCAATTTGCTAGCCGTTTCAGCGGCACCACTGGCAGTGACAAATCTTGAACGCCCACTCACATCAACAATTCTAGGACATGTCTTTGAGAACGTATTCACCTAGGTTCCGTCCAAACATAACCTCTACCCCAAAACATTAAGATGCCAATTGTAATTGCCTAGATACCAATTGGACACACGAGATACCAATTTGACCGAAGTAACATGATTGGAAAGAAAGAAGGGAGATTTCCTAAATGTCTGTTACATCTCGCACTTCGCACGTCGGAATATTTTTAAGTTGTTGCGAAAAATTAGGGACGAGGTTATTTTCCGACTTTGTTTGTAAGGCATAAGTGTTTTATGATTTTATGGAATGGAATTATTAACAAAAAATTTGGGGTTAAAAGTGGAATTTTGGAAATTAGTAGTTCATGAAAAAAATAAGGCACATGTAGTGTGGTCCATGGCTCTACTTGGAAGATTAATATTTGTAGAAATGGATGATTTATTAAGTCATTTTATCATGATCATCTTTTGAAATTTCTTGAAACTTGGAGAAATTTGAAGGAAAACTTTGAGGAAAAAAAAAAAAAAAAAAAAGAAGAGAGACACATGACCGGCCATGTGCCCCATAATTATATATATATATGTGTATGATGACCAAGGAGAACACATTTCGTCACTTTGAGTTCTAGAGAAATCAAGAAAGAAAAGGAAAAAAAAAAGAGAGAGGAGTTCGGCTACAAGGGTGGCCGAAACTGCCCTCCTTTTGATCATGAAAAATTTTATTCCTTCATGTTTTCTTACTAATTAGATGGTCC
>NC_081345.1:72550753-72598437 GCF_029784015.1 Lycium ferocissimum
ATAATGTATAACCTTAATCATACTTAACCTTCCAAGCTCAACAAGAACAACAACGACATATCCAAAACAGCCCCTAACTGACAACGTAAAGAGATGGCCGATAATCTCACGAACACCTACGAACATGCCAAACAAACCATCTACGCTCATTATACATTACTTAATACACTCTTTTCATCCAAATTCATGAACCATACCAGCAATCATACGACAACAACATCATCCATTCATATGCAAGAAAATTACATTAACATCACATTAAATTCTACAACAGCCCACAAAACAAATACAACTTCAACTTTAACCATTTAATTCCTTCATTCTCATCACATAATCCATGACAATAACAACCAAAATACTTCTTAAAATTAATTCACCAATTCAAACTAAAACAGCCCCCTACATGGCTTCAACAACACTTCAACATCAACATACACAATTCCTTCACTTTTAACATATAATCCATAACAATAATAACAACAACAACAATCCAAGCCCAACCAATTTGAACAACTCAAATTCTGTCCAATTTACAACTCCAACAAAATCATGCAATTTTCTTACTTCCAATTCCACTCAATACAATTTAATCTTCCCATTACAACATCATTAACTTCAATTCCATAACAAAAGAAGAAACCTTACCTCAAATTCAACTTGGGCAGATTCCATAATGACTTGCACCATTTGCACCATTTCATCTTCTTCAACTTAAATCCCATGTTCTTGCCTCCTTGGAACATTTAGAACACTTTAGGGATTTATAAAGTTTTTTTTAAAGGGCTTGGAGCTCGTGAACGATGCGACCATGGTTCTTGATTCTCTCTCTTTAATTCACTTTTGTTGAAGATGAAAATGAATAAGCTTGGTCATCATTTCAATATATATATGCTGTCCATATGGTTGACAAGTGTCCAGCCCACTTGACATGTGTCCCACTCAATCAAGAGCCAATCAAATTTAGCCACCTCTTAGTGGGGCCCACTTAATGGTCTAATTAGGCTAATTAATCATAATTAATCACTAATCCCCACTTAATAATCTAATCATGGTTAATTAATCCCCAATCTCCACTAATATTTCTACACTAATAGAAATGTGCACGCAAGTCATGCCATATTAATATCGGGGATTAAAAGTCCTTGTCTCATATCCAAAAATAACCTTGTCCTTGGACTTATGTCGATTAGCTTACGAATAATCCGTCGTATAAAAATACGGGACATAACACTTGCCTCTGGCGAGGTGGCCTCAGAGTTATCTTTTCCACATAATTTGTCGGGTGTTCATTTGTACTTCATATTTCGATGCTCAAGGAGTACCATTCGGATGGCGCTCATTTGATTCAATGGGTTTTAGTGTTGCTTGATCCGAATTTGACTTTTGAGGAAGAGCCAGTAGCCATTTTGGACAGTTTCATAAAGTGAAGGTCCTACAGAGACATCGACTGGTCAAAGAGGCTACTTGAGAGATTGAGTCGGATATGCGGAGTGGATATCCCCAGATTTTCTATAGTTCAAATACCTTGTTTATCTTTACGTTCGAGGATGAACGTATGTTTAAGTGGTGGATGATGTAACGAGCCGGTCCGTCATTTTGAGAGCCGAAGCTTTATTTTTCATATCGTCTATTCCAGAAGTTCCGTAATAATTATTTGACTTTCTTGGAAAATTTAAAGTCAAACGAATGTAATTTGGTTCACTTTGAGAGAAGGTTTCACTTTGAAAACTCCGGCATTCAATTATTTAGATAAATTACGTAATGTGGGAAAATATGCTTTGATTGGAGATATGAACATTCCGCTAGTTTTGAAATATTATTCATGATCTTTAGAAATTGACGGAGCTACTTTTATAGTTCATTTGGTTGGTTTTTGATAATTAAATCGGTTGTAGCATTAACTAGGCCTATTTATGGTGAAAAGATGGTCACCGGAAGAAATAAGACCCGGATTGGAAATTTGATGGTTCCATTAGCTTTGTATTGATGTTTATAATTTGCAGGAATGGATGGCTCGATTCTCGAAGCTTTCGGATAAGTTTTGGGTAAGAAAAATGATATTTTGGAAATTCTTAATTTAAGAAATGAAGAAGTTTGGCCAAAGTCAACATCGAGGGTAAATGAGTCTTTTTCAAAGTTTTTTCGATTCCATTAGGTCCAGAATGTGATTTAAGACTTAAAGGAGTCATTGGTTCGGTTCTCAAGAGGTTCGGATGTGATTTAGGTGGTTGGTTGAGAAACTAACTTTTGAGATGATTCGGAGTTGACCACGGTCAACATCAATTCAAGATGGCCCCGTTTGGATGTTTGAGAGTTCGATCAGGTTTTTATGATGATTTTTGACTTGTCCACAAATTTTGGTTAGATTCCGATGTGTTTCGGATGGATTTGGGTTGTGTTGCGCTCGTATTCGATATTTTTGCGTAGTTCTTTGGCCATAAGGGGTACCATATTGATCAAACAAACTTTTCTTTGTGTTTCGATTCAACCATTATATCCATACCGTAACTATGAAGCCATAGCAAAAAGAATCATCGAATTCGGACATCGTATGAGGGAGTTATGCCAATTTTAGTGGCGGAACAAGTTGGCGAGGTCCGCTGCATAGCACACACCCGCGAGGTGGGGTCACTTTTTGTGACTGCGGAGTGTGAAAAATGGTCCACAGTTGTAGAAATAATGGGTAGCAGGCCGTAGGTTTGGGATTTTGGCGGCGGATGCAGAAATTGCTGTGTATTAAAAAACAGACTGCATTCATTTGGTATTTGAGCATATCTTGAGTTCTAGAGCTCCGTTTTAGGTGATTTTCATGGCGTGGTAAATTGAGGATCAAGGTGATGGCTTTTTGAGTGAGTTTTATGGATTTAGACTAATTAAGCTATGGGTAAACCAATTTTGAAATAAAATTCCAGTTTTGCCCTTGCGGGCTCGGGTTACCGTTTTGGGTTTTGAATCAAAGTATAGTAATATGGGTATCATAGGATTCGTTTTAACTTAGAGAGTACTATTTTAACTATGTTAAGCCCGATTTTATAATGAAATTACGGATTTGACCTTTGGGGTTTGGAATGGGGTTTTTGGTAACTTTCTAAACCTGAATCATTTGTAAAGCATTATTGGTATCGTTTGACTCGTATTCTTACGTAGAATACTTATTTGAATATATTAGGTCCATTCAGAGGTGATACGAAAGGGCAAGGCTCTGCAGTAATTTTCGGACTTCTATTACAGGCATGTTGAGACTGTAAACTTTAACTTAACCATCGTAGTTGATAAATTGAACTAAATAAGAGGGCATAATGGGGATTACAAGGGGTCTCAATACTTGTGAGGCAATGAGCATTTGCATTTGTACCGGTGATATGTTATGGGAACTTGTGCAATTTAAATTGTATAGTTGGTCTGAATGCCATGTTTTTGGTACTAGCTGGTAGATAGTATGATCCTATGAATACGTAGTGGGGTATGGCTTTAGTATTTTAAATCTGTCTTGTTTGATATGTGTGGTACTCATCACTCCTAAATGCTAGTTGAAAAGTGGAAACGAAGCTAAGATAATGACTTTATTTTGTAATCGGCTACAAATAGACCCCTTACAGCTTATAATGAATAAAGATGAGATATTTTACCGTATTTATTAGCTTTTTGTTATGGTGCCTGTCATAATCATGCTTCATCTGGTATCTCATGCATTATATATATATTTGAGGATACATATGTGGGTCCGAGGGGAAATGTTTCCTGACGAAGTGATGATGATATCTTGAGACAGAACTTTATTATGTATAAGGAGCTAAAGGTGGAACCTTTGTGACTATGAGAACTTAAAAAATAGAATCTTATGTGTATTCCCGCTTCTTATTGTGATGCATGCCATATCCATACTTATTATATATCTCCTGCATACTTATCATGACTAAAGATAAGGTCCTTTACTGTATGCATTTATTCTTTGTTGTTGAGCATGTCATATTCATATTTATCATGGTATCTCATATGCATTGATTGTACTAATGAAAGGTCCGGAGGGAAATGATTCTGGACGAGGTGATGATGACTATGAGCCAATAGGCTAATCGATAGGTATAAAAGCCTAAGGGGCTAAGATATGATATATGGAGACCGTGATCTGAGGATTTTTTCGGACCGGTAGTATAAGGACCTCGCGAGTCCCTCATGGGTCACGATTCGTTGACATTCAAACATATGTATATCGAGTGATGGAAAGGCCTGCCATTTCATTGCATTGCATGGCATTACATGCATTTGCACGATATATCTATCATTCATTCTATCTCATTTGTTGTTATTATGGTTTGAGTGAGTTGATTGTCTATTACCCCTTGAATGTTCTTTGGATTGCCTCTTTCGGCTTTGGATATTTGACGGATTAAGGACTTAGATGCTTATTTGGTTACCTGATGTGCTTATGGATTAGGAGCTTCACATAGACTTAAACTGAGATTAATACGGCTTGATCTATTAATATCATTGTGAACTAATGGCACTTATCGTCTCCGTTTTCATTAGGGTTGATCGACAATGCTACTGAGTACACATTGTTCCCCATAATCATGCTACACTTGCTACACTATTTTCATGTCTGAGATTCTATTTCTGGTACAAGTGGGTCTCGAGACACTGCTGACGGTTGTGATGGTCATCTGGACGATTCGGGGCGAGCCATCAAGTTATCCATGGCACTAGATTTTCTTCAGTTATCTTTATTGTTGTCCTTTAATTCAGACAACTAATGTACTTTCCAGATGTATGCCTACACTCATACTTCATTTAGTCCTTCTTGTACTAGTGACAACAGATTCGGGTATGGATGTACCTTTATTTCCATATTTTATGATATTAACGATGATTAATACTTGAAATAACTTGAATGATTCTTTTTTCGCTTTAATTCTCCTATTAAATTGTTCTAATGGGTTGTGGATGGCTTACTAACTAGGTGGGAGTTAGTGCCTTCATGACTTATTGTAACGACCCGCTAGATCGTTATTGGGGCTTTGACCATTTTACCCTTTCTAGTACCTTCCCGAGAATAGAAATGGCTTAATGGAAACTCAAAAAGTTAGAAGTCTAAAAATTGAAACTTGTGTTGGTTGTTGTTGTGCATTATCTGAAACTTGTCTTAATTTCCATTAGGGGGTGATGTAGTAAATTAGACCTCCGTTGGGAATTCCGCGGCCACGGGTGAGTCTGTATCATGGTTTAATGTATATGTACATATTTGGTTTGCATCTTTAGGGCCTCGGATTGGTGTTAGGACTTTGGGTGAAAAATAAGAGCTCACTGGTCAATATGGACCACTGCAGCGGTGGTAGTACCGCTGTAGCTAGTCCGCCGCTGCGGCTGGGTGGTCGCCGCCGCGGGGGTTCGAAATTAATGGGGTCTGCCGTAGTGGGACCATAACTGCTACAGCATGACTGCCGCAGTGGTTGACGGAAGGCAGAAATAGTATTTTATATTCCATATTTCGAACCCATTCCCCACGTTAAGACCAAAAACAGTTCCTAAGAACACTAAGGCAATTTTTCTAAGGCTAGGGCACCACTCTTCATCAAGGCAAGTCTCAACTTTTAACTTCATTCACTTCATAATCATCTTAAGTGCCTACATCATCTAAGGTTCTTTAATGGTGAACTGAAAGGCTAGAACTCTAGAATTTATAAATCCATTGACCAATGAATGGGTATTGATTTTATTGTTATTTATTCATCAAGGAGTATAAATTATCACTTCCTAGGATGAGAACTTGATCATTAATGGTGGGAATTGTGGATTGAGGCTTAGGGTTCCAATAAAAATGGAAGCTTTAGCCTAAAAGCTGATTGAAAAGGGCTGAAGGGATCATGATTGTTGGGATTTATTTTTGGTAGGAATAGTTGGGTTTTCTTTTCCGAATTGTTATTTTGTTGAGTAGATAATTACTCACTTAGCATTATGATTGCTAGACTTTGAACGTTCCGAAGCTTTACGAACAGGGAAAGCTATTGCAGAATAATTGCATTGTTCTAGTTCGACTTCGAGGTAGGTTACGGCTTACTTGAGTTAGACTTTGGTTAGTTGATTATCTATGTAATGAAGTTGACAGGAGAAAGTATGATTTTGTTGGTTTGAACTCTGATTATGTGGGCTTGTTGCCATTTCTTCATAAACCGAAACCTGAGATGAAATTGTTGTGTTTGAAAAAGAAGGAGTCAATATATACTCTTCTTGTTGATTGAGATGGTTGCATATTCATGCTGTGTTGAGTGAATTTATCTGTGTCTTATTATGACTTGTGGCGTGATGCCTTATATTCATTGACATTGATGTTATTGACTGATCAAGTTCCATATTGATCGTTAGACAGGAAATACATTCAGATTCATATTGTGATCAGATAAAGAGATATAAATATATATATATATATATATATATATATATATATATAAAGGCACATTTGACAGGGGGTGAGGATGTGGCCTAGTTATGGGCTCGTGATCTGAGGTTAGTTCCGGAGCGAGTGATACATGGACACCAGGGGTCCCCTGCAGGTCATGACTATTTGGGGAAACAATACCATTTATCATGTGTGTACAAAATTCAGATACTTTCATTATTTTATTGCATTGCATTAGACTCGTGTCATTCCGTTGTTGGCTGATGACTGAACTTATATCAACTCAGTAATTGATTGATAGATGGATTCATCTCATTTCTGTGTTGGTTGATTTCTATTAATGACATTATTTCGATTATGTGTTGTTGTGCCTATCTGCTCATCTTATTGATTTTATGAACGTATGCATGACAATAATCGTAGTCGGCCTATGATATCTCTTAGGCATAGTGTTTGTACGGATATTACCTTGCTGCACCTCTTTTTGAGTGCAGATTGTGTGCCAGAGATGACTTTTTCCAAACCTCATCTCTATTGTGAGGCCAGTTCCCGATCAGATCCAAGGATGAGCTCCTATCCAAGTCATGCCGCCTGAAGATCTTTCCTTATTTGGATGTCTTCTTTCATTCCAGACTTTTATGATTTGTAACGACCTGTTTGGTCGTTATTGCATTCCTGACCCTTTTGATCCCTTTTCGAGCTTTATTAGCTCCTATTTAGCCTGCGGAGATCATTAGCACACTTCCCGAGGTCATCAGACTTGATTTGGGTAAGTTTTGGGAAAATTTGGCTTTTAAGTGAAAATCATTTGACTCGTGGTTGACTTTTGGGTAAACAGATCTTTTCAGGGAATCTGTCAACTCCGAGAGGTCCGGAGGCTATTTTAGAACTTGTGGATATATTAGGTTCAGTTCACAATGCACTCGGGTTCATTTTGGGACTTGGGTTTGGAAGTTGATTTTGAGGTATCGGGGGTTGACTTGGTCAACGAGGCCTCCGATGGGAATTCTGAGGCCACGAGTGCATTTGTAGCGAGTTTTTATGTATAACTGCATATTTGGTTTGTGTCCGGGCCGTTCTGGGATGGTTCCGGGTGTTGATTCCAAGTCTAAAAGGCACCAGAAATTTCTAGTGTCTGGTGAGCGTTATAGCGGTGGGGTGACTGCTATAGCGGTAGGTAGCATTATAGCGGTATGGTGACCGCTATAGCGGCTGATGGACCAGATTTTCTATTTAAAAGCTCTAAGTCTTTTATGCATTACTCACTCCAAAAATAGAGCTTTGGGAGAATTTCATGGTGATTGTTGAGGGAAAATCTTTGTGGTAATTCATTCTATCTTCTTTGCTATTACATTTTTCATAATCACCTTAAGATTCCATTAACATGATTGTTCCTTAAGGGTTTGATGATTATAAGAGGGTTTTATGAGTTCTTCTTTCTAGGCTTCTAGATCTTGATTTATTGATTGGGTTAGCTTCATTAAGCATGGAATTGATGACTAGAATCTATTAGTGCATGATTTCTTCCTAATTAGTGGCTAATTTATGGAATTGGAAGTTAGGGTTTACACCCAACTTTGGGGGTTTTGCCGAGAATCCGAATGTAAGTAAATTGTTGCTTCTTCTAGCTTGTAATTGATGGGAATTGATCACCTAGAGCTTAATTTCATGTTGAAACCTATAGATTCCTTATTCCACCTTTCTAGTTCATAAACCCCTTTCCATAGGTTGGGGATTTGGATCTTGAATAGAAGCAGGGTTTGAATGATGTTCTTCTTGATTCTAATTTCATGATTTGGATATGCTTAGACTTTCATTATCTCGAGGCTCAAAGGAAATGAAAGACTAAGGTGTGATTGTTGGAGACTTTTCTGTTCGGCCTTTCAGGTAGGTTACGGTTTACTTTATGGTGAGACTACGAATAACGAAGTGTATGTTTAGATGATATTGTCGGAGAACGCATGTAAGCCTTCGGGTATGAAGTTAGGCTGGATATTGTCTTAGGTTGGGCCTTGTTGTATGATTTGGGGGCTAGCCATCCCATTGTGTTGTGGACTTATCTGGTCAATTACTGGTTGGCATTGTTGACATATTGATACCATGGTAATTATGAATAGTGATACATGATGGCTACGACATCTCGATACTTTAATTTATTGATATTGAGATTAGAATAGTGATTCCATTGTGGCTTATTGTGTAGCCTTATCATTGATATTACTTGTGTACCCTGGGAGGTATTGCTGAGAGTTGTGATCCGTTGTGGTTTATTATGTAGCCTTATCATCGATATTACTTGTGCGCCTGAGAGGTACTGCTGAGAGTTGTGATCCGTTGTGGCTTTTTGTGTAGCCTTGTCATTGATATTTCTTGTGTGCCTAAGAGGTGCTGTTGAGAATTGTGATTCCATTGTGGCTTACTATGTAGCCTTATTATTGATACTACTTGGGGTACCATGTGGGGCTTGTTTCGGATAGAATTGGTTGTTTATGTCATATTTCATCATATTCATATGCATTTCCATGATACACTGACATATGCATGGTTCTGGTACCGCTGATGATATGTGAGAGAGTGTAGCTTCTGAGGTTTCTGCCGGTGTGCATAAAAGAGAGATGAGTGTTCGTTGCCCGAGGTTTCTTGCCCGGAACGATAGAGTGTCTGATGCTTGAGGTCTTTGCTGGGATCATGAGAGTGTGCTTGTGATTCAAGGTCATATTCTGGAGTGAGTGGTACATGGAGTTTATGGGTCCCCCATAGGTCATGATCGCTGAGATGTGGAGTCATTCCATCCGGGACATGTGGTACAAAGCTGCATATGCATTGCATTTATCATAAATACATTATTGCATTGCATTGTATCTTGGTTTCTGTTGATTATTCTGATACTACTGTGATGTAGTGATTCGGATTGCTACACTGAGACTTGGCACAATTGCGTTTAGATGCTACAATATGGGTGATGACTTGTACCGTGGATATGGCTTATTGTTGACTTGTACTTGTTGGTTTATGTGTTTATCTTGCTTTGTTGTCTTTACATAGGTTAGCTAGCCTTAGTCTGCCTATGATACCTACCAATACTTGTTTTTTGTACTGACCTGCACTTGCTGCATTCTTTTATGAATGCAGAGTATCGGGTGGGATCGACTTCTACTCCTCATGGCTGACTCTTCGAGGATTTGATAATTTGAGTCTTTCAGGGTGAGCATGAGGACACTCGCTGCCCGAAGACTCATCTATATACTATATCTTTATTTCCGTTCTAAGACATATGTCTTGAGCCTATTGATGTATTCTTATTATTAAGACTTGTAGTATTTAGTTAGATGCTCTTGTATGACTAGACCAGATACTGGGGTGTATTTCTATTATTTCCGCTTTCCTTTATTATTAACGTAAGACTTCTATTATCCTATTTTATTCCGCTTGTTTATTATCTATTTAGGTGATTATGCAATGTTTGGTTAAGGGTTCGCCTACCGAGGTGGGAATGGTTGGTGCCCTCATGACTTAATGAAATTGGCTCGTGACATGATTATTTTAGACAGTTATTTCATTAATTAGACGACTTTATGTTTTAGAGTCCTTATACGATGACTTTCGGATCTTTGGGGTTGTAATAGTCAAGACTTCCACAGTTATTTTATTTATGGCAATGATTTATACTTATTCATGATTTATTTTTGGTCATTAATTTATAATTATTTAAATGGTTATCAAAAGGGTTAAGGGAATGGTTCGTCCACAAGGGGATTTGTGTAGGTGCCACTCACAACTACTTAGTGTCATGACAAAATTGGTATTAGAGCTTTGGGTTTGTCGATCTCATTGTTCAAGGACATATCTATTAGAGTCATATGGATCATTACAGAGACGTCTGTACTTATCCTCGAGAGGCTACGGGACACTAGTAAAATTAAAATTCATTCTTTCTTTCGTCCTACTTGATTCCAATTGGTATCTGGATGATCCAAATTGGTATCTGACTTTTCTTTATATTCTCTCACAGATGGTGAGGACTCATGCAGTAGCAGCAAATGAGGTACCCACACCGTCCACTGGGGCCGCAGCTCGTGGTGGAGGGTAGGCCGCTGGGGCCACAGTTCATGATGGAGGCCAAGCCAGAGGCCGTGGCCATGGAAGAGGCAGGGGAGCAGCAGCACCAGCTAGGGGCGAGGCTCTTGCGGCTGGTTAGGTCCCGCTTAGTCCCCTAAGCCTCAAGTAGTTCAAGATAAGGCAGCAGAGTTTACAGCAACACCAGTTCAGCCAGATACTATAGCTTCTCTAGTGTTGTCAGACGTTATGGTTTGAGTGTTGAATCTATGGGAACAGGTTGACAAAGGCAGGTGTGTAACCATCCGTTCCAGCTCCTCAGGGTGCCAGAATAGGTGATCCAGCTCCAGGCAGAGTTCGTGCTCCGAGATTATAGCGTGTTGCAACTGTGGCTCCTCATTTGGATAAGGCTTTAGGACTTGAGGCATTTCCTAGACTAGTATGAGGTCCGGGGATGAGTATGATCTATTTTGGAGGTTCGCTATGATGAAACCTCTACAGTTCTTTGGCATTGAGGTTGAGGATGCTTATGAGTTCAGCATGGACTGTCATGAGAGGCTCTATAAGATGGCGGCAGTGGAGAAGTATGGTGTTGAGTTTGTGACCTTCCAGCTCTTGGGTGATGCCAAGTAATGGTGGAGGGCTTTTGTGGAGTGCAAGGCAGCGAGATCGCCTCCGTTGACATGGACTCAGTTTTATCAAGTATTAATAAACAAGTATATTCCACGTACCTTGAGGGACTGGAGGCGTGATGAGTTTAGTAATATTGACCCAGGTAACCTATCTGTGGCTGGTTATAAGGCTTGGTTCCATTCATTGTCTCGCTATACCCTCCAGCTTGTGCCTACTAAGGAGGAGAGAGTTAGGAGATTTGTGAAAGGGTTGAACACTGCTCTTCCATTTTTAGCTTTTCAGCTTGCAACATTAGGGGCTTCCTTTCAGGAAGTTATGGACCATGTTAGGACCATCGAGGGTGTTAGGCAGGATGGTTATAATAAGTACGCAGAGCCTACCTTAGGGCCGAGCAGGTGCACGGACATCCAAGTGGATTCTATCTTCCATCTTTGTAGCTAACTTGTAGATCCAAAAGGTCTAAGAGCGATCGATGCATTCGAGTAAGTAACAATTAAGGAATTTAGGGTCATAGGGGTAGAATCGTCATTTCTAAAATAATCATTTTAGATTATTGATTAATGTTATTTCACCTCTTTTATGGAGAACAAGGTTTACCTAACTCAAACTTACCTCACTAATTCACATAAATCACTATTAGCAACTAACAAATTAAACCAATAAGAAGAAGAAAGGATTTAGGACTAGAACTAGTCATTAAACTAATTTTTTGCAATAAAGAAGCTATCCTAGACTTGCTAATTATTCTAGGTCAACATTACCACTTTTGCCCCTTAGTCTCATAAGATTTGAGAAAAAAACTCTCATTTAATGCTCTACTATAACCATAAATGGTGCAGAAGAAAGAGGGAATTAAAGGAAGATGTAATGAGGGAGTTAAAGAGTTTACCTTCTCAACATTTAAGTCTCTAAGGCTAGAATTTTTCTCTTAGTGGCGACTGCAGATTTAGGGAAAATGAATAATAAGTTAAGCCAATAAAAGGGCTTTAAATAGGGATATAATTGCCCGTCAACCACTTTGGCCGTTTAGCGATCGCTGCGGTGGTACTGTCGCTATAACGGTCTACTGGGCCAAGTGGCCCAATTCCGATATTTACACACAATTCACAAGACTGGTCCGATCAAGTTAGCGATTTTTAATAGCATAACGAACCAAAGGTGCTTCAATGGGGTTGAGGCTGCTGTCACGACCCGACTAGGGGGCCATGACGGGTATCCGGAGCTGACTACCGTGTCACACCCTAACCTTATTAGGGTGTGATGGGCACCCGACCTTTACCTAGAGCCGAGCGAACCCTCAGACTCTTACCACGTACAAAATCGCGTCACACTTTTTAAATCAAATAAGATAAAATATATAGTAAAATTTTTTCCTCAGAAATACTCTTTCTCGTAGCTTCCAAACCGAACAAATCTATAACCATACAAAACTCAATACATAACACGTACCGACATATCGGTACGACGGAGCGCATTTTACGGATCGACAACCAACACCCACGACGCCGGTCGCAAAGTCTCTAACATCCATCCGAAAGCATATCATACAAACTCGACTCGGCAACACTCCGAGCAAGTGGAGTCGCCAACCCAAATGGAACATCTTCCGTAATGGTCGCTAATCATCCGGGAGTACCGCGCGGCTCGAAACGCAGCCCCGGAGAAGGCCGGGTCGGTCGAATATGTACCGAGTATGTAAGGTATGAAATACGTAAAAACGTAATCGTAACCGAACAAAAGTGCAGAATCGGGTACAACATCCAATACCAAAATACTTACTTATCCGATTACGTATCATATGTAAGTATACCGATGTCATAGGACAAAGAAAAGTACGTAAAATAGATAAGTCATCCGAGTGCCGTAATACTTACTTTCCAATATACGGACCGCATCGTGCCGCATCATACGTCATCATATACATATACACATACTACCGTATCCCGCCCTTTAGTGAGGGACGCGGAGACGTAATCGTTGCGTATGCCAATATCATGTATCACATATGCGTTCACCGTACTCATGCACGCATACTCATAGAACATCATACCGTGTATTGTCGCGAACGTGCGACCGATCCATGAATACATCATATGTACAAATAACGTGTCCCGGCCCTCGAGTGAGGGACTCGGTGAATATAATCATATATGCCAACATCAACCGTCATGTATGCATGTAACGTGTCCCGGCCCGCCAAAGGACTCGATGGATAACGTGTCCCGCCCTTCAATAAGGGACTCGGTAGGGGGATCCGGTCCGTATCCGGCGCCATCATCATATAACATGTCCCGGCCCTCTACTGGTGGGTCTCGGTGAACAATGCATTGGAATGCGCACGAGAACATGTCCTGGCCCGGGACTCAGTGAAAGGAGACATACTCAGACATGCACGAGGAGAGTCGTGAGAAACCATATGCACACATACCAAAATCCGAAACCATATGCACACATATCCAGACCCGACGAGACACACACACACTTACCAACATCTCAAGACTCAATAGAACAATCATACTCCCCGTCGTCCGACAACCAAAACATCGTAGTTACGAAAATATTCTTATCGAATGTTCGTAGCAAATTATTCATAACGCATTACTCACATCGGATCCTTATATCGGATTACATATCCAGATCAAAATACTTTTACCAGAATACTTATATCGGAATATTCATGTCAGAATACTAATGTCAGAATACTTATATCAAAATACTTACGTCAGAATGCTTATATCAAAATACTTATATCGGAATATTCATATCCGAATGGTCAAAGCAAAACACTTGTATCGTAATTTCCGGATACTTATACCGAGAATACATACGAATCATAACAAACTCGAATGATAGCCAAAAGTTTACCCTTAATTATTGTACGAAAATCGGCCAAATAGAGCAATACAAGTTAGGTCTCGGGAATTGTGGGCCCACCTCGGATCACGTCGAGGTGGCGTACGGAAATTACGGACGTTAAGCTTTATGGAACCACCGTGAAGGTCTTAAAGTAGTTTGGTTCCATTTGTGAAAGTTAAAGATATTTAAGTTATTTTTCCAACAAAACATAAAGTATCTAATTCAATTCCATTGAATGAAAAAGGACCAAATTTAAGCTCGGATTTCTAAGAGTAGAATCATCTCCGAGGTTCCAATCATAACCTATCACATCTAGGACATGCCAAGAGAAAGAAAGGGTAAGCCTTACATACCTTTTCTCGCTTCTTAAGCTTCTCCAAATTCAAGTCCCAAATGCTTCAAAATCTACAATTGGTCACAAATACCAAACATTGATTATAAGCCTTTAGGAATTTAATCTTGAATCAACACTTGTCTTAATTTCTCAAGTAAATCCACTTATGTTCTCTAAATTTCGCATCTTCCCCGTAAATATACAATCCCGAGAATACAACTCGGCCAATTATCAATATTCCGGAATTCAACCCGGCCAAACTACCAACAACAATACCAACATCTATGTTCCGAGTTCAATAATCAATTCAAAATGCATTCTAATTTTAGTAACTTCTTCCGTAATCCACAAATGATTTCAACTTCATTTAAAGCTACCAAACCATCATTTTCATCATAGAATCCACATTAACAACAACTAGAATATCAAACAAAATCAATTTACCATAGCTACCAAAATGACCTTATTCGGCCACAACCACATCATGCATATTTTCATGGATTTTCATCTATTTCTATACATTACGACAACCAAAATACTCATAACATTAATCCATTATCTCCATACAACACAACACACCCACACGGCCAAGCATGCCATATACACGGCCAACACCAAACATTCACAACATCAACCAAAATCATCAAACTTCCATTTCCAATATAAAATCCATAACAACAACAACTAAAACACTAAATAAAATTGTTGAACCATTGTTCTCACTACTATACATATACACGGCCATATTACTACTACACGGCCACATTCACAACACACATTATTTTCATAATTTTTATTCATTTCTCCACACCACAACATTCACAAGCATCCATAATACATAAAGAAGATTGAATTCTTACCTTTTCTTCTCAATTCCTCAACTTGGCTAAGTTGTCCACTTGCAACAAAGAGAGAGATTCTTGCTTCAACAACTATACCATGTTGAAGAGGGCCTTCAAATTAGTAGGAATACATGAAGAAATAAATTTTTGGAACAAGATTTCATGGACCCAATTTTTCCATGCCTCGGCCGAATGGGTCCTTATTTTTTTTTGCTCTTCTTTCTTTCTTTGTTTTCTCCTTCTCCAACTCTCTTGCATAAAATGAAGACTTCTCATATATATATATAGATATCCTCCAAATCATGTGAGGGGCACATGCCCCTTTCTAGAAATTTCTTATATTAGTCATAAAGATGACTAATTTGTCACCATTTTTCATTCTTTTTCTTTCTTTTTTTTTTTGCATGGCCAATATGGCCCTTTTGGAACATTCATGAACCTTAGGTAAAATTTTCATTTTGCCCCTCGACTTTCCTCAATATTACCATTTCGCCCCTAGCCTTCCACATTATTTCCATTGGCCATTTTACAAATTCCTCTTTTTACCCTTGGCCTTTCCTAATATTTCCTTACTAGTAATGTTCATAAGCAACATTCATAACCACTTGTGCATTAAAATAATTTTTGAAAATGGTCTCGCCCTTAACTTTCCACGACGACTTTGAAATATCCAGATGTGCAAAATACGGGCTATAACATCCTCCTCCCCGCCTTTAGAACATTCGTCCTCGAATGTTCAACCGACCTTATGGGGTTTTGTAGCACTTCGGTGGGGTTCCTTTATAGTTATTCTTCCTTCCATGTCCATTCTCACGGTACCTTCATTATCAATTCATTCTACCCTTTCATATATTCTTCTGATACGTCGATATGTTTCAAACTCCGGCCCCGAGCTAATAAATTCCCTTTCTTAACATTTGAAGATGTTGTGATTCCTTTCTAATATAATATGGTCTCTCCCCCCCTTTTATAAGGGAGATTCTTATCCGTCAACGGTCCTCGAGTACCCTCGTCTCTCGACTCGGCGCATAATGTATCGAAAACTTTTTACCGTAAATCTTTCTTTCCCTTTGTGTCTATGTCATCACAAGACTTAATCATTCGTTTGCTCGCTTCACATCCTTTGTCATAATCACTATTACTTTAAGCCCGCTCTATATTACCACACTTTATTCTTTTCACGTTCCTATCCTTGAGTTCTTACCTCAAATAGTCTCGTACTTTACCGATAGTTTCGTTCGGGTTTCACTTACCGAGGTTCCCTTACTCTTCACCTTTTTCTAACACTTTGACCTCTTTTTTTACCATCCACTCACTCACTTTCTTTTTCAAACATCGTAGTATTAAAACTTTCCTATCCTTGGCCTGTAGCGAAAATAGCGGCTCATCTTCTATCACTTGCACCATTTATTTTCTTACCACCACTCAGGTTTTGGTATCCTTTACTCGACTGAGGTCTTGTTTACCGTAGCGCCGGTCGTTAGGACATAGGTGTCCACTAATACAACCACAAATGAGGCATCATACGCATTCGTATGTATATACACGCTTATTATCAACTAGCCCACACAATACCTCCAAACGTCGTTCAAGCACATCGTCCTAATTCCAAAGTCAGTAGCGTACTTTCGTCTCTTCTCTAGTCCGGCTCCGTCGCGTGCTACGTGGCCTTTTATGGCCTCCAACCATCTCGTATATCCTAATTTCACTTGGGCTATTCTAATTTTTCATTTGTCTCTCACAACTAAATCTTTGAAATTTCTTGCATACTTCCCGGGGGTCACCCATCCCGAAATCGCTCCCACCGAGCACGCTTAACCTCGAAACCTTGGTGGAATTTGTTGCTTTAATGCCGGTATAATCACGTCCACTTCCTCGTATGTCCTTTACTACATAACTGAGCAAATCAAGGTTTTACGATTCCGGGACATATTCGTAACACGTCCCTTCTTGTACAATAACCGTTTTGCCCTTTTCAGTCTTCCATATCACCTTCACAAATTCTTATTATTCAAAATCGTACGCAAAGCAATACCACAATACCTTACAGAGCATACGGCTATACATCACATCCCACTATCCGAATTTTCTCGTTTCGATAATGAGAACAAATATATCCGTACGTACTCTTATGGCCTCTCCAGGTCGTCGCTTGCCTTCTTCCGTCGTATGTAAGGCTTACATATGGAATTTCATTTTCCTATGTCTTGGCTCTATCGCAAGATCTATGATAGAAAGAAGGTCAACAATCCCTAGATGCCCCGTAGCCTCCTGTTTATAAATGTGGCGCGCTTCACACCATCAATAGGACTCTACCCATTACACGACTTTGCGACAACCCCTAGGACGGACACGCTTGATACCACTTTGTCACACCCTAACCTTATTAGGGTGTGATGGGCACCCGACCCTTACCTAGAGCCGAGCGAACCCTCAGACTCTTACCACGTACAAAATCGCGTCAAACTTTTTAAATCAAATAAGATAAAATACATAGTAAAATTTTTTCCTCAGAAATACTCTTTCTCGTAGCTTCCAAACCGAACAAATCTATAACCATACAAAACTCAATACATAACACAGACCGACATATCGGCTGACGGAGCCGCTTACTGCATCGACAACCAACACCCACGACGCTGTTCGCAAAGTCTCTAACATCCATCCGTAAAGCATATCATACAAACTCGACTCGGCAACACCCCCGAGAGCAAGTGGAGCTAACCAACCGGAACATCTTCTCGTAATGGTCGCTAATCATCCGGGAGTACTGCGCGGCATGAAACGCAGCCCCCCGGAGAAGAGGGGTCGATTTAAATATGTACCGAGTATGGAAGGCATGAAATACAGAAAAACGAATCGTAACGGAACAAAAGTGCGGAACCGGGTACAACATCCGAATACCAAAATACTTACTTATCCGACACGGATCATATGTAAGTATACCGATGTCATAGGACAGAAAAGTACGAAAATAGATAAGTCATCCAGTGTGCCCGAATACTTACTTTCCAATATACGGACCGTGCGTGCAAAGATCATACGTCATCATATACATATACACATAACGAGATCCCGCCTTTAGCGAGGGACGCGGTATTTAAATCGTTGCGTATGCCAATATCATGTATCACATGCGTATAAGTACTCATGCATGCATACTCGTAGAACATCATACCGTGTATTATTGCGGAACGTGCAGCCCGATCCATGAATACATCACATGTACAAATAACGTGTCCCGGCTCTCGAGTGAGGCACTCGTTGAATATGTCACATATGCATAACGTGTCCCGGCCCTCGAGTGAGGGACTCGGTGAATATAATCATATATGCCAACATCAACCGTCATGTATGCATGTAACGTGTCCCGGCCCGCCCGGTGAGGGATTCGGTGGATAACGTGTCCCGACCCTTCAATAAGGGACTCGGTAGAGGGATCCCGGTCCGGATGCGCGCCATCATCATATAACATGTCCCGGCCCTCTGCGGGTGGGTCTCGGTGAACAATGCGGTGGAATGCGCACGAGAACATGTCCCGGCCGGGACTCGGTGAAAGGAGACATACTCGGACATGCACGAGCGAGTCGTGAGAAACCATATGCACACATACCAAAATCCGAAACCATATGCACACATATCCGGACCGACGAACACACACACACTTACCAACATCGAAGACTCAATAGAACAATCATACTCCCCGTCGTTCGACAACCAAAACATCGGAGTTACGAAAATATTCCTATCGAATGTTCGTAGCAAATTATTCATAACGATTACTCATCGTATCCTTATATCGATTACATATCCGGATCAAAATACTTTTACGAATACTTATATCGGAATATTCATGTCGAATACTAATGTCGAATACTTATATCAAAATACTTACGTCGAACGCTTATATCAAAATACTTATATCGGAATATTCATATCCGAATGGTCAAAGCAAAACACTTGTATCAGAATTTCCAGATACTTATACCAGAGAATACATACGAATCATAACAAACTCGGAATGATAGCCAAAAGTTTACCCTTAATTATTGTACGAAAATCGGCCAAATAGAGCAATACGATAGGTCTCGGAATTGTGGGCCCACCTCGGATCACGTCGAGGTGGCGTACGGAAATTACGGACGTTAAGCTTTATGGAACCACCGTGAAGGTCTTAAAGTAGTTTGGTTCCATTTGTGAAAGTTAAAGATATTTAAGTTATTTTTCCAACAAAACATAAAGTATCTAATTCAATTCCATTGAATGAAAAAGGACCAAATTTAAGCTCGGATTTCTAAGAGTAGAATCATCTCCGAGGTTCCAATCATAACCTATCACATCTAGGACATGCCAAGAGAAAGAAAGGGTAAGCCTTACATACCTTTTCTCTTTCTTAAGCTTCTCCAAATTCAAGTCCCAAATGCTTCAAAATCTACAATTGGTCACAAATACCAAACATTGATTATAAGCCTTTAGGAATTTAATCTTGAATCAACACTTGTCTTAATTTCTCAAGTAAATCCACTTATGTTACTCCGAAATTTCGCAAAGATCTTCCCTGTAAATATACAATCCCCGAGAATACAACTCGGCCAATTATCAATATTCCGGGAATTCAACCCGGCCAAACTACCAACAACAATACCAACATCTATGTTCCGAGTTCAATAATCAATTCAAAATGCATTCTAATTTTAGTAACTTCTTCCGTAATCCACAAATGATTTCAACTTCATTTCAAGCTACCAAACCATCATTTTCATCATATAATCCACATTAACAACAACTAGAATATCAAACAAAATCAATTTACCATAGCTACCAAAACAGCCCCTTATTCGGCCACAACCACATCATGCATATTTTCATGGATTTTCATCTATTTCTATACATTACGACAACCAAAATACTCATAACATTAATCCATTATCTCCATACAACACAACACACCCACACGGCCAAGCATGCCATATACACGGCCAACACCAAACATTCACAACATCAACCAAAATCATCAAACTTCCATTTCCAATATAAAATCCATAACAACAACAACTAAAACACTAAATAAAATTGTTGAACCATTGTTCTCACTACTATACATATACACGGCCATATTACTACTACACGGCCACATTCACAACACACATTATTTTCATAATTTTTATTCATTTCTCCACACCACAACATTCACAAGCATCCATAATACATAAAAGAAGATTGAATTCTTATCTTTTCTTCTCAATTCCTCAACTTGGCTAAGTTGTCCACTTGCAACAAAGAGAGAGATTCTTGCTTCAACAACTATACCATGTTGAAGAGGGCCTTCAAATTAGTAGGAATACATGAAGAAATAAATTTTTGGAACAAGATTTCATGGACCCAATTTTTCCATGCCTCGGCCGAATGGGTCCTTATTTTTTTTTGCTCTTCTTTCTTTCTTTGTTTTCTCCTTCTCCAACTCTCTTGCATAAAATGAAGACTTCTCATATATATATATAGATATCCTCCAAATCATGTGAGGGGCACATGCCCCTTTCTAGAAATTTCTTATATTAGTCATAAAGATGACTAATTTGTCACCATTTTTCATTCTTTTTCTCTTTTTTTTTTTTTTTTGCATGGCCAATATGGCCCTTTTGGAACATTCATGAACCTTAGGTAAAATTCCCATTTTGCCCCTCGACTTTTCTCAATATTACCATTTCGCCCCTAGCCTTCCACATTATTTCCATTGGCCATTTTACAAATTCCTCTTTTTACCCTTGGCCTTTCCTAATATTTCCATACTAGTAATGTTCATAAGCAACATTCATAACCACTTGTGCATTAAAATAATTTTTGAAAATGGTCTCGCCCTTAACTTTCCACGACGACTTTGAAATATTCAGACGGGCAAAATACGGGCTATAACATACCGAGCACCACTCATTATGCTAATCATCATACCCAACCTGAACATACACTATCTCGGAGGCAACACATACGTATATATATAAGCCCTCACGGCTGCAAAATGATATACAAAAAAATATACACTGATGTATCCATGAGATGACTACTACCCTCGCATTTGTATCTACAAGCCTCTACTAGAGTACTGTGACATAAGGACGGGACAGGACCCCGTCATAGCCGTATATGAATACGAAACAATATATCAAAACTGCACCTCCAGAGTAATGGGGTGCTCCTGTAAACCAGCTGAGTAAGCTCCTAAGCGCCTGCTCAGTCTCTCTGTCTACCTATGGGCATGAACACAGTGTCCATAAAGAAAAGGACGTCAGTACGAACAATGTACTGAGTATGTAAGGCATATATGATAACATAATAAGGAAACTGTTATATCCCGTATTTTTGCACATTGGATTACTTTTAAGCTAATCGAGATAAGTTTAAGGACAAGATTATTTTGGGATATGAGATAGAGACTTTTAATCCCCCCTTATAATTGGTACACTAATTGCTTATAAATTTTATATGGTATATAAATATTAGTGGAGATTAGGGATTAATTAACCATGATTAGATTATTAAGTGGGGATTAGTTATTAATTATGATTAATTAGCCTAATTAGATTAGTAAGTGGGCCCCACCAGATTTAATAAAATAAAAAAAATCTGATCAAGGATGATATACTAGTGGGGAACGTGTCCTAAGGGCTGGTTGCATATATAATTTGGGTTGGTGACTAAGCATGCACATTTCATCTTCACCAAATTACCATTCCATTGAAAGAAAGTTCATAGCACCACCATACATGGCCTCACCAGCCACTTGGGCTTTAAAAAAAAAAAAAATTAAACTTCCAAAGGTGTTCCAACACCTCAAAGGAGGCAGCAACATAGGATTCAAAGTGAGGAAGAAGAAGTGGTGCAAATGGTACAAGAAATTGTAGA
The DNA here is from genome assembly GCF_029784015.1 of Lycium ferocissimum. NCBI lineage: Eukaryota > Viridiplantae > Streptophyta > Magnoliopsida > Solanales > Solanaceae > Lycium > Lycium ferocissimum. Next base: position 72,572,772 of record NC_081345.1, read on the forward strand.
ATCTGTCCTAACTAATTTGAGGTAAGATTTCTTCCTTTTGTAAAGTAATTGGAGTTAATGGTGTTGTAATGGAGAGATTAATTTGTATTAGATGAAATTGGAAGTAAGAAAAATGGTATGATTTCGTTGGTGTTGGAAAATGGACAGAATTGGAGTTGTTAAATTAGATTGGGTTGATTGTTGTTGTTGTTAGTATTAATGTTATGGATTATGTGTTAAAAGTGAAGGAATTATTTATGTTAATGTTAAGGTTCCGTTTGGACCGTGTTGGGGCTGTTTTAGAACTTGTTGTGATATTAGGATAATTTCCTTGCATATAGTAGTTGATGTTGTTGTTGTGTTGTTGCTGATGTGAATCACCAAACTTGGAAGAAAGGAGCGAATAAGATAACGTATAAGAAGTGTATGTGGTTTTCTTGGTGTATTCGTAGATGTTCGTGAGATTATCGGGCATCTTTTTATGTTGTGATTAAGGGGCCGTTTTGGGTGTGTTGTTGTTCTTGTTGAATTGGAGGACTAAGTTCTTATTGAATTGAAGGGCTAAGAGTAGTTAAGGCTATATATTGTGTTGTTGTGATTGTTGGACTATCATAAGGTCTTTTCGCTGAAGTGTCGTGGCTATAAATTATTAAGAGTAACTTGAGTATGTCGTAACCGTTATGTTAACGATTATTGAATGTTGTAATATGTGGGCTGATTTGAAATGTCATGCAGGCTGTTTAGAGTGTTCTCGAATCTTGTCTTGATTAGTCTCAATATAGTGCTTAAACGTGTGGTTGTCGATGTTGACTTGGTTATTGTGTAGTTGGTTGAATATAAAGGAAACGTCGTCTAATTTTCTAGAAACGCGTCGCTAACGTTGGAATACGTTTTGAGCCTTCCCATAGTTTAACCATAGTTCTTAACGTCTTAATATAAGTTGAGACGCTTCGGGCAGCGTATACGTATTATGTTACGGATAAGTGTTAAAGGTATGTAAAGTTATCCCTTCCTTCTTTTGGCATGTCTTAGATATAAGTGACGTATGATATGAGCTTTGGGGTAATTCTATTCATAAGTTTCGAGTGTGATTCATGATTCTTATTCACTTCTTGATGTTAGAACTCATAAGGTAATTGAGCTATTGCCCCTCGAGTCTTCTATATGTTGGATAGTAATTGGCGTGTAAAAGTCCATATTCTTAAAGACTCTATAATGACTAATGTCCTTGACTTCCATAAGCTGTTTCGCATTATTTTGATACATGTCTATGATTCCTGAGGCTCTATTTGATATAGTTCATAGTGGCATTCAAAAAGTACTTAATATGACTATTGCCTTTGATACTCGAATGTTAATTTATCTTACATATTCCATTGAGTCTCAGATGATGATTTAATTTGCATATGGCTACTCACTACTCTGCTCGTGCATGTTGTCATGATATCTTTCACCGAGTCCAGGGCCGGGTATGTTATCATGCACAGTTTCGCTACATTATTCACCGAGTCCCTCACTATAGGGCCGAGTACGTTATATGATGATATGATAATACGATGATATGATTATGGCACCGAGTCCCACGATGGGCCGGGTATGGTATACGTGTACACGACTTTATTCACCGAGTCCCATAATGGGACGGGTATGGTATATGATAATGATATGTATGATTTCATTCGTAAGGCACAGGTACAGTGATTTCTTGATTATCATACTTGTCTCCTGAAATCTCTACTTCAGATATGATCTCCTTACTGTATTTTATGCTTTACATACTCGGTACATATCTCGTGCGATCCCCTTTCTTCGGGGGCGTTTCATGCCCGCGAATACAGACTCGCTTTGGTGTTCCTTCAGCTTAAGACTTCTACTCAGCTGTCTTGGAGTGCTCCATTGTTCTGGAGCCTAGACTTTCGATACAGATCGTTGATGTATATGTATATGTTTATCCAGGGGTACGGCGGGGCCCTGTCCCGTCATATTTCACTATTGACACTCTTAGAGGTCTGTAGACATATGTGTGGGTTGTATATAGATGTTGTTCAACTGTGTTAGCATGACTTATGTTTTGGGACGTTCCCATTCGTAGTGGCAGCCTTGTTGGCTTGCGTATATATATGTTTTGGATGTTGTATGTAGTGGCAGCCTTGTCGGCTTGCGTATATATATAGTTGGGACGTTCCTATACGTTATGACAGCCTTGTCGGCTTGTGTACTATGTATCTCTTGATTGGTCGTGAATCCTCAGGAGACAAGTTGTCTTGATGTATATGTGACAGTTCTGAGACGGCGTTTTGTTTTTATAAGTTTCCATATTATGTTTAGTTTCGGATTGATTATAGCTAACAGGTGTGTATACAAGTGTCGAGCTCGGGCACTAGTCACGGCCTACGGAGTTGGGTCGTGACAAAAGTGGTATCAGAGCAAATTCATCCCGGAGTGTCTACGGACCGTGTCTAGTAGAGTCTTGTTTATCGGTGTGTTGTGCACCACATCTATAAACAGGAAGCTACAGGACATTTAGGATATTACCTTTCTTTCATATCTAAGATCATGCGATAGAGCCAAGATATAGAAAATGAGATCCCTTATACTAACCCTTGATTTCAGCAGAAGAACGACATCGACAGAAGAAAGCGACTGATGATATCGGAAGTTACAAGAGTACGCAGGTAAGCAACGGTACGAAAGATGTATGTCGGGCAAGGTATTTGAAAGTATGATTGAAATGTAAAGTTGAAAATTGAAAGGAAAAGTAAACAGGAAAGTGTAACAGGTGCAGTTCAGTTAGACATACGAGGTAAGTTCATCATTTTTGTTACACCCCGGAAAGTTTGCGTTACCAAGACTGTCGATGGCTTAGTACGAGCTCAAGGGAGAGCAGAGTTATACAAGAATTAGGGATGAAGATTATATTATCTGCGTATAAGAGTGTACATATGACATTGGAGATCGTATGGAGTAAATCAGTTAACAAGTTACCTGATGATAGGCCTCGTAACCATAAGTTAAGGTGGGGCCCATGTTACAACCCGTATTTTTCACCTTTGGGAATCTCAGAATTTTCGAGACAAGTTAAGGACAATGAAATGTATTGATCTTGTTTGGTTCATAAGTTGGTTATGGAAAATTTAGACGTGGAAATATTGGAAAAGTCTAAGGGCAAAATTGGAATTTTGGAAAATGGTTTCATGAATTACCAACAATGTGGGCTAAGGATTTTGGACTTGGAAAACCCAAAAAAAAAAAATTAAGAGGCCAAGCCCAACCCATGAAGGGTGGCCGGCCAAGGCTTGCTTTGGTTTAAATTTAATAAGTTGGTCATGTGATTAATCATGTGACCAACTTATTAATAAAAGGGAGCAAGACTTGTGAAATTTCTAGAGTTTTCAAGACAAGTGAAAGAGAGGAAAAACAAGAAAAATCAAGAACTCCTACATAAGGGCCATTCGGCCAAGAGCAACCAAAATCAACCCTCCAAATTTTGATTCCAAAAATTATTTTCTTGTTATATTTCTACCAATTCAAGGTCTCTTTACAACTTGGTGTAATTGGTTTGGAAGATTAAGCCTTGGTTTTGTTGCTTGGACAACTTAAGGAAGTGAAGAAGTTGGAAGTGTAAGGTAAGAATTCATCCTTTCTAATTGTGTTTTGAAGGTTTGTTTGTGTTGTAGTATATGCAAATGAGTTGAGAGCATAGAAACATGAAAGTTTGCATGGTGGAAGTGGATGCATGTTGGTGGCCGTGTGTATGTTTAATATGTAGCATGATTATGTTAAGTTTTATGTTGTATTATGATTGTAGACATTGTAGAATTTGTATTGGAAGTGAAAGGTGGATTAAAATATGGTGAAGTTGAAGATTGGCCTATGGCCGTGTGGTGTTTGGTAGAAGGAACATGTTGAGTTTATTTTGTTTAATATGTTAGTTGCGTCGTTGTGATCGTTATAGCATAAATGAAGGTTTAACGATTTAAGTTTGGCATTAGAATTGTATATATGTTAGTATGGCAAGGTATGCGTGGCAACATAGTTGTTATGTAATTATGGGAATGTATTGTTTAAATGCTAGTTGTGATTATGGTTAATGAATTTGAAAGATGATCATGTGTTATGAATATGTTCGTCGAAGAATGGAAGTTTCGGATGAGTTATGGTTTCGGTGGAAAGTTTGTATATTTTGCGAATATTATGAAAGACTATATGTAATGTCTCCAAAGGATGTTGGGATGATCTTGGTAAGCAAATGAGTGTGTAAACATTAATATTGGATTGAAATGTGAAGTTAGTTTGGAAGTTGTTGCCTTATGTTGAAAGAAGACTATTCGTGTTAGAATGCGATTCTTGTTGTGGATTAATGTTGTTGGTTTGGTTGTTGTTGATCATTTTGAGCCGAGTTGAATCTCGGGGATGCTATATGTATAGGGGAGATGCTGCCCAAATTTTTATAGAACAATATTGGCTAAGTTTGGAAATTGTAAGTCACATGAATAGTAACCGGTCAATGTGACCATTTGCGATATTTTTGGCGGAACGGAAAGTGAGTTTTTTGGAGAGCGTAAGAGGCGCAAAAGGTATGTAAAGCTACCCCTATTCTTTCCTTGGCACGTCTTAGGTGTATTAGGCTTGACTTTGGACCTCGGGGATAATCCTACTCCTCGGAATCTACGTTCGAATTTAACCCTTTTTCCTTCGCAGAAATTGAACCTATAAGGTTGTAAATGGTTAGGAATGTTGTTAAAATCCCTAGAACTCGTACAAATGGAATCCGATTACCTTAAAACCCCTACTAATGACGTTATGAAGTTTAACATACGCAATTTACGTCCGCCACCTCAATTGGCCGAGGTGGGCCCACTATTTCCGATTTTACCCTTCTGTGCTTATGACTTGTCTTCGAACGACTTTAAAAGAAATGTTTTAACTACTCCGCTATCTGTTATTTAAATATTGTTTTGAATACTCCGCTAAGTCTTACAAATTGTTTTGAATCTTAGAAACGATCTCGAGAGGATTTATGTCTTTGTAATTCGTTATGACATCCGGAATTTACTTATTATGACTCCGTCCGGTTTCACCGATTTGCTTCGTCACCCGATATGCCTCATTGAGTCTCTGGATATATATATATATATGTTATTTTATTGCATTAGTTTCTCACTACTCCACTCGTGGATGCCTCAATGCTTCCTTCACTGAGCCCGGGCCAGGATTTGTTATCAAGCGCTTTCCTCTGCATTGTTCGCCGTGCCTCGGTGTGAGGGGGCAGGTATGACATGTACATGGGTCCGAAGTATGTTGTGCCATGTACATATATTCTGATATCTGATGGTGTGATGTGATGTGGCCACTTGGTATGTTATGATTTGTTTCGGAGATATTCCCTACTCTGAAGTATGATGTGTTTTGGCGCGGGACAGAAGGGAGCGCCTCTGTTCTGTTCACCGAGTCCCATAGCGGGGCCGGCTTCTGCATATGTTTTCTGCATGCATTACTTATGATTTCTGATACGCATTTTTGATTATCTATGCATCTCGTTTGTTTTCCGCACATTCTATTCAGATTTTAGTTTTATTTATTACAGTCTCTGCTTTACATATTCAGTACATTTTCCGTACTGACCCCCTTTCTTCGGGGGCGTTTCGTGCCACGCGGTACGTGACGCTGATTTGCTGATTCGCTGCCTAGGTTATCTGCTCGTCTGCTTGAAGTGCTCCTTTGTCCGGAGCCCATATTTTGGTATAGACTTTTCTGTTATATATGTACATATTTATTCTGGGTACGACGGGGCCCTGTCCCGTCATGTGATTATGTTTTTGTTCTGTAGAGGTCTGTAGACATGTGGTGTGGGTTCTGTACATGCTCGTGAGTGTTGCGTACGATTACGGCTTGTCTATGTATTGTAACGGCCTTATCGGCCTTCGTGCGCCATATCTGCTTGACCCGACTAAATTATTATTTACTCGCTTGACTTTGTTAAATTATTGCTTCTGCTTACTTTTATTATTTTGCTAGTTTAGGATAAATTACGTATGAGTGCCCAACTAGGGTACTAGTCGCGGCCTACGGGGTTGGGTCGTGACAGCCCACATGTCGGGATTTTATAAAGGTCATATGAAGAGATATATGGGTAGTACATGTGAAGTTGAGCAAGTCCTAAGAAGGACCCATAAGCCAAAAATGAGTGTAAGCCCTCCAAAAGGACGATTTAAGAAAATGTTTTCGGGTGATCTGACTTCGAGGGGCCAAAAAGGTATTATGAGTTTGGAATTTGGGAAAACTCCCAGAATGAAAGTTGTAGATAATTGAAATATCTTTCCAACCATAGGTCGTGGGTTCACAGGCAGCATCGGCATAAGGAGATATGAACGTTTTAAGGCAGAAAGTCAGTGGGCCAAGCCCAACCCGAGCCCAACCGAGTCAGGCCCATTACCCACACCTTTTTAAGTAAAATTTCAGCCTTTTCTCCTCATTTTTTCATACCAAAACACCTAGAAAATTCTGGAGAAAAAGAGAGAGGAGAGCCTAGAGAGAAAAACCAATTTTGACCAAAATCTGAGCCCCGAATTCCGAAGCCCACGAAGAGAAAAGTGTCGTATGTCGCGTTGCCTTCAATTTGAGCTAAAAATCAACCAAGAAGAAGAGGGTGGCCGTGGTGGCTGCACACTTGAGGTAAGATTAAGGTTCCTTTTCATTGTTAACAAGTTTATTCAGAGTTTTAACGGATTAGAACGGAGGGAATAGTGTGATAAATTCGTTTGTTGGTGTTGTCGGATTATGAATTTAGGATTGAAGAGAAATTTGGATAAAAATATATGTATTTATTTAGTAGGATATTGAAGATGTTGTTATCGATGTTGGTGATATTAATTTCGGCTTCCTTACGAAAATAAAGTTATTAATTAGTCGTATCGCAAGTTGGTTGGTTGAGAAAATGGGAAAACAGTGTGTGGGCTGTTTTATGGCATATGTTGTGTTGGAAATAATGTTATTACTATTGGTATTGTTTTTATGTTGTTGGTCATTGAATTGGAATTTCGGGCTAGGCATATAAGCGGGAGATGTCGCCGAAATTTCGCGTACTATAAATGAATTTATTTGAAGGACTAAGACAAGCGTGTAATAATGAGTCTAATGATTGTGTAAATCCTCTTAAATGTAGACTCGCAAGCTTGGACGAATAAGCGTAGCTAATAAGAGGTGGAACCGGTATGTAAAGCTTAATCTTTCTTTCTTTTGGCATGTCTTAGATATAAGTAAGATTTGATACGAGCCTTGGGGTAACTCCATTCATAAGATCCGAGCATGTCTACGATTCTTATTCATTTCTTGATGTTAGCATTTCTAATAGAGTCGAGCTAGGGTCCTTATGTCTTTTGTATGATTGGATATTAAATGTTGCATAAAGAGTTTTTGTTCTAAAAGGATTCTATGTCGAATAAGGTCCCTAACTTTCATAGACGGGCTCGGATCGCTTCGATACGTTCGTAGAAGATTCCATAACAAGTAATGCCCGTAACTTTCATGGGCGGGCTCGGATTGGTTTGATACATGTCTACGATCCCTAAAACTCTTTTTAACGTACTCCTAATGGCATTTAGAACGGATTTAACATGACTATCGTTTGATACTCGAGCGTTGATTTGTCTACTTATCTTTTGAGTCTTAAAAGCTGATTTTTATGCATGTGGTTTCTCACTACTCTGCTCGTGCAAGCTGTTATTACTTCTTTCACTGAGTCTCGGGCCAGGACACGTATTCGTACACATTCCATCGCATTGTTCACCGAGTCCCTCACTGAGGGCCGGGACACGTTATATATATATATATATATATATATATATATATATATATATATATATATATATATATATATATATATATATATGTATGTATATGATGATATGATGACATGATGACATGATGACATGATGATACGGGGATGGCGGCCAGGATGGCATATGATGATCCTATTCACCGAGTCCCTCACTAGAGGGCCGGGACACGTTATGCATGCATATGTACATGATGATTATTTACTTATGTTCCTCAGTCCCATAATGGGCTGGATATGATATTGATACGCATGATTTATGTTTCGCAGGCAAGCCTTATGATTTTCTATACTCCTTATTTCGGTATGATCCTGTTTATCGTATTTCATGCTTTACATGCTCGCACATATTCCGCACCGACCCCTTTCTTCGTGGGGCTGCGTTTCATGCCACGTGTGTGTATACGGATGAGTCGAGAATATTAGTAGAAGATGTTCCAGCCGGATTGGCGAGCTCCATTTCCTTCCGGAGGCCGCCGAGTCGAGTATCTATGTTATGGTATCTTGATATATGTTAGAGACTTTGCGTACGTAGTCACGTATAGAACATGTCGGCCTTGTAAGCGGTTCTCAAAGCCGATGTGTCATTATGCATTATGTTGCAAGTTTCATATATATACAGATTTTCCTTGATTTGGGAAAGACGAAAGCATGTTTTTTTGAAAAACTTACATTATGCACTCATTTCATGATTTAAGGGCCCAGTATGATTATGGGTATCACGAGAATCAGCGGGTTCGCTCGGCCCTAAGTAAGGGTCGGGTGCCTATCATGGTCGGGTGCCCATCATGCCTTATCGAAAGTTGGGGTGTGACAATTTTCATACTGTTGTTGATATTGGGAGCCCTGTGTGGCTGTGATATGATATGATATGATATATATATATATATATATATATATATATATATATATATATATATATATATATATATATATATATATATATATATATATATATGGCCCTGTTAGGCATTGTTGGTATTTTCTGCGTGCAGATTTTGAGATAGTAAGAAATACAGAGGAAACTCTGCCAAAATCTTTCTAGAAATAAAAAGAGAATGAGATATAGGTTTGTAATATGTCTTGAAAGGTCGTGCCAATAGTAATAATAGGATCTGACTAATTTGCGAGTACGGCTGACCTCGAGAAATAAGTTAACTGCTGAATTGATGGTAATAGTAATTAGGAGGTCGATATCGATATGGTAAAAAGAATTTGGAAAGGGCTTGTGGTACTAAGAGATGATTTAGAAAAGGCTGGCAAATCTTGATAGAGTGTTGTATTAAGGAACTGACTGAATTGATAAGCAGGGATAAATTATGACGAGTTTATAGTTAGTATGATTAAGATAAGAGTACAGAGAAAAAAGAATTGTGATGGATATGAATGTATTGATAAGACAGCTTGTGAGATATTAAGGATAAGATCGACCAGAAAGGGTAAAAGGTTAAGAAGTGTTATGCTATAGGATTGAATACGAACAGGACATAAGGTGAATATAATGAGGATTGTTATGAAAATAAGTAATGCCTAGTGAGGAAGTGGCCAAAAGATATGACGTGATCTATGTGACTAGAGTATATAAGCGAGCTATAGAACGAATAAGAAAGATTTATAAAGTTCTTCTATAGGGAAAGTTCAGAATAAAGATTATGTGATAATGAAAATGATAACGAGCACCAGAGAAGAAGAAGAGGAATTGAAGGAAGGAAATAACAAGAAAGCGAGATAACAGTGTAGCAATAGGTAATGACATGTGTAGCCGAGGACACGAGTACTATAAGTGACAGAACTGTGAAAGACTAAGTTATAGAAAGATGAGCAACGAGGTAGAATGAGTGCTAGCAAATGACTAGTATGATAAGAATAGACATGGATGAACAGAATATGTTTTGAAAATAAGAAAGGGATTATGCAGAAGTAATGTTTTCTGAAGGATACAGAGGTAGCATAAGATTCCCCGTGCGCACAAAAAAAAGGGATGGACATAGATTGGAGAAATGGTAAGGGAATTCTATAGGGAGCACCCAAGATAGACGTAATTAATTGAGTACGCGTATGGAACGAAAGGGAAATATATAGTTATAAACTTAAAGGTATAGTACAACAACAAGGTTATAAAATAAGATTGTCATTTAGATGAACTTGATATGATTTTGAGTAAGTTAGAAGTCGGTACATGTGGTACACATAAGGGTAAAAGGGCATAAGGCATAAAGGAGCACCGCGTGTACACGACTTCACCTCGAAAATAGTTGGAATCCTTAAAGGACAAAGACAGTAGGCTTGAGGAACAAATGATGTATTGTAAATTTATTAAAGGAAACAGATGATATAGGTCGGGATAAAGATAATGTTACAAGAGGACTTTGGACACTTATCGTTGGAATATAAGTGTTATCTACTTGAGGATTTGGAATGACTACGAGTACTAACTAATTATTGATTGGAGTAAGTAGAATGTGGCCTTGAATGAGTTGCTACATGGGTTGCATTACTCGAGTACAGATTGTCAGATGAGATTTTCTACTATATATAGAAAGGCTCTCGTCGCTTCGTGATTTTGTTAAGGTTTCGTACGTGGATAATCAAAGTTATACATCATAAGGGAAAGACATGGATATGGTATAGTATACCAAGCTAATTGGAAAAAGGATCAGATGAATTTGAGATTGGAAATAGGGACATAGAGCAGAATATAAACAGATAATGGTATAAGTACACCCTCAAGGGGGGAAGCGGGTGAGAGAAGTGTAGGTGTGAGATGGAAACAATTGACACTGCAATATATTTAGTATGGATGCTTGAGCTTCAATGAGATCCCTTGCTGAAATGAGTTAGTAAGATCCGAAAGCCAGCAATAAATGGACAGAAGTCAGGAGGGTATTTGAGACAGTGTTGAGAAATTTTTGTAAAAGATCTTGAATGATATGACATTAGAAAGTGGGTGCATATAAAAAGAAAAAGTACGACAAGAGAACGGTATCGAGTAACTTAAGAGATATTGTGAAGGATAGCAACGCTATACAGGATTCGAGGTTAAGATGTTGGTAATAGAGTTGTTCGCTAATGATATTGCGACTTATGAGTAACAAAGGAGAAGGAATAAAAAAATCTCCTATAGTAGGAAGTGTGAAAAGCAAAAGGTGAATAAAGGAAGGGAAAGGAGTATGACAAAATAGGCTACGAGCACATTTTAGAACGATGGAGATAATATGTAAAGCAGAATGAACCAGGAGAATGAAGGACTATGACTAAGATTGAATATACTTTATACAAGTTGTACAAGAATAGTTATACAACCTACGAATATTTGGGTATAAGTGAGTACTTGATGAGAAAAATTTGGATTCAGTAATAACAATACGGTTACGATATTCTGGGTACATTAAGGAGAGATGTAAAGATGGTTTAAGATAAATTACCGAGATAGAATTAATACTGAGGGCAAATAGGACATGGCCATAGTTGAGTCGAAGGTTTATCCCCATACCGATTGTAAGATAAGAGAGGACAAGGCAAGGTAAAGCATGAAGACTAGTGAGACGACGATAAGGTATTTCTTGGGATAATTCGAGCACCTATGCATATTCTTGTAAAGATTGCAATAGGGCACGTGATAGGAGAACTAAGAGCAAAATCTGAGTAAAGAAGCAATAGAAGAAGTTTGAATTAAAGATGAAGAAATGACACGAGATAATGTGCCTAGAGTGTTACAAGTTGGATTAGGGGAATTATAAAATGGTTTAAGCGAGACGATCAGAACGAGCTGGTTACTTGAAGATAGTGAATCTATGTATGTCAAATAAAAAATTCTTTCAGAATGATACTAGTTGAAGATAGTTAAAACACGGAGCAGCTATGTAAAGTCATTATATGAGGGAACTTCATCGTTACTTGATAGCCAACTCTAAGGATTGAGATTAAGAGCTAAAGAGTAGAGTGACAGTTAAAGTCTTTTAAAGAAGTCGAGAAGTAATATATGAAATCAAGATTCGAATATGGACTCCATTACGAGTTTCCTCGCACTCCGGAAGTATGACACTATATATATATTGTAGATAGGCTAACAAGACGCCCATTTTTCTTCCCGTCAGACTACCTATTCGAAATTTGAGAACTATGCGAAGTTATATATCAAGGAGATAGTGAGACTTCATGAGGTTCCCACATCTATTAAATCGGACAGAGGAGCTCCGTTTATAGCTAACTTCTGAAGGTCATTCCAGAAGGGATTGGGGACACAAGTGAGTCTTAACACAGCATTTCACCCTCAGACAGACGGACAGGCCGAGTGTACTATTCAGACGCTAGAAGATATGTTGTGGGCCTGTGTTATTGACTTCAGAGGTAGCTGGGACGATCATTTTCCACTTATTGAGTTTGCCTATAATAATATCTACCATTCTAGTATTCAGATAACACCGTATGAGGCTTAGTATGGCAGGAAGTGCAGGTCACCTATTGGTTGGTTCGATGTTGGTGAGACTAAGTTAATCGGTCCAGATATGATTCAGCAAGCTGTTGATAAAGTGAAGTTTATTCAGGGAAGCTTAGCCCGAGATACATTGGGCCTTATCAGATTATTCGTAGAGCAGGCAAGGTTTCCTATGAGTTGGACCTACCATCTGATTTGGAAGCAGTACATCCAGTCTTTCATATGTCAATGCTTCGCAAATGTATTGGTGACTCTTCTAGAGTATTCCCGTGGATGATGTCCAGGTAACGGAGGAGCTGTCTTACGAAGAGGACCCTGTAGCTATACTGAATCGTCAAGTGAGAAAGTTGCGTACTAAGGAGGTGGCTTCCGTCAAGGTATTGTGGCGAAATAATAATCGGGAAGAGACGGCCGGGGAAGCCAAAGATGAGATGAAGAATAAGTACCCTTACTTGTTCCTATGCCTACAGGTAATCTACATTCCTCACTCGATTATATTGATTGGTAGATGAGACTATATGCTATAGTAATAAAAGAGACTCCCCTGAAATCTTTATAAGACCTTATGAGACTTGTCACACCCTTAAACCAATAGGGTGTGATGGGCACCCGACCCTTACTTAGGGCCGAGCGAACCCTCTGACTGTCATGGTACTCGTAGTCATAATGGGCCCCTAACCAGGCCATAAATGCGCAATGAAAATTAATGAAAAATAACATAACTTGCGACCGTACAACATCCGTAATATCATGTATAACAATACGACGGCCAGGTAGCCGCTCACAACGGACATCTTATATACATGACTCTCGTTCGCAAAGTCTCTAACATAATCGTATACCATAATACACGTATACACTGACTCGGCAGCACTCCGGAGAAAATGGAGCTCGCCAATCTTGCTGGAACACCTTCTGCTAATGTCTTCAGCTCACCTGGGTGTACCTGCGCGGCATGAACGCAGCCCCCGAAGAAAGGGGGTCAGTACGGAATATGTACTGAGTATGTAAGGTACAGAAAGCAGCATAATGAGCAGCATCAAGCATGAATGTAAACATCATGGGATCATAGAACGGATAATGATGTAAGAGAGTAACCCATACATGTGAATGCCTTTTTGGCCGGATACCATGCGTGCCTGTTTTTTTTTTTTTTAAAAAATGTCTTTTCATAGGAATAGAAAGTAGAACTTATATCATGTCCTGTCATATCATATCATATCATATCATATCGTATCGTATCATATCATATCATATCATATCATATCATATCATATCATATCATATCATATCATATCATACCATATCATAGCGTATCGGTCATGTCATAGCATATCGTGTCATGTCATAGCATATCGTATCATGTCATAGCATATCGTATCATGTCATAGCGTATCGTATCATGTCATAGCATATCGTATCATGTCATAGCGTATCGTATCATGTCGTAGCATATTGTGTCATGTCATATCATATCGTGTTATGTCATAGCACCGAACAACGTCGGCTCGCCCACATAGCGCCGAAATACGTCGGCTCGCTCATATATCCCGCGTCCGGGCATCCCGCGTCCGGGATGATAACGCCACCGACAGTGGCAATGAAACATGTTTCCCTTCCCATTTCCCCCATGTATACCTCCTCCCCCCCCCCCACCCCATGTACATATACATATCTCATATACATATGTTATATAAGCATGCGGAGGGTCCAAGGAAAATCATATATCCATCGAATGACATAAGGTCGGAACTATTAACGGAAAATAATATTAAAAGAAAACATGAAACGAAATCATGGACACCATAAACGTTAGTTCATATGCTTGAAATCTTTAGAAAATAGTATCATAACCAAGGAATAAACTTAAAGATCAAGAACTAGTTTAACACTTTCATATTCGTACTAGATTCTTAACTTAAGACTCTTAGTCATGGAAGCATTCTTGCCATATTTATCATAGACATATTCTCATTAGAGTAGTTACAACACTTATCGTTTGATAAACGGAGCAATAAAGAAAATCCGGGAACGGTGGGCCCACCTCGAGTCAAATGAGGTGGCGTACGCAATTTACATGTGTTACATTTTATGACATCACTTACGAGAGTTTTAAGGTAGTCGGGTCCTATTTGTGCAAGTTCTAGGTGTTTATACAATTTTTTCCAACTATTCATAGAACATTTAATTCAATTCTATTGAATCCAACTTCGGATTTCTAGAAATAGGATCGTCCCCGAGGCCCATATCCAAACCTAATACGTCTAAGACATGCCAAGGAAGGAAGGGGAAAGCCTTACATACCTTTTCCGCTACTCCAAACTCGAGCTCTAAATTCGCCAGAATCTACAATTTGGTCACATTTACCAAATATTAATCATAAAGCTTTAAGAATTCAATCTTAACCAATACTTGTCTACAGAAATTTGGGTAGCATCTCCCCTATACATATAACATCCCCGAGACTTAACTCGGCTCCAAATATCAACAACCCAACCAACAACAATACCAATAACATCGATCGAGTTGAAACGCATTCTAACATATATTGTCCTCTTTTCTATATAACATATCAACTTCCAATCTAACTTCGCATTTCCAAACCAATATCAATGTTTTCATATTCTTTTGCTAATCAAGATCATTCCAACACAATTCGGAAGTATTTCATGTCCTCTTACAAATTATTTGCTAAATATACAAAAATTCCACCAAAGCCATAATTCATCCAAAACCTCCATTCTTCGACATAAATATTCATAACACATTTTCATCTCCCAAATTCATTAGCGACAACCATAATTTGCACCTTAGCAATTCATTTTCATAATTACATAAAACTAGAATAAAATCATATAATTTCCTACAACAACTTAACAATAGATTCTCATGCCAACTTAACCATTCTTCTTTCCTGTACATCACAATACCAACAGACGAATTTATATCGCTATTTTTCCCGTTCTAATCCGTTAAAACTTTATATAAACTTGTTAGCAATGAAAAGGAGCCTTATCCATACCTTAAGAATTCAGCCACCACGTTATCACCCTCCTCCTTGGTTGATTTTTAACTCAAATTGAAGACAACGCAGCGTACAACACTTTTCCCTTCATGGGCTTCGAGATTCGGGGCTCGGATTTTGGTCAAAATTGATTTTTCTTCTCCAAGATTTTTTTCTCTCTATCTCCAGAATTTTCTGGTTGTTCCAGGTCTGAAAATGAGGAGGGAAGTGCTAAAATATCACTTATATAACATGGGTCATGGGCCTAACCCGGTTGGGCCCGAGTTGGGCCTAGCCCACTGACCTTTCAGATTTAAAACGTTCATATCTCCTTGTCCAAATGTCACCTTTGATCCCACAACCTATGGTTGAAAAGCTAATTCAATTATCTACAACTTATATTTCTTGATATTTTTCCAAATTCCAAACTTATAATACCATTTTTGCCCCTCGAAGTCGGGTCACCCGAAAACATTTTCTTAAAAATATTCGTTTGGAGGGCTTCTACTTTGATTTGGCCCAAGGGTCCTTCGTGAGTTGTGTTTAACTTCACATATGTGATTCATATGACTTTTCAGATGTTCCAAAAATCTCGATGTGTGGGCCCCACCTCAGCTTACAAATAATCCGACGTTCAAAAATACGGATACAACACTATCAACTTGAGTTTAAATTATGTAGCAACAACATGATTGTCAATTCAATTTTTTTTATGAGGAAGCACGTGTCACGCTCATGCTTTGAAAATGCGGGATATAACAAGACTAGTTTAACATTCGAGGACAAATGTTCTAAAGGGGGGAAGGATGTTATATCCCGTATTTTTGCACATTGGATTACTTTTAAGCTAATTGAGATAAGTTTAAGGACAAGATTATTTTGGGTTATGAGATAGACACTTTTAATCCCCGATTTTAATTGGTACACGAATTGCTTATAAATTTTATATGGTATAGAAATATTAGTGGAGATTAGGGATTAATTAACCCTAATTAGATTATTAAGTGGGGATTAGTGATTAATTATGATTAATTAGCCTAATTAGATTAGTAGTTTTGCCCCACCGCATTTAATAAAATAAAAAAGAATCTGATCATGGATGATATACTAGTGGGGCACGTGTCCTAAGGGCTGGTTGCATATATAATTTGGGTTGGTGACTAAGCATGCACATTTCATCTTCACCAAATTACCATTCCATTGAAAGAAAGTTCGTAGCACCAGCCATGGCAGCTCACGGCCAGCTGGGCTTTTAAAAAAAACAATTTGAACTTCGAAAGGTGTTCCAACACCTCAAAGGAGCGGCAACATGGATTCAAAGCGAGGAAGAAGAAGTGGTGCAAATGGTACAAGAAATTGTAGAATCCGTCCTAACTAATTTGAGGTAAGATTTCTTCCTTTTGTAAAGTAATTGGAGTTAATGGTGTTGTAATGGAGAGATTAATTTGTATTAGATGAAATTGGAAGTAAGAAAAATGGTATGATTTCGTTGGTGTTGGAAAATGGACAGAATTGGAGTTGTTAAATTAGATTGGGTTGATTGTTGTTGTTGTTGGTATTAATGTTATGGATTAAGTGTTAAAAGTGAAGGAATTATATATGTTAATGTTAAGGTTCCGTTTGGACCGTGTTGGGGCGTTTTAGAACTTGTTGTGATATTAGGATAATTTCCTTGCATATAGTAGTTGATGTTGTTGTTGTGTTGTTGCTGATGTGAATCACCAAACTTGGAAGAAAGGAGCGTATAAGATAACATATAAGAAGTGTATGTGGTTTTTCTTGGTGTATTCGTAAATGTTCGTGTAGGATTATCTAGGCATCTTTCTATGTTGTGATTAAGAGGCTGTTTTGGGTGTGTTGTTGTTCTTGTTGAATTGGAGGACTAAGTTCTTATTGAATTGAAGGGATAAGAGTAGTTAAGGCTATATATTGTGTTGTTGTGATTGTTGGACTATCATAAGGCCTTTTCGCTGAAGTGTCGTGGCTATAAATTATTAAGAGTAACTTGAGTATGTCGTAGCTGTTATGTTAACGATTATTGAATGTTGTAATATGTGGGCTGATTTGAAATGTCATGCGGGCTGTTTAGAGTGTTCTCGAATCTTGTCTTGATTAGTCTCAACATAGTGCTTAAACGTGTGGTTGGCATCGATGTTGACTTGGTTATTGTGTAGTTGGTTGAATATAAAGGAAACTTCGTCTAATTTTCTAGAAACGCGTCGCTAACGTTGGAATACGTTTTGAGCCTTCCCATAGTTTAACCATAGTTCTTAACGTCTTAATATAAGTTGAGACGCTTCGGGCAGCGTATACGTATTGTGTTACGGATAAGCGTTAAAGGTATGTAAAGTTATCCCTTCCTTCTTTTGGCATGTCTTAGATATAAGTGACGTATGATACGAGCTTTGGGGTAATTCTATTCATAAGTTTCGAGTGTGATTCATGATTCTTATTCACTTTTTGATGTTAGAACTCATAAGGTAATTGAGCTATCGTCTTCGAGTCTTTTATATGTTGGATAGTAATTGGTGTGTAAAAGTCCCTATTCTTAAAGACTCTATAATGACTAATGTCCTTGACTTCCATAAGCTGTTTCGCATTATTTTGATACATGTCTATGATTCTTGAGGCTCTATTTGATATAGTTCATAGTGACATTCAAAGAGTACTTAATATGACTATTGCCTTTGATACTCGAGTGCTAATTTATCTTACATATTCTATTGAGTCTCAGACGATGATTTAGTTTGCATATGGTTACTCACTACTCTGCTCGTGCATGTTGTCATGATATCTTTCATCGAGTCCCGGGCCGGGTATGTTATCATGCACAGTTTCACTACATTATTCACCGAATCCCTCACTATAGGGCCGAGTGCGTTATATGATGATATGATGATACGATGATATGATTATGGCACCGAGTCCCATGATGGGCCGGGTATGGTATACGTGTACACGACATTATTCACCGAGTCCCATGATGGGCCGGGTATGGTATATGATAATGATATGTATGATTTCATTCGTAAGGCACAGGTACAGTGATTTCTTGATTATCATACTTGTCTCCTGAAATCTCTACTTCAGATATGATCTCCTTACTGTATTTTATGCTTTATATACTCAGTACATATCTCGTACTGATCCCCTTTCTTCTCGGCGCGTTTCATGCCGCGTTGTGCGTATACTCGCTTTGGTGATCCTTCAAATTTGGACTTCTACTCGGTGCCTTGGAGTGCTCTATTGTTCCGGAGCCTAGACTTTCGATACGGATCGTTGATGTATATGTATATGTTTATCCGGGGGTACGGCGGGCCCCACCCCGTCATATTTCACTATTGATACTCTTAGAGGTCCGAGACATATGTGTGGGTTGTATATAGATGTTGTTCACCGTGTTAGCATGACTTATGTTTTTGGGACGTTCCCGTTCGTAGCGGCACCTTATTGGCTTGCGTATATATATGTTTTGGATGTTGTATGTAGTGGCAGCCTTGTCGGCTTGCGTATATATATAGTTGGGACGTTCCCATACGTTATGACGGGCTTGTCGGCTTATGTACTATATATCTCTTGATTGGTCCTGAATCCTCTGGAGACAAGTTGTCTTGATATATATATGTGACAGTTCTGAGACGACGTTTTATTTTTATAAGTTTCCATATTATGTTTAGTTTCGGATTGATTATAGCTAACAGGTGTGTATACGAGTGTCCAGCTCGGGCACTAGTCACGGCCTACGGGATTGGGTCATGACAAAAACACAGAAAACATAAGAAGGAAGGATAACCATAGCTGCTTGCCTCTTGAGGCGGAATCATGCATGCTCACTTTTACCTTTCAAACATGTCACACATACATACATAATCTGTCTGAATCGATAACATCACTAGCCCGCGTCCGGGCCTCCCGCGTCCAGGGTAACCATCTCATGCTGCCCACAAGTGGTGTTTGCCCATGCTATTTAGACATGGTGTGTATATGCCACCCGCCTTAGCAGTGTCTACCCGGCCATATAGGCACAGTGTAATCTCATTATCATATACTTATCATAAAGCATGCATAAGAACTCAAGGACGAACCATAGCTCTATCGAGGTGACGTAAGGTCGAGAACCCCCCGATTTTATCATGGAGTAGAACCCCCCGATTTCATCATGCCTCGCCTTGAAGAAACTAGCATTAGAAGGTGAGTCTAGCAACAATGAATAACATCAAGGAATTTTTAGCTTCATAAGAATATCATATCATAAGGTTTGGAATCTCTAGACTTAGGCTCATCATCATCATTGTCATATTCGTAACATATCTCTTATCTTTATCTCATGAGTAGTTCTTAATAATCATAGGCTTATTATTTTCGGAATATGAGAATGTCATGGAAAGATAAAGGAAGTCATGTTATAGAAATCATGCCTTAGAAACGAAGGGACTAGCCTCACATACCTTTACGTCTTGCTAACTTTATCAATTAAACGCTTCCCTACAGTGTTCACGATTCTACATTCAAGAGAATTCGTACTAGAATTAGATAATCAGAAACATTCTTAAGCTTAAGCTAAAGATAACGAAAATTGGGCAGCATTTCCTTTGTTTCTACAACTTCCTCCATATGATATAACAACTCCCAAACATCAATAACAACATTCATAATACCATAATCAATAACTTCGACAAGTTCTACATTATTCAATTCTCAAAATGTCCTCTCAAAGTCATCCATAACCATGGCCATAATACAACACCACATTCATCCTCATATAATGCTTCTCCAATATTATTAATATCATTTATAGCAAAATTATACTCATAACATCTCAAGAATTATGATTCATGTCAAACTACTATTCAAGAATACCATTATTTCACAATTGAGCTCTATATCCTATCTTTTTCCATAATCTAAGTCTTTCAACCACTCAATACTCTTAATAGTAGGAAATGAACATAAAACTCACCTTTTATTGTGAAGGAATGGGTTTTGGATGGAAATACTTCACTTGGAGAAAACCTTAGCTTCAATTCCTAGGAGATTTCTAGCTTCCATCAACCCTAGTTAGCATTCTTGCACTTGATTCTACTAGTTTTTGGTATTTGATCTTTGATTTCCCTTGAATTCTTGTAAATTAAGTGTGTCGAATATTCTAGAGGTTTTGAGAGAAGTGGAGGAAATGATAAATGAGAAATAATAACTTGGATCTTTTTATACCCCGTACTTTGGACGTTGGAATATTCTAAGTTGGTTGCGACAAGGTATGGACAAGACTTTTAATTTTCGATTTTGTTGATTTTTTTGTTTTAATGCGCAAGTTGCATATTTGGAATAAGGGTAAATTTGGAATAAGGAAAAATTTGGGGTTAAAAGTGAATTATGGAGAGTTGAGCATTTCATGAAAATTAGGGGCTAGAAGTGAAATTATGGAACCTTAAATTCATGAAAATGGCCATATGTGGCCATGTGTGAGATGTGGGCCATGGGGCCACTTGTGCAAATTATATATGGAGCATAAGATGACTAACTTAAGTCATCTTCATCATTTTCATCTCCTAGAAACTTCAAGAAAAATGGAGAAAAATAGAGAAGGAGAAAACGGCCCATAGAAAAAAAAAATGAAGACCAAAAATCTTGAGCAAAAAAAATATTTTCTTCAAGCAAACCTACTAATTGAAGGGTGCTTATTAACGTGGAAGTGTTGTTGGAAGCGATAGACCACTCGTTTTCATTATTCACCACCTTAGGCAAGTTGTAAAGTTGAAGAAGAGGTGAGTTTTAATCATATTTTATGTGTTATGGATGGTTTATATGTGTTGTAGTATGCTAAAATGAATGAAATTCATGAAAATATGGATGTTAAAGTTGGTAAGTGAATATTGAAGTTTGGCCGTGTGTTGTGTGTGTTGTGTAGAAATGGTGAATTAATTGTATGTAGCATGTTTGAGTGTTGTTATAGTGTGTGGAAATGGATGGAAATCATGAAAATTTGGAGTGTGGATGTTGGCCGTATAGGGGCTGATTTTGGTAAGTTATGGCGGATTGATTTTATTTAGTATGTTTTGGTTGTTGTTGTATGGATTCTATGGTGAAAATGATGATTTAATGATCCAAGTTGAAGTAGAGAACGTTTATGGGCTGTTTTGGAAGCCAATGTAATCTTAATATAGTTTCTTGTAATTATGAGATTAATGTTGTTAAAGTATGGATTGTTAGTATGGCTTATGAATTTGGAAGGAAGAAAAATGTATTGTTGTTGTTCTTATGGAAATTTGAGGTTTCGGGTGGAGTAGAGTATTAGTTGGATTGTTTGAATATTGTGCGGATTGTTGGAAATGTTCTTGAATCGTGTTTGAATGGTTTTGGATTGGTATTTGAATATGCGGTCGTTGATGTTAGTTTGAAAATATGAAGTTGAATTGAATATGCATGAATATTGTCGGATTATGTAGAAAGGAATTATTAATGTTAGAATGCGTTTGGAATTACTTATGGATATTGTTATTATGATTGTTTGGTATGGTTGTTGTTGATATTGGCCGAGTTGAATTCTCGGGGTTGTTGGATTTATAGGGGAGGTGCTGTCCAAATTTACGAGAATTGGTGCGAGTTTGGAATTGAATTCCTAAATGTTTATAGCTAATGGTTGATACTTATTGACGTTGTGTAGATTTCGAAGCCGAGATTTGAGTTTGGATTAGCTTAGGAAGCAATCGAGGTATGTAAAGCTTATCCTTCTTTCTCTTGGCATGTCTTAGACGGAAGTAAGCTATGATATGTTATGAGCCTTGGGGGCAACTCTATTCCGAAGTTCCGAGCATGTTTATGATTCATATGTGCTTCTCGATATTGGCATCCTTAATATGGTCAAGCTATGATCCGTATGTCCTTGATATGATTGGATTTGAAATGCTATGTACACGGGTTGTTCCGAAGAATCTTATGTCTTTTGTATGACTAACTTTCAAAAGTTGCATAAAAGTTGGTTTTTAAAAAAGAGTTTTGTTCCTAAACGATTCCGAAAACTACGAACGTCCGTAACTTTGACAAACAGAACCGGATGGCCTTGATATGCTCTAAAATGATTCTATGATGTATGATGACTATGTTTTCCATAGGCGGGCCCGGCTCGGGTCGACACCCGTCCGTCGGTCCCGCGACTCTCCTTATGTACTTCTAACGGCTTTTTGAGAAGAACTTAATATGACTACCTTTTCGACCCCTGAGTATGATTATATATTTGTTTGTTGAGTCTGAAATGTTGATTCGTACACTTATGATTTCGATACGTAACTATGATTTCTGAAGTTCGGTTTGATATGTTCCCGAGTGGTATTCGGAAGAAAATCTGATTTGACCTCTTGTTGTGGCTTATAAACGATGGTTCGTTTTGATTAACCTATTAAGTCTTTGAAATGTTTTAAAAAACATGTATTTGGTTACTCACGATTCGGTCGTGCGTACATTGTTACATTTGCCGGCGGGTTCCCGGCCGCGGTATGTGTGTATGTGATATTACCGCCGGGTTCCGGCCGCGGTATGTGTGTACGTTATATTACCCCATTTGGGTTCCTGACATGATATGTGTATGTGTGGTATGTGTGATATTGCCGCTAGGTATTTGCCGCGGTATGTTGCAGTGATATTGCAGCTTGGGTATTTAGCCGCGGTATGTGTATATGTGGTATTAGCTGTGGGTTCCTGGCCGCGGTATGTGTGTACGATGATATTACATTGGGTTCTGGCCGCGGTATGTGTATGTGTGGTATGTGTGATATTGCCGCTGGGTATTTGGCCGCGGTATGTTCTGTGATATTGCCGCTGGGTATTTGGCCGCGATATGTGTATATGTGTTATTACCGCTGGGTTCCTGGCCGCGGTATGTGTGTACGTGATATTACCGCTGGGTTCCTGGCCGCAGTATGTGTATGTGTGGTATGTGTGATATTGCCGCTGGGTATTTGGCCGCGGTATGTTCCTTGATATTGCCGCTGGGTATTTGGCCGCGGTATGTGTATATGTGGTATTGCCGCTGGGTATTTGACCGCGGTGTGTATATATGACATTGGCATGATCTTATTTGCCGAGTCCCTCACTAGAGGGCCGGGACATGATATGTGTGCATATGATATGTGATTTGGACAGTCTGGATTATGATCAGTCGGTTAATGTCAGCTTATTTGATATGTTTGATTTTTTCTGTATTTATGAGGCAGAAATGTTTTTCAAAGAAAGCGAAGCATTTTGGCATTCTGATTATCCTATCTGTCTTCTAAACCCCTTATGAATGATTTGTATGTCGGATGTAAGTACTTTGGTATTCGGGTTATTATGCTCACATTACGTACACCTTATTTCGGTTATGACCTCGATTTATTTGTATGCTGTGCTTTACATGCTCGGTACGTATTCCGTGCTGGCCCCGCACTTCGGGGCTGCGTTTCATGCCGCGCGGTACCCACGGATGAGTAGGTGATGTTAGCGAGAAAATGTTCCGTACGGATGGGCGAGCTCCGTTTCCCAGTCTTTGCCGATGTCGGAGAATGCTTTTGTATGGCATACGGAGTTATGTTAGAGACTTTGCGAGGACGATTGTCGTGTGTGATATGTCAGTTTTGTAATCGGCTATGTAAGCCGATGTATTATTATGCATTATGTTACAGATTTGTTGTAACTACGGATTTTGTTTGATTTGAAAAGATGAAAGGCATGTATGTTTTCCGAAAAATTTTCACCCTGTGCTTATGTTATGTTTTGTGGGCCCAATATGGTTATGAGTATTATGAGACTTTGCGGGTTCGCTCGGCCCTAGGTAAGGGTCGGGTGCCCATCACACCCTATCGGATTAAGGGTGTGACAGATCTCTTATTTATACTTGGGAAAAATCTGACCTGTCATGGATTATACGGACACTTATACGGTCCGTATAAGTGACCGTGAAATTGCCCCAACCATCAATATTTCTGTAACCGTTATATGGTACCTTATACAGTCCGTATAAGTTACCACATAATACTCCCAGTGTTCACCCATCACTGTGACGGTTATACAGACCAATATACGGATAGTAAAATATTATACGGACCGTATAAACGGTTATATAATCCACCTTTTCTCCGAACTTGTTCTCGTCGTTTCGTTTGGTCTCCAATCTTTATGGAACCTTCTTAGCACTTGTTTAACACTTCATTAACAACCTAAGGGGTGTCATGACTCTTCATAACGAAGACATCGTTAAGTCAACGTTAGTTCGGTACTTTGCAAAACCCTTCCAAAATGCGACTTATACTTTACATTCTCCAACGAACTTTCTTCTCTTGCCTCAAATGTCTTTGGAATCTTAATTAGAATCGCCAAGTAACCTTTCTTACTTGTAGGGACATCACATACATCTCTTTGCGTTAGTCTATCTACCACACGACGACATGAAATTTTTCGAGGTGTAACACTCTTCCCCCCTTTAAAAACATTCGTACTCGAATGTTAAGTTCTCGGGAATCCTACAGAAATTTTGCTAGAGTTTCCCCTGTAATATGGCACTACCATCCTGTCACAACAGTTTGCAATAACATCGCCTCATAGGGCTACAACCCAATAGCAAGAAATTATGACCACGCACGAACCAAAGCATTAAAAAGGAAAGCATTACATATCTCATAATACTGATGTCTCATCTTGAATCTCGGGTGGGAACAATTGCTGATATTTAGACTTCATGTTTTTTTCTGCTTCCCAAGTCATTTCCTCTCGATTATTATTTCGCCACAAGATCTTAACGGAGGCTACCTCTTTATTTCTAGTTTTCTGTACTTCCCTATCATATATGGCAATGGGTACCTGTTCATAAGCCAACCTTTCCATAACTTGAACATCATCTATGGGCACGATTCTAGTAGGATCTCCGACACGAACACGCTTCTGACATTGATACATGAAAAGTTGGATGGACTGATTCAAGTTCTAGAGGTAATTCCAGTTCATAAGCTACTTGGCCTATCTTGCGGACAATCTTATAAGGTCCTATGTATTGAGGACTTAATTTTCCCTTCTTGCCAACATTATGCCTTTCATCGATGATACCTTCAAGAATACCCAATCATCAACTCGGAATTCTAAGTCTCGCCGACGATTGTCCGCATACAATTTCTGGCGACTTTGGGCTGTTAATAATCAATCTCGGATAACCTTGATCTTTTCCACCGCTTGCTGAATCAATTCTGGACCTATCAGTTGTGTTTCTCCGACTTCGAACCATCCAATTGGGGATCTACATTTTCTTCCATATAGAGTTTCATACGGGGCCATCTGAATATTAGAATGATAGCTGTTATTGTATGCAAACTCAATAAGAGGTAAGTGATCATCCCAGCTACCCCCAAAATCTAGCACACGCCCCAAAAGTCCTCCAAAGTCT
>NC_081345.1:72598537-72605409 GCF_029784015.1 Lycium ferocissimum
ACTCTAAGATGAGTGTGATTAAGGAAAAGTAAAGGATTAGGCAAAGTTTACCTCCAAGAGTTTCTTCAAATTATCTCCAAGAACAGTTTCTCTAGGCTCCAATACCGAGATATGAAATAATGAGGGTCTAAGTCTTATTTAAGACACATTAAATGAAATAACACTGCCCGTGACCACCACGATGGAGGGAGTGCCGCTACAGCGGCACCTCTGCAGCCCCTGGGACACCGCTGCAGCGATGAGGCCAATTTTACTCGTGACTGCCCCAGCAGTCACTACACCGCCACAGCGGTACCGTTGGGGCGGCTCTGGTGCCGCCGTTGTGGGCACCAGACACCAGAAATCCCCAAATTCTCTAAATCTTCCATCGAATTTTCGGGTTATTCCCGAGGCCACCTGCTCATACCCTGATCACCTAAACTCATACAAAAAATGTTGCGAACGCACTCGTGGTCTCGAAATTTTTGACGGAGGTCTTATTGATCAAGTCAACTACCGGTGCCTATTTCTCATTTCCCATCCAAAGTCTCGAAATGCACCAAAATGCATTGGGGACTGAACTAATCATACATACAAATTTTAAACAATCATCCAGACCTCTCAGAGTTGACGAAACTCCGGAAAAGGTCTGTTTGCCTAAAAGTCAACCTCGGGTCAAAAGTGAGTCAATCAATGCTCGGAAGTGGAAAAAGTGCCAAAAGAGGCATAACGACCAAACGGGTCATAACATATTTATTCGAAATTCTAGTTCTACTATCTATCTGCAAGTTAAGGGGAACAATTTCTTACCTGTTGTTTGAATTCTGGATGAGATTTTTTTCATTTTGAGAATTGCCCTGAAATTCTTTCTCTTCCTTTTTTTTTGAGCAAATTGTGAGATTGTGGGTGTGGGTTGGTGTAGTGAGAAGTGTAGGGTGTTAAGGAGACTTTTGTTGTTTTTAATAGGGAGATGGGGACTTGTTGTGTAGTAAGAGATGGAAGGCCAGACGTTGTTGTTGGGGACTGTAATCGAGGAAGTGGGGAAATGGAAAGGTGAATGACCCTTTTATTTTTCTGAATCTATGGCTGCCGCTCCAGCGGCTGTCTTACCGCTCCAGCGTTCCCTCAGACCACTAAAGCGGTACTTCAAAATTCGCTGAAATCAATTCTTTTAATTGCAACCTGAGTTTAACGCCTTTACCCGTGTGTCCTGATGGATCTACGATTGGTAAACGTTCGATTTCTTTCACCAAATCTGACTCATGAACTATTACCCCTTTCAAATTTCCTCGTGAAGAACATTAGCCGAGCCATCACAAATTGCACGCTGCCTGAGTTAATTTCTCATATGATGAGTTAATTTCGCGAATGATTATCCTTACTGATAAAGTACTGATGGGAGTGACAATGTAATTATTTGGTAAATTGTTAAGTTGAGTGTTACTTCTTTCGCGCCTTTTTTTATTCGAGCTGATTTAAATAAATACTCCTCATTTTATGGCTGGCACTAATTTGTACAATATAAGTTGTTCCAAATAAATCGAGGATTTTTCATCCATTTCACTGACCTAATTATATACATTGCAGTACATATTTCTTTGTTATTAACACACATAATGAATACCTTTAACTTCTGCAAGTTCGACTGCTAAGTCCATTTCATGTGCGTACCTTTTCGTGCGCCTTGGCCCACCCTTGCCGTTCGGGGATGAATGGTTATTTAATTGGTATCTAATATAACGACCCATTTCTTGATTACTGTGACTTTCGAGAAATTCACAACTGTTACACCTCGAAAAAATTTCATGTCGTCGTGTGGTAGACAGACTAACGTAGGGTGAGATGTATGCGATGTCCCTATAAGTAAGAAAGGTTACTTGGCGATTCTAATTAAGATTCCAAAGACATTTGAGGCAAGAGAAGAAAGTTCGTTGCAGAATGTAAAGTATAAGTCGCATTTTGGAAGGGTTTTGCAAAGTACCGAACTAACGTTGACTTAATGATGTCTTGAGGAAGAGTCATGACGCCCCTTAGGTTGTTAATGAAGTGTTAAATAAGTGCTAAGAAGGTTCCATAAGGATTGGAGACCAAACGAAACGACGAGAACAAGTTCGGAGAAAAGGTGGATTATACGACCATTTATACGGCCCGTATAATATTATACGGTTCGTATATTGGTCCGTATAACAGCCACAGTGACGGGTGAACACTGGGAGTATTATACGGTAACTTATACGGACCGTATAACGTACCGTATAACGGTTACAGAAAGATTGATGGTTGGGGCAATTTCACGGTCACTTATACGGACCGTATAAGTGTCCGTATAATCCATGACGGGTCAGATTTTTCCCAAGTATAAATAAGAGATCCAAGTTGTTATTTCTTATTTCTCATTTCCTCCACTTCTCTCAAAACCTCTAGAATATTCCACACACATCATTTACAAGAATTCAAGGGAAATCAAAGATCAAATACCAAAAACTAGTAGAATCAAGTGCAAGAATGCTAACTAGGGTTGATGGAAGCTAGAAATCTCCTTGGAATTGAAGCTAGGGTTTTCTCCAAGTGAAGTATTTCCATCCAAAACCCATTCCTTCACAATCAAAGGTGAATTTTATGTTCATTTCCTGCTATTAAGAGTATTGAGTGGTTGAAAGACTTAATTTATGGAAGAAGATAGGATATGGAGCTCAATTGTGAAATAATGGTATTCTTGAATAGTAGTTTAACATAAATCATAATTCTTGAGATGTTGGTTATATAATTTTGTTATAAATGATATTAAGAATATTGGTGAAGCATTATATGAGGATGAATGTGCTGTTGTATTATGGCCATGGTTATGGATGACTTTGAGAGGAAATTTTGAGAATTGAATAATGTCGAACTTGTCAAAGTTATTGATTATGGTACTATGAATGTTGCTATTGATGTTTCAGAGGTGTTATATCATATGGAGGATATCACGACCCAACCCCGTAGGCCGTGACTGTTACACCTCGCATTTTTGTACATTGGAATATTCCGAGCCAATGGTGAAAAGCTAAGGACAAGACTATGTTCTAAATAATTTTAATGAACGAGTCATAGGGAATATTATTTATAGACATTGGTGGTATGGAAATATTGAGAAAGGCTAAGGGTAAAAAGGAAAAATTTGCAAAGTGACGTCATGGGAATAATGTGAAAGGCGAGGGGTAAAATGGTAATTTCGCAAGGTTCAAGAAAAATCCTTGGAGGGCCAAATCTTATATGAGAAGACACTTGGCCTTCTTTATTAAATTTCAAGAAAAAGGGAAGAAAGCTCTAGAAAGAAAAAAAAAATGAAAAGGGGGCAAAGTGTAAATAAATGAGAGACTAAAGTGTGCAAGGGAAGACATTTGGTCATGTTTGACCAAGTAAGAAAATTCAAGAAAAGGAAGGAAAAATCAAGAAAAAAGAAGAAAATTCTAGAGAGGGAGAAGGAGGATACAAGGCCATACTTGAGGGGCTTAAATGCAAATATGGAACAAAATGGTGGAAGGCATGTATATATGTTAAGTCATCTTTTAATTCAACGAATTTGGAGGAAGAAAGAACAAAAGAAAGAGGAGAGCATGAAGCCATGGGGTTCGGCCAACCCATGGAAATTTGGCCATGAGAAATTTCGCTCCAAAAATTATTTTCTTCATGTATTCCTACCAATTCAAGGGTCCTCTACAACGTGGTATAGTTGTTTCGAAAGATAGGGCATTCGTTTCATCGTTTTCGCACCATAGTCAAGTGAAGAAGTTGAAGGAAAAAGGTAAGGTTTAGTCTCTTCTCACGTGTTATGGATGGTCTATGCATGTTGTTGAGTGTTGTAGTAGGTGAAAATGAATGAAAATCATGAAAATAAATTGTGTTGTGCATGTGGCCGTGTAGGTGCTTGCATGGTATGGAAGTGATGATTCAATTCTTATGTAGAATTTTAATTGTTGTTGTTATGTATTTTATGATGGAAATAAATGGAAAGCATGAAATGTAGAAATTATGGATGTGGGCGTGTATGCATGGTGTGGCCGTGTAGTGTGTTGTGTGCATGGAAGGATGGGTTGATTTTATATAGCATGTTGTTGTTGTTGTTGTTGTTGTAATGTAAAGAAAAGGATGAAAATTCATGAAAAATATGCATATATGTGAGTATTGGCCGAGTGGTATGGGTGATGGAAGGGTATGATGAATGGAAAGTTTGGTTGTGGATTTCATGTTGCAAATAAAAGTTTATGTTAATTGAATGTAATGTTCTTGCATGTATGGAAGACAATGATGTTAGTATGGTGTTGTTGGAATATAAATCACAAGGTTGTTATTGTTTTTATTGGAGTTGGAAAGTCTTGAAGGAAGTAGTATGTTGATTGAAATTATTAGTATGATTGTTGGTAATGTTGTTAGTTTGGCCGGGTTGTATTCCGGGATCGTTGGTTGATTGAAATCGGCCAAGTTAAACTTGGTGGCATGGTATATTTGTGGGGAAATCTTCGAAATTTCGGTAGCCAAGTTTCATTTAAGAATCCAATTCGAAGTGCACTAATCATCATTTGGTAAACATGACCAAATTATAGATTTTGGCGGATTTGCAGCTTGGATTTGGAGTAGCAGAAGGAGCGGAAAGAGGTATGTAAGACTTCACTTTCCTTCTTTGGCATGTCTTAGACGTAGTAGGCTTGAACACGGGCCTCGGGGATAATTCCTTTCCTAGAAAACCGAGATTGAAATTAGTTACTATTCATTCAAGAAATTGAAATAGGAATTGTGCAAAATGTGGGAAAACTTCCTAGACCTCTAGAACTTGCATAAATAAGATCCGACTACCCTAAAACTCTCATAAGTCTTGTCATGAAACGTATTATCCGTCAACTGTGTACGCCGCCTCATTTGACCCGAGGTGGGCCCATTGTTCCCGAATTTTCTTTAGTGCTCTGTTTACCCACCGACAAATGTTGTAGCTATTCCAAGGGGAGTATTTCCATGATGAAAGTAATAAACTAGTCCTTAATCCTCGATTCTACCCTTTAGCTATGGTATTATTTTCTAAAGATTTCTAAGTCTACAAATAAACGCATATGATGTCCATGAGCTCATTCCATGTTTTCTTTAATGGTATCTGTCCGTTGATAGTCTCGCCTTAAAATACTCGTTCCTTCCAGGTGAGACAAAGCGATCCCGGTTAATCCATAATGTAATCGGAGGTCACCGACCTTACGTCACTCCGATAGACACATGACCTTCCTTGGGCTCCCATGCATGCTGTTTGTATGATAATGTATATGATACATGATATTGATGAATGTACATGTATATGTGGGGAATGGGGAGGCAATCGTGTCCACCGATTCGGTGGCTTATCATCCCGACGCGGGATGCCCGGACGCGGATATGGGAGAGCCGCACGCGGCGTCGTTTATGCGATATATATATAATATGATATACTTGGGACACCGTTGGGGAGGGGGGTGGGGAGAGCCGATGAATTCGGCGTCTGTATCGCAAGTAAAAAGTACCGTTTTCTCGAAAAGTATCTTCGTTTTCTATGCACAAGAATAAGAGACACCGTGTTCGTAAAAAAAGAAAGAGAGAGAAAAAGCTAGGCATGCATGGCCTCCGCCCTGAGTGGCACTCATATGTACAGGTTGCTCTTTTATCCTATGTTTCCATACAGTTATTACTCTGCACAGGTTACAGTCTTATACGTGATATGTTCCATATGTACAGATACAGCTTCCCAAGACATGTCTCATGCGTATAGAAATCTCTCTTTATATGATATGCTCTATGCTTCTTACTATGTTGTTACTGTTCATGTCTTACATACTCAGTACATTGCTCGTACTGACCCCTCTTCTCTGGGGGCTGCGTTTCATGCCGCGCGGTACACCCGTACGGATTGAAGTTAATATAGAAGATGTTCAAAGAAAGTGGGCAAGCTCCATTTGGCTCCGGAGTGTAGCCGAGTCGAGTACACGTGCCGGAGATTTCTCGATTACGGTTAGAGACTTTGCGACGTAGTCGTGGGTACCGAAGTCGGTCCTCGGTGGCTTTATAGGACAACGTGTCAGTTTGTATTATGATATACGTTTTATACAAGGCATAAATTCGATTTGCTCGGAAAGCAACAGAAAGAATATTTTAGTAAGCTTTGTCATGTGTATTTGACTTAGAAAAAAAAAAAAAATTTACCCATGGAATAAGAGTCAGAGGGTTCGCTCGGCCCTAGGTAAGGGTCGGGTGCCCATCACACCCTAGTAAAGTCGGGGTGTGACAGTGACTGGTGCCCGAATTGGGCACCCAAACACATTCATAAATTCGAGTCGCAAACAGATGGCTTAAACAGACACAAATATCAAACGCTGTCTCAGATTATATCAAACTGTCTCAAACAAATCTCAAACACAACCGTATATATATCAAAAGCCGGCAAGGCTATCAAATGGCGCAACGGCCCAAAACATATACAAATGCAAGCCGACGAGGCTGCCACGGCGAATGGGATCGCCCCGGAACATACAACATACAAACACAATCGTACGTAATGGGCATAACCCACATACATGTCCACGTACCTCTAAATAGACAAACGTAATCATATGACGGGACGTGGCCCCGCCGTACCCCCGAACAAATACATACAAATGCAAATAACGATTATATACCAAAACGTAGGCTCCCGAATAAGAGGAGCACTCCAAACAAGCGAAGAAGAGGGTGTCCTAAGGCGGTGGATCACCAAAACCGTGCGTCCGTACCGCGGCATGAAACGCGACTTCGAAGAAAGGGGGTCAAGACGAAATATGTACCGAGTATGCAAAGCGAGAAGATATAGTATACAAACCGAATCATACTCGAATGAAGTACAAAAAGTAAATGCGTTT
>NC_081345.1:72605509-72620061 GCF_029784015.1 Lycium ferocissimum
TTAAACATGCAATTTGGGTTTTGGGAGTCGATAGGGAAAACCAAAAGTATAAAAAAAGGGAAACCGCCCAATTTTTTTTTTAGCCTTAAAGGATGGTTTTATAATTGCCTAGCTAACGACGATACGAACTCTCTTGAAGGTAAAGACGAGAAGCATTAAGGAGGACGAGCAAGCTATAAATAGTTGAAAGCAAAAGGTGTGCGAGGCATTACCCTTCCTTCCAAGGTACGAATCTTATATGCGATCTTTTCCTTCACGGATCTTTTTTATGTTCCAAAGGCTGAAATGTTTAATGTCATACGAGACAAGATATTGGATAAGAAATACGCTATGAACGCAACAAAGATGCTAGAGACCACGACATAATGTACCTACGAGAACTAATGATGTGACTATGAACCATTCCATCGGCAATTCCTCGCATACGTGCTCGCCTTAAATCATAAATTCTCAAGTGAGATAATGACTACGACTAATCCATAACGGCGAGCGTCGGGGTCGACCTTACGTCACCCCGACATAAACATGCTTCATAAGCTTAAAGGTATAAATGGATATATATGTACTAAGAATGTTAAACTATGATAGAATCGTGATATGTCCATGAATGTGAATAATAGTGAATGTTAACGATGATGTATAATGTACGAAACGATGGTACGTGTGATGATGTGATTCCACCGCCGCCTCTAATTGGCTGGGACATGTCACCGCTACGGGCGGTCGCTATGACTTCCACCGCACAGGCAGGGCGGACATGTCACCACTAGTGGGCGGCAGATAGTTACCCCGACGCTGGTTAACGACATGATGATGTATGATTGATGTAACAATGTCAGATGTATGGAATGATGATGTGATATGATTTACACTATGATAATGCACATAGAATGTACACGTATGATGTATGTATATATATGTACCTACGCTTGATACGGTACACGGCGTTATCCCTCATCTCATGATTTACGATATTCTTATTATGCTTATTTAAGTGCCTTACATACTCGGTACAATGCTCGTACCGATCGTCCCTTTTCTTTGGGCCATCCGTGTTCATGCCTAGTAGGTAGGGAGACGTGCTGATCCGTAGGAGTATCGGGTCGTATTTGTGAGCACTCCATCGTCCGGAGTGCTATTGATTATTCTTTTGGTATATATATGTATATTCATATTTTGGGCACGACGGGGTCCCCGTCCCCGTCCATATGTCTAGTACTCTAGTAGAGGCTCGTAGTCACGTATGCGTGGGTATTATGGTCCCGGCCCTCGTATATGTGTATGTATATATGTATGTGTATATATATATATATATATATATATATATATATATATATATATATATATATATATATTATCTGATAAAACGGCTTATGTTTTATATGTAATTGTATTCGAGTATATAGTATGAAATTTGAGCAAATATTATGAATGAGAGCATATAGGTAACGAGAATGAGCCGAGTGGTTTTCGGTGGTTAGTCCGGATACCCGTCGCGGCCCGTAGCTCGGGTCGTGGACACTAAGGCCCGCCACCAAGCATAAATACGATGCCGAGACCTAAATTAGAACCGAATTTCGGGACTCTTCCGCCCACCCCCAATTGAATAATGCCGGAAGGCTCCATCGATGACGAAGATGTGGAATGTGAGAAAATGTCATTGGGTCTCTACCTCTACCACCAACCGAGGGGCAATCACGCACAATACGGCTCCTTGGCCGAGATATGAATAGCAAAATCTCCGAACCCAAAATAAATTTCAAATTAATTTTTCGTTTCGTGGTATGTTTATATGCGACTCGAATCGCCCCTCAACTAAGAACCGAAAAAACTCCGTTATGTGATTGTTTGATGGATGAATTTTATCAAATCTTCCGGTAAAAATCGTGGAGGTGCAAAAATTAGTATTTAATCGGCCCGAATGCTCGAAAACCGCTTTCTTGAATTTTTGTAATTTACTTTATGTGGATATTGGCCTCTCGTTAAGACAAGCAACAACTCTACTTTATTGTTGTTGGTAAGCTAAATTGGAGCTAATGCGTGAAATATCCATACTATGAAGGTTGAACGTAGTAAAGAAAGGATCAATCGATGGAATGGAAGGCTTTTGAAAGGGACAATATGACCATGGTCAAGCTAAGTCAAAGAATGGAGGTTATTATACCGCAAAGCACACATGCTTCCTTGCCTCAAATTCAAGAACTTATCCGCTAATGTCCTCGCCAAAATCTTTTTGGAGGCAAAAATGTTGAAGAAGGATCTACAAATTAGCCCGCTATCTTTAAGGCGCATTAATGATCCCCCGTGAAGCCATCCAAACCGTGTACCAAGAACCGCAACATCCCTCAATCTATGAGATGTGCGTTGTTCACCGATTTTTTGTCCGAAGCATGTATCAACCGAAGTGTCCTCAACATTCCATCAATAAAATCAAGTCATGTGCTTTGATCCAAAGAATTTCGGAGGGTTTAAGCTAATAAAATTACGAGCCGTTGCACTAATGAAGTTATCACCTTGCCCCCGTTACCCCGCCGCCGAGTCCGTGTTGTAATGAAAATTGAGTAAGCAAACGAATGACCTCTTTTTACATCTTGGCCTCGAAGCATTCGGTGGAGGATAACCGGAGTGTATCTCACATGGTATTGTAACGCTCCCTCATAAATAGGCACCGAATGAGAGTCCGAGATTGAGCCGCATTCTGGGACTCACTTTCCTCTACAACTATTGGCGGTGCTCTTTCAGCTCGCTTTTCTGCCACTGTTTTGCCTTTCTCTTTACAGGCATCTTTGAAATACATAACACACGATTAAGGAAAAAGGAAGTTCTTACATCATAGCTCCAACGCACGATGTTATGAAGAAAGAAGGTCATTCATTCCTAAAATGCCCGCTGCCTTTTATTTATAAGTGTGGCGCGCAACACACCCATAACCAAGACACTACTAGACACGGCTCGTAGACACAATAGGACAGAAACATTCGATACTTTTTTTGTCACGACCCAACCGGAGGGCCGCGACGGGCACCCGGTGCTAACCCACCCAGGCACCACTTATCATACTTTCACATTTATATCTAGGTGAGCCACATAGCTAAATCATACTTTTATCCCTCATTCATACTATTTTCGTTGGGTAACAATACATTTATATCATCATCAATAACTATGCCCACAACAATGTACATAAGCCGACGAGGCTAACAAAATGATATCCAAAAGATAGGCCGACAAGGCCAAATACATCTAACCATATGCACATGTCTACGAGCCTCTAAGGAGAGTATTCATATCATATAGGCGGGACAGGATCCCGCCCTGCCCATAAGTATGTACACAAAAGAATAAATACCAAAAGCTATAGCTCCGATTGAAATGGAGCTCCGCTCTGTAGTCCCTGAGTAATAAAGCTATGGATTAAGCCTGTCTCCCTAGCCACCTGCAGGCATGACGCAGCGTCCACAAATAAAAAGACGTCAGTACGAAGAATGTACTGAGTATGTAAAGCATGATCAACATCATTATGAAAGCACAATAGACAACATAAGAAATAGCATAAGATGGGAGGTAGTAGAACCATCGTCATAAACACTTACTTGCTTTTCATAGGGACATTCCATTTCTAATGCGTGACTGTGTACATACATCCATATCCGTATTCGTATTCGTATCCGTACTCATTTACATTTCGTATCCATATTCGCATTCGTATTCATAATTCGTTTACATATTCATATTCATAGCATACCCGACCATGAAGGATCGGTGTTTCACATACCCGGCTATGGCATGGCTTGGTGAGTATACATACCTGGCCCTACCAAGGCTCAGGGTTAATTATACCCATTTGCCGCGTGGTGTATATATATATATATATTACATACTCGGCCATATAAGCTTCTGTTACATAATATTCATACATAGACACATATACATAAAAGCTCATAGGCATTTTTTACATCATTACTATCGTCGTTCATTACATCTATCCCTAGAGGATTACTCATCATATAAGGAATTTAGTACAATCGTAACATATCGAGAATCATGAGCCTAGTAGCTTTTAAAGATAGAATCATTTGGAGGACATCATAGGCTCATGAAAGGATAGGTGTATAGCCAAAGAACCATGCCTTATTGAAAGAAAGGTTAGCGTTACACAGCTTTTCATTCAACAATTCTATCGCTTGAACGTTCTTCTTCAATGCTCACGTTTCTACCTTCATTAGAGTTATACTATCATCAGAAAATCGATAGCTTAGCATACATGACTAAAGCTAGAGAAAATTGGACAACATCTCCCTTATTTATACGACTTCCTCCATATAATATATCAACTCCCAAACATATATAATAACATTCACAACATCATAGCAATAGTCTATTCACCTATATTATCCATATTCCTCCATTCACTTCAAATCATCCATTTCTGTGTTCATAGCACACTATTACGTTCATTCATATACAATGTCTATCCCATGTTCTTAATATCATTTATAACATAACCATAATCACAACATATCAAGAATCATGACCCAATCCAAGCTATTACTCAAAAATGACACTATTCTCACATTCATGACCCATTTTCTATCTCCTTCTACAATCCAAGTCTTTCAACCTATCAATACCTTAAACAACATGGAAATACCATAAAACTTATCTTAGATGGTGTAGGAATGAACCTGGGTGGAAACACTTCACTTCAACAAAACCTCGGTTTCACCTCCACTTGGATTCCTTAAGCTGACGAACTTTAATGAGTTTCTTACACTTGATTCACTTGGTTTGATGAAGTTGATCACTAATATCTCTTGAATTCTTATGAGAGAAGTGTGGAGAAATGTTCTAGAGAGAAGGGAGTGAAGGGGAAATGTAATGAAATAACTTGGACCCCTTATTAATAATACTCAAATCTGTCCCGCTCCAAATCTACGGACCAACATACGGTCCGTATAAATTTCACTGACCGTATGTCTGGTCGTAGATTTGGTCCAGTGAGGCTGGCCATCTGGGCTAATTATACAGCCAAACATACGACCAGTATAATTTATAAGGCCAGTATGTTGGGCCGTATAATGCCCAGTTCTTCCGAACTCATTCTCGTCGACTCGTTTGATCTCCAATCCTTATGGAACCTTCTTAACACTTGTTTATCACCTCATTAACAATCTTAGGGATGTTATAACTCTTCTGCAAAGCATCATTAATCATCATTAACTTGTTACTCGTAAATCCTTTCCGATACATATCGTATGCCTTGCCTTCTCTTGGCAAACATTCTCCTCTTACCTCGAATGTATTTGAAATCTTAATTAGGGTCATCAAATGTCATTCCTTAATTGTTGAAATATCGTACGCTTCATTCCCTTCGTTAGTTTATTCACTGTGCATTAACAGAAAAATTTTCGAGATGTAACACTCTCTTAAGTTAAGGACGGTTATAAGAATAGCCAAGTTATATAAGATGATAGAATGGTAGAAGGTATAACTAGTGTATATGTTGTTTATAGGCTATTATGTTGCCTTTGAGTTATCATTATATGTATATGCCTGGCCTACGGGTCATGGAGTTATCACCTGGCCTACAGGTCATGGAGTTATCACCTAGCCTACAGGTCATGGACTTATCACCTAACTGACGCGTCACGGAGATGCCCATACCCAACCTACGGGTTATGGAGTTGATTATACCTGACCTACGGGTCATGGAGTTGATTATATCGGACTTACGGGTCATAGAGTTGATTATACCTGGCCTATGAGTCATGGAGTCATCTATGCCTGACCTTCGAGTCACGGGGTTATATCTATTGATTATGTTATCTTGCCTCGGATGAGAGGCAACCCGTGTAGAGTACCTCCGGATGCTTTTGCGAGATATCCGAGCACGCCTTGTTATTTCATTTCAGTGGTTATCTAGCCTTACATACTCGGTACATTATTCGTACTGACGTCCCTTTTGTTGGGGGTGCTGCATTCATGCCTGCAGGTATGGATCGACAGATTGATAGACCTCCCCAGTAGGTCGGAGTTGACATCAGCTGCTTGGTAAGCTCCCTTTTTGTTCGGAGTTGCCAGGTCCTTGTAGTCTCTCATGTTTTATTACAGATTGTATGGTACGCCACACACCCTCCCTAGAGGCTTGTAGATGAGTCCAGTACATAGTATGTCTGTGTGATAGCCTTGTCGACTTGTATAGGTCTGTTTGGATACTGTTGGCTTTGTACGATCATAGCAGCCTTGTCGGCTGGCTCAGTTGTATATATATATATATATATATATATGGGTGTACGTATACCACTTTAGATGAGACAGTCAGTATTTATATATATCCATATTGTAGTTTGTTGGTATTGCTTGTGTACAGGTAGGCATTATCAGTTTAAGCTAGGGGTTTACTCCCCTAGAGTTTCAGACTTAGAGTGGTTCGCTCGGGCCTGGTCGGCATCGAGTGCCGGTCACGCCACTCCAGATTTGGGGTGTGACAAACTTAGTATCAGAGAAGGTTTGTCCTAGGGAGTCTACAAGTCGTGTCTAGCAGAGTCTTGTTTATAGATGTGTCGTGCACCACATCATATAAACAGGAAGCTACAGGGCATCTAGGAATTGGTTGCCTTTCTTTCAGATCTAAATCGTGCTGTAGATCCAAGTCATAGGAGATTTGAGTTAAACTTACTCTTTCATATTTGTGCACAGCTATGCCGGTGACTAAGACGGTGGCCCCCGAGGGACGTAGTTCCTCTAATGCCCCCTCCCACACCGACAGACCAGGATCTCAAGAGGGAAGTGCACTTATTGACCCAGATTGTGACAACACAGAGGCAGCCGAGGGCATCTGCTGGAGCAGTGACCGCTGATGGGTCCTAAAGTTGAAGGGTTCGTGAGTTTTTAGCACTTAACCCTCCAAATCACTTAGGGACTAAGCGGGACGAGGATCCACAGAACTTTGTTGATAAGCTTGAGTGTATTTTCAGGGTCATGCATGCTACCGAGACCGAGGCAGCAGAGGTAGCAGCTTTCAAGCTTCGCGATATAGCGGTCTTATGGTATGAGAGATGGGAGCATGCCAGAGGTTCTGAGGCACCTCCAGCGCATTGGTTTGAGTTTTCCGAGGCCTTTCTCGATCATTATTTACCGTTGGAGGTATAAGAGGCAAGGTTGGATCACTTCTTGACCGTGCAGCAAGGTAGTTCCAGCGTCCGAGATTATTGCCTCCGATTTGATTCCTTGGCCAGATATGCTCCATCCTTCTTTGATTTGGCGAGGGCCAGGATTCACAGGTTCATATCTGGTCTGTACCCCGATTATGTTGAAGCTTGTACCACAACGGCGGTGAATGATAATATGGACATTGCTCATATTTAGGCATTGGTACAGAATTGTGAGGATCGTAGAGGTTAGCAGCGGGTGACCGAGAGGATAGAGAGGGATAGTCATAAGAGGGCTAGGTTCGCTGGTCAGTGGGGTAGTAATCAGGGGAGTTTCAGACCCTAGTATCAGGGCAGGCCATTTAGGCCACCACTACCTCAGTCTCAGGGATACAACTCAGGGTGTTAATTTACTCGTCTGGACCGGAGTAAGAGCTCCGTGCATCGTGTTTATAGCAAAGAGAGGGGTCCGGGCGTACTAAACCACTACCACATCAATGTGGTAATTGTGGTAGAGCACATCGCGGACATTGTCAGTTTGGATCGAATGCTTGCTTTAGTTGTGGTAGCCCGGATCACTTTGTGTTAGACGGTCCCCAGAGGGGCAGGGTGGTATGGCACAGCTAATAGATTTGGTAGCAGGGTTATCCACATCAGTGCGTCATCCAGGGCATGGATCTTAGATATCAGCTGGCCGAGGTAGGGCAGAGGCGGAGCTTCTGGTGCAGGCGGTGCTAAAAACTGCATTTATGCTTTGGCAGGTCATCAGGACCTGGAGTCCTCACCCGATGTTGTGACAGGTACATTAACAGTCTGTTCATATAACGTTTACGCATTAATAGATCTGGGGTCCAATTTGTCCTATGACACTCCATTTATTGCAGGAAAATTCGGTGTAGTGCTAGAATTGTTGAAGGAACCATTTTTCCTGTCTACACGTGTTGGTGAGCCTATTATTGCTAGAAAGATTTATCATGGTTGTTCTGTAGTTGTGTGTGGTCGTCAAACCATAGCAGACCTTATAGGGTTACATATGGTCGACTTTGATGTCATTATGGGAATGGATTGGTTAGCTTATGTTTATACTAATATGGGGTGTTGGACGAAGACTGTCACGTTCAACTTTTCAGGGGAAACAACTTTGGAATGGAAGGGCAGTACGGCTTCGCCGAAAGGTAGATTCATTTCGTATCTTAATGCGAAGAAGATGATTTCGAAGGGATATATCTATCATATAGTTCGAGTCCAGGATACAGAAGCAAAACCGCCAACCCTTCAATCCATTCCTGTAGTTAATGAGTTCCCGGACATGTTCCCAGATGAGCTTCCATGTCTCCCACCAGAGCGAGAAATTGACTTCGCTATAGATGTACCACCGGATACTCAGTCGATATCTGTCCCTCCTTATAGGATGGCCCCTGCTGAGTTGGAGAAGTTGAAGAAGCAGTTGAAGGATCTATTGGATAAGGGCTTTATTAGACCTAGTACATCACCGTGGGGATCCCCAGTATTGTTCGTAAGAAAGAAGGGCGGTTAGCTACGGATGTATATCGACTAAATAAGGTGATGATTAAGAATAAGTACCCACTTCCGAGGATAGATGATTTATTTGATCAACTGCAGGGTGCTCGATATTTCTCAAAGATAGACTTGAGATCGGGATACCACCAGCTCAAAATCAGAGGGAAGGACATTCCGAAGACAGCATTTAGGACTAGATATGGTCATTTCGAGTTCCTTGTTATGTCTTTCGGATTGACTAATGCTCCAGCTATATTCATGGACCTGATGAGCCGTGTATTCAGATCCTTCCTGGACCTATTTGTGATCGTGTTTATAGACGACATTCTGGTTTATTCTCGATTAGAGACTGAGCATGTAGATCATATTCGTGCGGTACTCATAGTCCTTCAGGGGAAGAAGTTGTATGGGAAATTCTCCAAGTGTGAATTTTTGCTAAACTCTGTGGCTTTTCTAGGGCATATTATTTCAGATAAAGAAATCAAAGTGGATACTCAGAAGATAGAGGTTGTGAGGACTTGGCCTCGAACAACGACATAGAAGTTGGTAGTTTTTTGGGTTTAACAGGGTATTATAGAAGATTTGTAGAGGGCTTTTCTTCTCTTACTGCCCCGTTGACGAAGTTGACTCGAAGGCGCGTTCCAATGGACGGATGCTTGCGAGCGGAGTTTTCAAGAATTGAAGGATAGGTTGACTTCAGCACCAGTTCTAGCACTTCCAGATGGATCTGAGGGCTATATGGTCTATTGTGACGCATCAAGGGTCGGATTGGGCTGTGTATTGATGCAGCACGGCAAGGTGATTGCTTACGCTTCTAGACAGCTCAGGAAGCACGAGAAGAACTATCCGACTCACGACCTAGAGTTAGCAGCCGTGATTCATGCACTTAAAATATGTAGGCATTACTTATATGGCATTGATGTCGATATCTATACAGATCATAAAAGTCTTTCTGTACATCTTCAAGCGGAAAGAGCTAAACTTGCGGCAGAGGCGGTGGTTAGAACTGCTGAAGGACTACGATGTTGATATTTTGTGCCATCCAGGGAAGGCGAATGTGATAGTAGATGCCCTCAGCCGCAAATCTATAGGTAGCTTAGCATACCTATAGGCGGGAAGAAGGGAGCTGGCTCATGAGCTTCTTTAGCTAGCCAATCTGAGGGTCAGATTTATAGATTCAGGGGATGCCAGAGTTACTATTTAGAGTACAACAACATCATCCTTAGTAGCCGAGGTGAAAAGGCGCCAGTATGAAGACCCTTCATTGACCCATTACAAGGATACAGCTCCGCA
This sequence comes from Lycium ferocissimum, assembly GCF_029784015.1. Lineage (NCBI taxonomy): Eukaryota > Viridiplantae > Streptophyta > Magnoliopsida > Solanales > Solanaceae > Lycium > Lycium ferocissimum. Next base: position 72,615,475 of record NC_081345.1, read on the forward strand.
AAAGAAGAAATCACCATTCGGGCTTACTGGAGAGGGAGTCCTCAAGTATCGAGGTAGGTTGTGTGTTCCCAATATTTCGGGGTTACGTCAGAAGATTATAGCGGAAGCTCATTGCTTCTGCTATTCTATCCATCCTGGGTCGACAAGATGTACCATGACATTAAAGAAGTTTATTGGTAGGATGGAATGAAGAAGGATATAGCGGAGTTCGTGGCCTAGTATCCTAACTGTCAACAGGTGAAAATTGAACATCAGAAGCCCGGCGAATTATTATAGGTTATGGAAATCCCGACTTGGAAGTGGGAAGTAGTTAATACGGATTTCATCTTAGTCTTACCCCGATCTCAGCGTAAGTTTAATTCTATATGGGTAATTGTTGATAGATTGACAAAATCAGCGCATTTTCTACCTATCAGGAGTACTTATACGGCCGAGGATTATGCAAAGCTTTATGTTAAGGAGATAGTCCGACTTCATGGTGTTCCTGTATCCATTATCTCTGATAGGGGTACGTATTTTGCAGCTAATTTTTGGAGATCTTTCCAGGAGGGTTTGGGGACTCAGGTGAATCTTAGCACATCATTTCACTCCTAGACAGACGGACAGGTTGAGCGTACCATTCAAACCCTTGAAGATATGTTAAGGGCATGTGTGTTAGATTTTGGGGGAAATTGGGATGATCACTTGCCTGTTATTGCGTTTGCATACAACAATAGTTACCACTCCAGTATTCAGATGGCCCCGTATGAAGCTTTATATAGGCGGAAGTATAGATCACCAATTGGATGGGTTGAAGTGGGAGAGATGAAATTATTTGGGCCAGACTTAATCCAGCAAGCGATGGATAAAGTTAAGCTTATTCGAGATCGATTATTAATAGCCCAAAGTCGACAGAAGTCTTACGCGGATAACCGCCGATGAGACTTGGAGTTCCAAGTTAGTGATTAGGTATTCCTAAAAGTGTCGCCGACGAAAGGCATCATGAGATTTGGTAAAAAGGGTAAGCTTAGCCCTCGATATATTGGGCCTTATAGGATTATTCGTAGACTGGGCAAGGTAGCGTATGAGTTGGATCTACCTTCCAACTTAGAGTCCGTACAGCTAGTCTTCCATGTATCCATGCTCCGTAAGTGTGTTGAAAATCCTTCGAGAGTTGTGCCCATCGACGATGTTCAGATTACCGAGCAACTATCATATGAAGAGGTTCCCATTGCAATCCTGGACAGAAAAGTTCGAAGGCTAAGAACTAAACATATAGCCTCAGTGAAAGTTCTTTGGAGAAATAATAATAATAATAATAATAGAGAAGAAATGACTTGGGAGGCTAATGAAGATATGAAGTTCAGGTATCCACACTTGTTTCCACTCCTAGAAGAGATGCAGACAGAGACGTCACTGTCTTCAGGTGCGTAACGCTTTCCTTCTTATGGTTCGTTAGTCGTGTGGGCCCATTGTTGTCATTGTTGTGTAGCCCTGTAAGGCACTGTAAATTTTGGGTTGTTGTGACAGGATGGTAGTGGTACAAATACAGGGGAAACTCTGGCAAAAGTTTCGTAGAAATCCTAAAAGTTTAACATTCGAAGATGAATGTTTCTAAGGGAGGAGGAATGTTACACCTCGAAAAAAATTTCGCGTCGTTTGCATTGTAAGTAAACTAACGTAAGCTCATAGAGGTCATTATAAGGTTAATGAACACTCTTAAAAAGTGTTAAGCAAGAGTCTAAAGGTTCCGGGATCAAGCCAATCGATGAAAATAAGTTTGTCGAAAATTTAGAAAAAAAAAAAAAGTTAACAGAATTTTGGGTCAACATTAGAGGGGTATATCTCCTAGTATATTAGGAGTTTTAAGGTATTTCAAAAGCCTAAAATGAAGTTCGTCGAGTCTAGTTTCCAACGCAATAAACCACTCATCGATACGACATCGGAGTAGAGAATTATGGACGTTACAAGTTAGGCTGACAGAGCAGAAACGCGTGCTACAGTAACTACTACAGTAACCGACATGCTACAATACTGCTACAGTGACCCGACCCGACTTTACCCACCTATATAAGGACCCAAACCTCATTTTTTCACCCTAAAAACATATAAGGGCATTTGTATCATAAAAAGTTGAGGGATTTCAGTAATTTTAACTAATTAAGGCTCGGGTGGTGCATAGTTGTGACTATAGCATCGTTTTGCGATGGAATTTGATGTGAATTCAAGGTGAACATCGGAGATATCATCATTTTAATAAGAATAAGGTATGAATCTTTCCTTATTATCGTTGTTCTTAGTTTATTTACGAAGATAGAATTGTCAAATAGCCTTATAATAGTTTTGTTGGTAGAGATATGGTAAAACCCCATATGGGATGGTTATGGAGTATTTTGATATTGATAATATTATGATTGATGTTGATATTGTTGTTGTTATTGTTGGTTGTTGAATTGAGATTTTGGGCTAGGCATAAAAAAAAGGGGAGATGCTGCCGAAATTTCGGCAGATTCTAGAAAGAGTTAGTTTGAGGGCTTAAGACAGGCCTATGAATATGAGTCTAACAATAGTATAAATTTTCTTGAATATAAATTTACGAGCATGGGAGGACAAGCGTTGAGTAGTTAAAGTTAAGGCTACCGAAAAGGTATGTTAAGGCTATCCCTTCATTTCATTGGCATGATTTCTACTATTGAGCCACCTTTGACTATTCACACCAATATGTGCTATTCATGAAGATTATGCCCGGTTACCATAACCCTATTGTGATAACTCTCTTAAGTTAAGGACGGTATAAGAATAGTCAAGTTATATATGATGATAGAATGTTAGATGGTATAACTAGTGCATATGTTGTTTATAGGCTATTATGTTGCCTTCGGGTTATCATTATATGTATAGGCCTAGCCTACGGGTCATGGAGTTATTGCCTGGCCTACAGGTCATGGAGTTGTTGCCTGACCGACGGGTCACGGAGATGCGCATACCTAACCTACTGGTCATGGAGTTGATTTTACCTGACCTACACGTCATGGAGTTGATTATACCTGGCCTATGATTTATGGAGTCATCTATGACTAACCTTCAAGTCATGGAGTTATATCTATAGATTATGTTATCTTGCCTCAGATGAGAGGCAACTGTTACACCTCAAAAATTTCGTATGTGTTGCCTTGTGGATAGGCTAATGTGAACTTAAGGTGATAATGAAATCCTTATAAGATTAAGGGAAGTATTAGATAGCTTAAGGTGCATATTATAAGATTTCGAAGTCATACGAATATGTGAAGTCTAGTTTGTTGAAGGGAACGAAATGTAAGTCATGTTCGGAAAGGTTTTCGCTATAACTGAGTTAATGTTTATTTAGGAAAATCTTGAGGGGCTGCTATAGGGCCTATTGTGTGATTAATGAAGTGTTATATAAGTGTTAAGAAGGTTCCACGAGGATTTGAAGTCGAACGAGTCGACGAGAACGAAAATCGGGTTTTCCCAGTTGTACGACCATTTCTACAGACCGTATAAATTATACGGCCCGTTTAATGGTCCGTAGGTTTGCTCCAGAGAAGGGTGTAGCCTAGTGGTATTATACGGCCTGATTATACGGACCGTATAAATTATACAACCCGTGTAGCAGGCCGTATAAAACGGATTGGTTCAGAAATTTCATTTTATAACATGAACGACCCTTACTCATTTTTCATTTCCCACTTTTCATCCAAACTCTCCAAAGCTAAAACCCTTCTCCAAACATATTTTACTCAAACCCAAGAGATTATAAAGATTAAATAGCAAGAATCAAGTGTTCATGTGTTAGAAGGCTTCCTAGGGTTGGTAGATTTCAAGAGAGCTTGAGCATTGTAGCTAGGGTTTTTGGAACAAGATGATAGCTGCTCCAAAACTTGTTTATATGGGATGAAAAGGTTAGTTTCCATGCTTATTTCATGCTAATGAGAATGTTTGGTTGTAGCAAAACTTGGGTAGAAGAAGAAAGTAGCAAAACTTGGGTCTAAATTTAGTTTTTATGATGTTTACGAGTAGTGAACTATGTTGAGTCATGATTCTTAGTATGATACGGATCTAGTCATGTTATGGAAGGTAATGATGGTGACGAAGAAGAATTATATGAAAAGGTGCTAAAATAGGTGTAAAGTTATTGGCATAAATTGAACATAAGGATGAATATTGAAGGCTTAATGTAATGTGATTACTTGATTATGATATTGTGAGTGTATTATGGATGTTTGGGAGTCATTTTGTGAAATGGTGGAAGTTGACGAAATAGGGGAAATGCTGCCCAATTTTTGCTAGATCATGAGTTATTCTAGTTTGGGTTTAAAAGTATAATTAAAGCTTCACCATAGTATGAATCCTTCTAAATGCAGATTATTCAAGTTTCGACGGTGATCGTAAATAGTTAAGAAGACAAAGAGGTATGTAAGGCTAGCCCTTCTTTCATTAAGGCATGGTTCCCTTGCTATATGCATCCTTTCATGAATTCCACAATGTTACACCTCGGAAAATTTTCCGTTGATGCACAGCGAATAGGCTAATGAAGAACGCGAAGTATCTGGTGTCCCGATAAGTAATAAGTAGCGGTTGATGACCTTA
>NC_081345.1:72620161-72630541 GCF_029784015.1 Lycium ferocissimum
CCAGCCCATATGTTATGAAATGATGTACCCTTCTTAGAGGCTCGTAGACATTGTGTCTATGGTTAGATATGTTCGGCCTTGTCGGCCTATATTTTGGGATGATATGTTCGGCCTTGTCGGCCTATATTTTGGGATGTTGTTTTGATCGCCTTGTCGGCTTATGTACATTATATGGGTATAAATGCTATTGATGATATGGATATGTTGTTTCCCAATGAGATTAGAATGATAATAAATGAAAAGCGTGATATAATTATGTCGCTCACCTAGAAGGTGATGTAAAGTGTGTTAAGGGGCGCCCGGGTGGGCTAGCACCGGGTGCTCGTTGCGGTCCTCAGTATAGGTCGTGACACATAATTTCTTCCAAATGACTCTATCTCTAAGATTGTAAAAGCTTATGATCCTTGATACGCTCACGATTCTATTGCATCCCCTATATGATAGTTGATCCTCCCAGGATAGACGTAACGAAAATGATGATGGTGGTGATGTTGACGATACTTATGAGCTCTTATGTATATTTGTCTGTGTATGACTATTATGTAACACTGAGCTTATATGGCCGGGTATGATATGTATTGAGCGCACACCCTTTGCCGATTGGGTACGGATAACAGGCCTTGGTAGGGCCAGGTATGTATGACACCGAGCATTGTCATGGCCGGGTATGTGAAACCACCGAACCCTCATGGTCGGGTATGCTATGCATATGAATATGGATATGAATACAGATACGGATATAGATATATGTATATGTATATATGTATGTACACAAGCACGCATTAGAAGGGAAGGTCCCTATGAAAGACAAGTAAGTAATTATGATGATAGCTCTACTATCTCCCGATTCTCCCATCTTACGCTATTTCTTATCATGTCTTTTATGCTCCTATTATGATGTTGATTATGCTTGACATACTCAGTACATTATTAGTACTGACTTCCTTTTGTTTGTGGACGTTGCGTCATGCCCGCAGGTGGACAAGGTGACAGGCTTGATCCATAGACTTCTTATTCAGGGACTACATAGCGGAGCTCCATTTCATCCGGAGCTCTCTTTTTTGGTATTATTCTTTTGTGTGCATACCTATGGGAAAGGTGGTGTCCTGTCCCGCTTATATGATGTGACATACTCTTCCTAGAGGCTCGTAGACAGTTGTGTATGATTAGATGTCATGTAGCCTTGTCGGCTTATATTTTGTATATTATTTTGATAGCCTCGTTGGCTAGTGTACATGGATATGGACATTGTGTCGATGATGATATAAATGTATTGTTTCCCAATGATATTAGCATGTATGATGGATAGAAATAATGACTAAGCTATGTGGCTCACCTAGATGTAAATGTGAATGTACGGAAAGAGGTGCCCGGGTGGGTTAGCACCGGGTGCCTATCATAACCCTCCGATTGGGTCGTGACAAAAGTGGCATCAGAGCAGTTCTGTCCTAGGGTGTGTCTACGAGCCGTGTCCGGCGAGTCTTGTTTATGGGTACATTGCGCCACACTTATAAACAGGAGGCTGCGGGTATTTTAGGAATAAATGACCTTCTTTCTTCATAAGATCGTGCGATAGATCCATGATATAAGGATTTCTCTTTCGTTAACCGTGTGTTATGTATTTCAGAAATGCCTGTAAAGAGAAAGGCTACGGCGACCTAAAAAGGGCAAGACGATGGCGAGCGGGGCAAAGAGTACCGCCAACGGATATAGAGGAGGGTGAGTCCCAAAATGCGGCTCAATCTCAGTCCTCCCATTCAGTGCCTATTTCTGAGGAGCATGAGAGAACCTCAGCCCCAGCTCTAGCACCTCCATCTCCCCCACAGGATGCTTCCGGCCAAGATGTAAAAGAGGCCATTCATCAACTTACTCAGTTGGTTGCCGCCTAAACTCAGCGGCAAGGTTCAAGTCAAGGTGGTAGGGCTGTTAGTGCAAGGGCCCGTGATTTTATTAGCTTGAACCCTCCGAAATTTTTTGGGTCAAAGCCGGAAGAGGACCCTCAGAATTTTATTGATTGGATGTTGAGGACACTTCGGTTAATGCATACTTCAGACGTGGAATCGGTGAAGTTAGCATCCTATAGACTCCGGGATGTTGCGGTTCATTGGTATACAGTTTGGATGGCTTCACGGGAAGTCAATGCACCTCCCCCGGTATGGCAAGAATTTGTGGATGTCTTCCTCCGACATTACTTGCCTCCAGAGGTTCGGCGGGCTAAAGCTGATAAATTCATGAATCTTAGGCAAGGAAGTATGAGTGCCTTAGATTATAGTCTCCACTTCAATTCTTTGGCTAGGTATGCTTCGGCCATGGTAGTGGATATGGGTGACCGAGTGCACCGATTTGTGAGAGGCCTAGGGCCACATTTGATGGATAGGTGCTTGACTGCGTCTCTTCTGGACAACATGGATATTTCACGAATTCAAGCCATGCCCAGAATTTGGAAGAAAGCCAACAACAGCAAAGAAGTGAGTGTGAGCAAAATAGAGGGTATAACAAGAGGGCTAGATCTTTAGGTCCGATGAGTGAGTTTAGAGGCGGGCCAAGATAGCAGTTTACTAGGCATTCAGGCCATTCTATGACTAGTGCGCCTCCACGGTTTACAGGCCAGAGATTTGATAGACCTACTTATTCCGGGCCGAGTCAGAGTTTCAGGGCTTCAGGTTCTCAGTTCAGGAGTGATTCGGGTCAGGCAAGGCCACTCGTGCCACGATGTTCCCAGTGTGGGAATTTACATTGGGGCCAGTGTTGACTAGGTTCAGAGGTTTGCTATGCATCCGGTCGACTAGGTCATATTGTGCGCGATTGACCCTCGGTTGGTGGTAGGGGTAGGACCCAGCCTTCAGCATTGGTAGCCGGGTCTTCATCATCTATACACCCAATGGGACCAGGTTCACATGCGCCAGTCAGCCATAGTAGCGGCAAGGAGAGAGCCCCCAGTTCTAGTGGTCCTCAGCACCGTATTTATGCTTTGGCTAGACGCCAAGATCTTGAGTCTTCTCCTGATGTTGCTATAGGTATATTATTGGTATTTTCTCATGATGTATATACTTTGATAGGCCCAGGCTCCACATTGTCATATGTTACTCCATATATTGCGGGTCGGTTTGGGGTCAAACCGGAGTCGATCAAACCTTTTGAGGTATCTACACCCGTTGGTGAACCGGTAATCGCTAGTCGAGTATATAGAAAATGTGTAGTTGTGATTTGTGACCATCGTACTATGGTTGACTTACATGAGTTAAAAATGGTGGAATTTGATATTATCATGGGCATGGATTAGTTGGCTTTTTACTATGCCAATGTTGATTGTAGAATAAAAATGGTTCACTTCCAGTTTCTGGGAGAACCAGTGTTAGAATGGAAAGGAAATACTGCATCACCAAAAGGTAGGTTTATTTCCTATCTTAAGGCGAGGAAAATGATCACAAAAGGTTGTATCTACCATCTAGTTCGAGTTTAAGATGTAGAAGCTGAACTGCCAACTCTTCAGTCTGTCCTCGTAGTGAATGAATTTCCGGATGTATTCCCGAAAGAGCTTCCAGGCCTCCCTCCAGAGCGGGAGATTGATTTTGCTATAGATGTGCTACCGGATACTAAACCCATAACAATTCTTCCTTATAGAATGGCTCCCGCAGAATTGAAAGAGTCGAAGGAGCAATTGAAGGACTTGCTCGAGAAAGGCTTTATTAGGCCTGGTTCTCCCCCGTGGGGAGCACCCGTGTTGTTTGTCTAGAAGAAAGATGTCTCCTTGCGAATGTGCATTGACTATCGGCAGTTGAATAAGGTGACAATCAAGAACAAATATCCTCTTCCAAGGATTGACGACTTATTTGATCAATTACAAGGCGCCAAATGATTTTCAAAGACAGATTTGAGATTCGGGTATCATCAAGTGCGAGTTAGGGAGAAAGATATTCCTAAGACAGCCTTCAGAACTAGGTACAGCCATTTTGAGTTTCGGGTAATGTCGTTTGGGCTAACTAATGCACCGACAGTATTTATAGATTTGATGAACAACGTGTTCAGGCTGTTCCTAGATTTATTTGTGATTATGTTCATCGACAATATCCTAGTATATTCTAGGTCCGAGGCAGAACATGCAGATCATTTGCGTACTGTTCTTAGAGTTCGTCATACTCGAGAGTTATTTGCCAAATTTTCTAAGAGTGAGTTTTGGTTGAACTCAGTGACCTTTCTGGGGCATATTATTTCAGTCAATGGTATTCGGGTAGACACCCAGAAGATTGAAGCTGTGAAGACTTGGCCAAGGTCCACAACTCCTACGGAGGTTCGTAGTTTTCTGGGCTTAGCAGGTTACTATAGGAGATTTGTAAAAGGTTTTTCTTCTATTTCTGCACCACTCACGAAGTTAACCCAAAAATTAGCTAAGTTTCAACGGACAGATGCTTGTGAACGTAGTTTCCAAGAGCTAAAGGATAGATTAACTTCTGCCCCAGTCTTGACACTTCCAGAGGGACCGAAAGATTATGTTGTCTATTGTGATGCCTCAGGAATTGGGTTAGGCTGTGTGTTGATGCAATACGGTAAGGTGATTGCATATGCTTCAAGGCAGTTATGGAAACATGAGAAAAATTACTCGACCCATGATCTTGAATTGGTTGCAGTGATTCATGCATTGAAGATGTGGAGACATTATTTGTATGGCATCCACGTTGATATTTATACAGATCATAAGAGCCTTCAGTACATCTTCAAACAGAAAGAACTGAATACGGCAATGGCGATGGTTGGAATTGTTGAAGGACTATGATGTTGACATCCGGTATCATCTCGAGAAAGCAAATGTTGTGGCTGATGCTGTTAGCCGTAGATCTATGGGAAGTTTATGTGATGTACAGCCAGAGAAAAGAGAGATGGCCCGTAAGCTCCAGCAATTAGCTAGCCTAGGAGTTCGAGTAGTGGACTCAGGTAGTATGGGAGCTGTCATTCAAAATTCAGCGGTTTCGTCACTAGTAGTGGAAGTGAAAGAGCGACAATACAAAGATCCCATGCTAAGTCATTACAAAAATGCATTCCCTCAGAAGGAGAAGTCATCATTCGAGATTTCTGGACACGGAGTTCTCCGATGTCGAGACAGGTTATGTGTTCCTGATGTTGCAAGATTACGCCACCAAATATTGAGAGAAGCTCATTGTTCCCGTTATTCTGTTTACCCAGGAGCAATGAAAATGTATCATGATCTTAAATCTATATATTGGTGGAATGGGATGAAGAAAGATATAGCGGAATTCGTAGCTCAATGTCCTAACTGTCAGCAAGTGAAAATTGAGCACTAAAAGCTGGGCAGATTGTTGCAAGATATAGAAATTCCAACTTGAAAATGGGAAGTAATTAACATGGACTTTATTACAGGCTTACCCCTTCCTGATGTTAGTATAATTCTATGTGGGTGATTGTGGATAGACTTACGAAGTCAGCTCATTTCTTACCAGTCAGAACAACATATATAGCAGAAGATTATGCAAAGCTTTATGTTAAAGAGATAGTGTGGCTTCACGGTGTCCCAGCATCTATTATCTCTGATAGAGGGACTCAATTTACCGCTAATTTTTGAAAATCTTTCCAACAAGGTTTGGGGACTCATGTGAGTCTTAGCACGACATTCCACCCCCAGACGGATGGGCAAGCTGAACGTACCGTTCAAACTCTTGAGGACATGTTACGGGCATGTATATTGGATTTTGGAGGTGGTTGGGATGATCACTTACCACTTATTGAATTTGCCTTTAACAATAGCTATCATTCTAGCATCCAAATGGCCCCGTATGAGGCTTTATATGGGCGAAAGTGTAGATCTCCAATTGGATGGTTTGAAGTAGGAGAGACCAAATTGATAGGGCCAAACTTGGTCCAGCAAGCTATAGAGAAAGTCAAGCTTATACAGGATCGATTGTTAACAGCTCAGAGTCGACAAAAATCCCATGCAGATAATCGTCGAAGGGACTTAGAGCTCCAAGTGAAAGATTAGGCATTCTTAAAGGTGTCGCCAATGAAGGGCATCATGAGATTTGGAAAGAAGGGCAAGCTTAGCCCCCGGTACATTGGACCTTATGAGATTATACATAAGGTAGGCAAAGTGTCTTACGAATTAGATCTACCTCCTGATTTGGAGTCAGTTCACCCAGTTTTTCATGTATCGATGCTTCGTAAATGCATCGGAGATCCTTTAATCTTTGTACCAATAAATGATGTCCAAGTTACCAAATAATTTTCTTATAAAGAAGTCCCCATTGCCATTTTAGATAGGCAAGTATGGAAGCTCAGGAACAAAGAGGTAGCTTCAGTAAAAGTTTAATGGAAGAATAATAGTAGAGAGGAAATGACTTAAGAAGTCGAAGATTATATGAAGTTCAGGTACTCACATTTATTTTCACCCTCAGAGGAGACTCAGGTAGAGACGCCATTATCCTCAGGTATGTAGTGTTTTCCCTTGATGTTTTCCTGGTCGTGTGTGGCCACGGTTATTGTTGTTGTTGTTGTAGCCCTGTGAGGCGATGTATTTTGGGTTGCTGTGCAGGATGGTAGTGCCATATTATAGGGGAAACTCTGGCGAAATTTTTATAGAATTCCCAAGAACCTAACATTCGAGGACAAATGTTCTTAAGGGGGGAAGAATGTTACACCTCGAAAATTCCGTATGTGTTGCCTTATGGATAGGCTAATGTGAACTTAAGGTGATTATGAAATCCTTATGAGATTAAGGGAAGTATTAGTAGCTTAAGGTGCATACTATAAGATTTTGGAGTCATACGAATATGTGAAGTCTACTTTGTTGAAGGGAACGAAATGTAAGTCATGTTCGGAAAGGTTTCCACTATAATTGTGTTAATGTTTATTTAGTAATATCTTGAGGGGCTACTATAGGGCCTATTGTGTGATTAATGAAGTGTATATAAGTGTTAAGAAGGTTCCCGGTTGTATGACCATTTGTACGGACCGTATAAATTATACGGCCCGTATAATGGTCCGTAGGTTTGCTCCAAAGAAGGGTGCAGGCTGGTGGTATTATACGACCTGATTATATGGACCGTATAAATTATACGGTCCATATAGTAGGCCATATAAACAGGGTCGGATCAGAAATTTCATTTTATAACATGAACGACCCTTACTCATTTTTCACTTCCCACATTTCATCCAAACTCTCCAAAGCTCCAAAGCCCTTCTCCAAACATATATTACTCAAATCCAAGAGATTATAAAGATTAAATAGCAAGAATCCAGTGTTCATGTGTTAGAAGGCTTCTTAGGGTTGGTAGATTTCAAGAGAGCTTGAGCATTGTAGCTAGGGTTTTTGGCACAAGTTGATAGCTGCTCCAAAACACTTTTCTATGGGTTGAAAAGGTTAGTTTCCATGCTTATTTCATGTTAATGATAATGTTTGATTGTAGCAAAACTTGGGTAGAAGAAGAAAGTAGAAAATGAAGTCTAAATGTAGTTTTTATGATGTTTACGAGTAGTGAACTATGTTGAGTCATAATACGGATATAATCATGTTATGGAAGGTAATAATGGTGACGAAGAAGCATTATATGAAAATGTACTAAAATGGGTGTAAAGTTATTGGCATAAGTTGAACATAAGGATGAATATTGAAGGCTTAATGTAATGTGATTACTTGATTATAATGCTGTGAGTGTATTATGGATGTTTGGGAGTTGTTTTGTGAAATGGTGGAAGTTGACAAAATAGGGAAATCTGCAATTTTTGCTAGATCATGAGTTATTCTAGTTTGGGTTTAAAAGTATCATTAAGGCTTAACCATAGTATGAATCCTTCTAAATGTAGATTATTCAAGCTTCGACAGCGATCGTAAATAGTTAAGAAGACAAAGAGGTATGTAAGGCTAGCCCTTCTTTCATTAAGGCATGGTTCCCTTGCTATGCATCCTTTCATGTTCCATAATGTCTTCCAAATGACTCTATCTCTAAGATTGCAAAAGCTTATGATCCTCGATACGCTCACGATTCTATTGCATCCCCTATATGATTGTTAATTCTCCAAGGATATACGTAACGAAAACGATGATGGTGGTGATGTTGACAATACTTATGAGCGTTTATGTATATGTGTCTATGTATGACTATTATGTAACACCGAGCTTATATGGCTGGGTATGATATGTTTTGCGCACACACCACTGCAGTTGTGTACGGATAACACTAATCCTTGGTAGGGCCAGGTATGTATGACACCGAGCATTGTCATGGCCGGGGATGTGAAACCACCGAACCCTCATGGTCGGGTATGCTATGTATATGAATATGGATATGAATACGGATACGAATATGGATACGGATATGGATATATGTGTATGTATATATGTATGTATACAAGCACGCATTAGAAGGGAAGTTCCCTATGAAAGACAAGTAAGTAATTATGATGATGGCTCTACTATCTCACGATTCTCCCATCTTACGCTATTTCTTATCATGTCTCTTATGATCATATTATGATGTTGATTATGCTTTACATACTCGGTACATTATTCATGCGCGTCCTTTTGTTTGTGGGCCTTGCATCATACCGCGGTGGACGGTGACGAGGCAGATCCATAGACTTCTTATTCGGGGACTACATAGCGGAGTTCCATTTTCATCGGAGCAACGACTTTTGGTATTATTCTTTTGTGTTCATACCTATGGGCAAGACGGGGTCCTGTCCCGCCTATATGATGTGACATACTCTTCCTAGAGGCTTGTAGACAGTTGTGTATGATTAGATGTCTTGTATCCTTGTTGGCTTATATTTTGTATATTATTTTGATAGCCTCGTCGGCTAGTGTACATGGATATGGGCATTGTGTCAATGATGATATAAATGTATTGTTGCCCAATGAGATTAGCATGTATGATTGATAGAAATTATGACTAAGCTATGTAGCTCACCTAGATGTAAATGTGAATGTACGGAAAGAGTTGCCCGGGTGGGTGCACCGGGTGCTCGTCATGACCCTCCGATTGGGTCGTGACAGCAACCCAGGTAGAGTACCTCCAGATGCTTTCTTGAGATATCCAGAGCACAGCTTGTTATTTCATTTCAGTGGTTATCTTGCCTTACATACGCGGTACATTGTTTGTCTTGACGTCCATTTTCTTTAGATCTCTTGTTGCATTCATACTGCGAGTACGGATCGACAAATTAATAGACCTCCCCAGTCAGCTGTGAGTTGACATCAGCTGATTGGTGAGCTCCCTTTTTGTTCGAAGTTGCCAGGTCCTTGGAGTCTCTCCGGTTTTATTAACGATTGTATGGTATAGTCACACCCTCCCTAAAGGCTTGTAGACGAGTCCTATACATAGTATGTCTGTGTGATAGCTTTGTCGGCTTGTATAGGTCTATTTGGATACTGTTGGCTTTGTACGATCATAGTAGCCTTGTCGGCTGGCTCAGTCGTGTATATATATATATATATATTTTAGGTGTGCGTATACCACTTCAGATGAGACAGTCAGTGTTTATATATATCCAGATTGCGGTTTGTTGGTATTGCCTGTGTGCAGTTGGGCATTATCAGTTTAAGCTAGGGATTTACTCCCCCAGAATTTCAGACTTAGAGTGGTTCGCTCGGGCCTAGTTGGCATCGAGTGCCGGTCACACCACTCCAGATTTGGGGCGTGACATACAGCGGTCCCGCTTTGGTGGTAAATAGGTGCGCATGAGCGTTCAAGGAGCCGCTATAACAGTGGAATATCCTCCATATCGGTATTGCTACAGCGGCTGCCTGACCGCTATGGCGTTGATCAATGAAAAGTGGCATGCAATTCATACCCGAATCACTTTCGCAACAATAAATTAATCGAGTAGTTCTCCCACACGAACTAGGTCTAATCAGTAACACAACATAATTGCACGCTTAGATTCCAATTGGAATCGTCTAGATACCAATTGGACCCACCCAGATACCAATTTGACCGAAGTAGCACGAATAGAATGAAATAAGGGAATTTTTTTTAAATGTCCTATAGCCTCCTGTGGATAGGCACGTCTACGTACCATTCCGAGAGACTCTACTAGACATTACTTTTGTACTTGTGAGAACGGTAACCTAGGCTCTGATACCAACTTATCACGACCCATTTTAGGATCGCGCGGGCATCTACCATTCCCACATCGGTAGGCGAACCCTTTACCTAAAACAAGATCATTTACTAGTAAAGAACAAGATTACTTAATCTTCGATATATATATAAAAATCAAATGAGGAAATGAACCAATATGTATAAATAATGTTACACCCTGTAGTTTCGTACATGAAAATTTATAAGTGTTGGACATTCTAAGTATGGATACTGGAGCTCCCTTCAAGGATATATGATATTATATGAACTAATCCTATGGTCATGAAGGTTT